>NC_139033.1:76961798-77317409 GCF_964662115.1 Mustela nivalis | reverse complement strand
TTCCACGATTTCCACTTTCGACTTAGCCTCCAAAATGGCAAATCTACTTTAATAATTGAAAATTTATTTCTTTAATTTTCAGTTAGGTAACACATTAATGTGTTTCACACATCCGAAAATATGAAAATTATGGACCATACCTTCTTCCCAGTACATTCCACATCTACCCAGTTTTTTCCTTTACCAAATCAGAACAAAGCAACAAGTAACCATAATAATTGGCTTCTTGTATATCCTCTTAGAGATTTTCTTCATCCTTCCTTAAGCAAATATATTCTCCACTTTGGCAATGTGCCCTGTATGTCTGTAGCCTAACGTAACACTATATCTTGCAGACTATTCTCCATCAACACATATACAGCTCCCTTATTCTTTTTGGCAATTATGTTATATTGCATTGAATGCACACACCAGAATAAATTTAATAAAATTGATGAATGCACCAATCGCCTACTAATAAACATTCAGATTTTTTACACTCTTTTGCCAGTTACAATGCTATATTACATAACCAAATATACGTACACGGTTACATACATAGATATACAGCATATATGTAGGATCTATTCCTGGAAGTCAAATTTCAGGATCAAGAATGGATGTGTGGATAATCTACTAGATATTTTCAAATAGCCATTCCTAGTTACCATATATATTTAGACACCTGCCATTCTATATGAATTTGCCTGTTAAGCCACAGCCTTAGCATAAGTGCTTGATTAAACTTTATTTTTGTCAAACTGCCAAGCTAGAAATTGCATCTTAATGGGGTTTTATTTAGCATTTCTCTTACTCTTGAGTGGGATTGTTTCTTCTAATGTTTAAGATGCATTTTTTTTTCCTAATCATTTCTGAGGTTGGCATCAGGAGTACGTGCCTCTCTTGTGCTGTTCCTGGGACCAGAGCACTTAGTAGTGTGGGTCATGAGTCAGCATGAGTCCCACTGACAGAGGGAGGGAATGGCATTCTCAGCTGAAGGAATGGCCAAGCAAAGACACAGAACTTTGCTGATCCAGGGCTTGTTTGGAAATGGATCATGTCCATACGGCAGGGCCACAGGTCCATGGGGGGGGCACGTGGGACTAGAGAGCTAGGATGGAGCTGCATAATGGAGGGCCTTGAATGCCAGGGCAAGGAGTTTATTTAGACTCTTCTGCCTGGTATGGGAAACAACAGCAAGTTGCTGGCTAGAAAATCAATATCTGGATTGCCCCCCTCTGCTTATACATTGCTGTGTCCCAGAGATTTATATTGACAAGCAGAACATATTAAAAAGTCACCCACAAAAAAATAACATGAGTTGCAGAAAATCCTGGAGAGTCACAGACTGTTGGCGATTTGTGGTGGCTCAGAGGGTTGTGGTCCAGTTTCTGGTATCTTAGCAGCCTGCCAGGCACTGGCTTTGATCCTAGATCGGATATCCTACCTCGACTCCCAACTCGGTCTCAAAAATAATGCTTTTGAGGGACGTCTGGGTGGCTCAGTCGGTTAAGCATCTGCCTTTGGCTCAGGTCATGATCTCAGGGTCCTGGGATCCAGTCCCTCATCAGGTTCCCTGCTCAGCAGAAAATCGGCTTTTCCTTCTGCTTGTGCTCTCTCTCTCTCTCTCTCTCTCTCAAATAAATAAATAAAATCTTAAAAAAAAAAAAAAGATAATACTTTTGGGAATTGAGACTGGAGGAGGGAGATGGAAACCACCCCCTCCCCCAAACTGGGAGCAGTTAGAGGACAGAGAGGTTGACCCTAGGACACTTTATTCCTAAACTGGATTCACTAGGTTAGTAGATAAAGGACAGGAGAAAAAGAAATTATACCAACTGAACCAGAAAAGTTAGGGGTTTCCAGAACTTTTTATTTCTGATCATTCTCATATGGATGAAGTCCAACATCCACTGATATTTCTTGTTCTCATAGATAAAAAGAACTTGTCACCAAAGAATGCAATGGGTGTCCTTTAAGTTAGTTCATACTGAAATTTTTTTTTGCATAGGCTACTGATATGAGTGATTTTTGTGTTATGTGTTTTTTATTGGCCTGATCAGCCCAAATTGAGAAACGTACACTGACTTCTTACTTTGCTCAGGGCATGGGGGAAGGAAGGAGATCCTGTCATTTTCCTGCCCACAGATTCATTCATTGTGCCTTCAATAGAGGGGAAGAAACCTCTGCAACCTGTTTTCTGAGGGTACATGTGAAGCTCTTTTATGAGCTTGACTTTTTCATGTAAAATATAAGCTATATAAACTTTCAGCCTTTCCATGAAAATGAATGGGTTTCATTTGTTAAGAAATGACCATAGAAATTGATTTTATTTAACCAAATTATTAGAACAAACGTGTAAGCAGAGACACACAAGACAATTTGGATAATTCTGCTTTACACTTGGAGATTAGGGAGTGTGTGAACAGATGTGAGTGTGTTTGAGCGTGTGAATGTGTGTCTGAAAAGCCACATAGCGGGAACTGTCTCTTTAGTTGCTCTCTCATGCCGGGGTACGTCTTCACTTGGCATTCTTTGTTACCTCTCCTGCCCCATAGAGACAGATGGTGTCCACACTTATGCTTTGCCAGAGATAATTAGATCAACACTCAGCAATTCTCAGGCCTCCTGGTCCTTCCAGCTCTCAGGGCTGATGGCGAGGACTCCCAGGGTGGATGAGTCTGTGAGAAGTTGGCCTTCAGTATCAAAATAATGAAAAGGCTTTAATGTGATTCTAAAAAATCATTCAACCAGGAAAAGTTGGCTCCAATGTGAAAAGCAGTTTTCCTGAGTTCTCATTTACATAGGGTTTTCCAACTGCATTTTCTTAGGAACACAAAAATACCAGTGGCTTGTCTAATAATTTAGTTAAAAATGATTTCCTTATTAACTGTAGGTACTCCATACCATTCAAACAAATGCCCATTTTTCTATGCGTTATAACTTTTTCGGGGCCATAATTTCAAATTATCAGATGAAAACAAAATCAATGCAGGGCGCCTGGGTGGCTCGGTTGGTTAAGCCTCTGCCTTCTGCTCAGATCTTGGTGGCAGAGTCCTGGGATCCATCCCTGTACTGGGCTCTCTGCTCAGCAGGGAGCCTGCTTCTCCCTCTCCCCCTCCTCCTCCATCCCTGCTCGTGCTCAATCTTTCTCAAATACAAAAATTAAAATCTTTTTTTAAAAAAGAGGAGACTATCAACGAAATCAGGGACTTGTCTATTACATCACCATGTTCTTCTTAACCCTTAGCAATCACAGTCAGAGTGCTCACCTACACATCGGTTAGTTATAAAATGAAGAAAACTTTGCAAATATGTCTCTTGGCTCTCATATAACTTTACAATCTATGGGTGTGACTCTTTTGATGACAAGACTCTCTTGGGATGGTTATTGAGTTTTCCAAGTTTCCCCAGTGGTGAGTCCCTTTTTTCTGCATCTCCCCATCTTTAGTGTAGCGTGTGTTATACCTCAATGTGAAATTTTAAACTTGACAAGACACTGACTCTACATTTTTTTGCGTACGTTTTATTCCTACGGAGCACAGTGCTCTTTTGTACACAGTACATGGTTGTATTAATGTCTGGAGCAATAAAAGGGCAAAGTTATGTCCATTTTTAGGGGAGATTCTAGAAGGCCATCCTCCCAATTCTGAGCATTACGGAGATCATCACAGCAGTGGAGTAGACACTCTACCTTAGCAGTACATGAGTACCTACCTGCTTGAGGTCTTTTTCCTTCCTTTTTTATTTTTTATTTTTATTTTTTATTTTTGACAGAGAGAGATCACAAGTAGACAGAGAGGCAGGCAGAGAGAGAGAGAGGGAAGCAGGCTCCCCGCTGAGCAGAGAGCCCGATGTGGGCCTCGATCCCAGGACCCTGAGATCATGACCTGAGCTGAAGGCAGCGGCTTAACCCACTGAGCCACCCAGGCACCCCCTTTTTTATTTTTTAAAGCAGAATATACAAACACCCAAATACTCAGTTTAAAATACAAAAAAGTTAACATTTAGTCATTTTTTTTTTTGTTCCAGATTTTATTAAAGGGGAATATGTAGAAGATGATAACTTTGCATCTGGCTTTGTCACCCAAATACCAACCTGTTCAACTCCTCCAGAGAACCACTGTGAAAAATTTGGTAAGTGTCCCTCTAGTTTCTAACTTCTACACTTTCATTACACATATCCTCATAAACAATATGTAGTGCTGCTCTTTGTGTTTTAAAATTATGTTATAAGTGGTATCATCTTAGAAAACAATTTCATTTTTTAGGGGCACCTAGGTGGTTCCGTCAGTTAAGTGTCTGCTTTCGGCTCAGGTCATGATCCCAGTGTCCTTGGATCAATCCCCGCATTGGGCTCCCTGCTCAGCAAAGAGTCTGCTTCTCTCTCTGCCTCTCCCCCTGCTTGTGCTCCTCTCTCTCTCACATAAATAAATAAAATCTTTTTTAATAAACTTCATTTTTTAAACTCAACATTACATTTTCAAAATCTATTTTCATTTACGTAATCAGCGCGTAGCTGAATTTTAAAATTCAATCTCTGTATTTTAACATGTGAGTTAAATTAATTTAGAGTTCATGTGATTACTGGGCACATTTGTACTTATTTCTATCATTGTATGTATGTTTTCCATTCACCATGTTTTTTCTGAGACATGTTCTAACTTTTTTTTTAAATTTTTTATTTTTTTATAAACATGTATTTTTATCCCCAGGGGTACAGGTTTGTGAATCGCCAGGTTTACACACTTCACAGCACTCACCAAAGCACATACCCTCCCCAATGTCCATCACCCCACCCCCCCTTTTCCCAACCCCCCTCCCCCATGAGGAAGTGGTGATGCAACATGGGGACATGTTCTAACTTTTATTCATTACATTTGTTTGAAGCCATGAGTTCATTAAAAGTGCACCATTATGAAAAGATGCTCAACATCACCCATCATCAGGGAAATACAAATCAAAATCACAATGAGCTACCACTTCACACCTGTCAGTATGGCTAAAATCAAAAACACAAAAAACAACAAGTGTTGGTGAAGATGTGGAGAGAAAGGAACCATTGTGCTCTACTGGTGGTAATGCAAATTGGTGCAGCCTCTGTGGAAAAGAGTATGGAGTTTCCTCAAAAAGTTAAAAATAGAACTATCCTATGATCTAGTAGTTTAACTGTTCAATATTTACCCAAAGAATATGAAAACACTAATTCAAAATGACATATGCACCCCTATGTTTATAGCAACATTGTTTACAGTAGCCATATTATGGAAACAGTAATGTGTTCATTGATAGATGAATGGATAAAGAAGATATGATATAGAAAATATATACAAAATGGAATACTACTCAGCCCCAAACAAAAATGAAATCGTTGCCATTTGCAACACTGGATGGAAGATCTGGATGAATCTAGAGGGTATAATGTTAAGTTAAATAAGTCAGTCAGAGAAAAACAAATTACATATGATTTCAATCATATGTGGACTTTAGGAAACAAAAACAAATGAACAAAGGAAAAAAGAGACAGACCAAGAAAGAGACTCTTAAAAAAATATGTTTTATTTATTTATTTGAGAGAGAAAGAGTGAGCAAGACAGAGACAGTGTGCAAGTTCGGGGGTTGAGAGTGAGAGAGGGAGAAGTAGACTCTCCACTGAGCAGGGAGTCCAATGTGGGTCTCAATCCCAGGACCCTGGTATCATGACCCAAGTTGAAGGCAGATGCTTAACAACCTGAGCCACCCAGGCACTCCCAAAAAATTATAGAGAACAAACTGATGCTTACTAGAGGGGATATGGGGGAGGATGGATGAAGTAGGTGATGAAGATTAAAAAGTGCACTTTCCATGATGAGCACGGAGTGACATATGGAATGGTTGAATTACTATATTGTATACCTGAAGCTAATATAACACAGTATGTTAACTGCTGGAATTAAAATTTTTTTAAGTCAACCATATGCATGAAATATTCATTTCATCCTTGCAGCAGTCATTCCAGGCATATTTTATCATATCTTAAGACCCTAACTCATGAGTAATCCTGGGCAAGTTTCTTCCTTCCTCCCTTATTTTCCTCTTCTAGTTGGCTAGTTACGTGGTCAGGAGTTTTTTCCATATGCTGATCATCTTTGATAATAACATCAACCATAGAAGTAATGAAGCTGTCATTTATTGAAAGATTGCTATGGTTTAGATAGCATTCCTAAAAAATAATAAGATCTTGGTAAACACTGGTTTCTGAACCAATTGCAAAATAGAGGAAAAGACAGAGATGGCTGCCTTCTCAGCTGGACTAAGAATGTGTCATGACCACCATCTCAAATGAGACTTCTCATTCCTTCCATCTCAGTTTAGATGGGAAGTAAAAGCAAATATATAATCACACTGGGAATCTCTGGCTTACATGGTGGTGAATGCCCTTGAAACTGTCATCTCATAGATAGAGAATAGGGACATTACAATAAAGCTGTCTCATTCTCAATTCATGCTTGTTTATTTTACAGCCCAAGATATGATTTGTCTTGGGAAGGGCTTTGCGATAATTCTTCTTGAATTAATCACTTTCACATTCTTATCATTGGCAAGGTGTGGTGGTGGAGATAATACTCTGAACAGATGATTCCTTAAATTTCTAAACAAATCACCAGTAGAAACCAAATTATAGTCAATCTTTCTATCATTGTTTACTTATGATCCAGATCGTAAGTAATCTATTTCTTGTTCTTTGATAAATCCCAAGAGAAAAAACTTTCTCAAAAGAAAAGATTGAGCAGGATCATTTGATGGAATAATATCCCTTAAATATGTGGGGCTTTTTTTTTTAAAGAATGAGAATTGCACAAACTTGAAATACCAACTTGTTCTCATTTTGGAAGATTTTTCCAAGAGCTATTTACTGGTGAATTGTTATTTTCCTTTTCCTTTTCTTTTTTAAAGATTTTATTTGTTTATTTGACAGACAGAGATCACAAATAGGCAGAGAGGCAGGCAGAGAGAGAGCAGGAAGCAGGCTCTCTGCTGAGCAGAGAACCCGATGTGGGACTTGATCCCAGGACCCTGAGACCATGACCTGAGCCGAAGGCAGAGGCTTTAACCCACTGAGCGACTTAGGCACCCCGAATTGTTATCTTCTAATATAGACTTTAGTGTTATTATTTTCTCTCTCAGCAATGCTTTAGCTGTGTTCCACACATTTTGGTATGCTCCATTTTTATTTTTCTTCAGTTCAATGTATTCTTAAAAATATTTTCCTTGAGACTTTTTCCTTGACCCTGGATTATTTAGAAGTGTGTTGTCCAAGTGTTTCAAGATTTTCCCGTTATTTTTCTATTATTTGTTTCTAGTTTGATCCCATTGTGGTCAGAGAACACAGTCTGTATGGTTTCAGTTCTTTAATATTTGTTGAGGTTTATTTTACAGCCCAAGATATGATTTGTCTTGGGAAGGGCTTTGTGAACCCTTGAAAAGAGTAAGTCTTCTGCTGCACTGCATGAGGTATTCTATGAATGTTGATTATATCCTGGTTGTAATGGCATTACTGAGTATTTTATATCCTTTCGGATTTTCTGTCTAGTTGTTCTAATAGTCATTGAGAGAGGTGTTCCATACTTTTATTTGTAACCTACCTATACTGTATTTGAAGAAAATTCCTTTCAGATAGAGTGTGTGTTTGTACATATGTGTATATGTATATATGTGTGTGTATGTGTATATATGTGACATATTCCTCCTTTTTAAAAAAACTACTTTGCCAATATCTGCATTTTAATTTGTATATTTAAATCATTTATATTTAGTGTAATTATTGATATGTTAAAATTTATGTCTGCTATTTTGTTTTTTGTTTTCTTATTGTTTCCTCGGGTTTTTTTTCCTCTTGCCTATGGTGTTGAGTGTATCTCTTTATGTAGATTTTTAGTGGTTCTAAGTGTTATATTATACATGTATAACTTATCACAATCTATTGATGTTGACATTTTATCAATTTGAGTGATGTGTAGAAACCTTACTCCCCTTCAGTTCTTTTACCATCCCCCTTTTACAATTGAATTGACTTAAATATTTCCTCTACATATGTTGAGAACCACATTAGAAAATGTTATACTTTCTCCTTCAAAATCAAACATAATTTACAAAACTCAAGGAAATGGAGAGTTTATTTACTCATATTTTTCCTTTTTCCATGATCTTTTATCTTTTCTAATATTTCCCAAATCCCCACCTTTTTTTTTTTTTAATCATTTCCTTTCCGCTTCAGGAACTTCCATTAGCCATTACTTAGGGTAGGTCTACTGGTGACAAATTCTCTTAGTTTTCCTTTATCTGAATATGTGATGGTTTTCCCTATATCCCTGAAGGGTACTTTTGCCAAATATAGGATTCTGGAGTAACAGTTATTTTCTTTTAGCATCTTGTGACACTTACTTCTGGCCCCCAAGCCTTCTGATGAGAAATCAATGGTCATTCAATTTGTTTTCCTTACAGCTAAGGTGTTATTTCTCTTTTGCTGCTTTCAAGATAATTTCTTTGTTTTTAGTTTGCAGAAGTTTAATTATATTGTGTGTTGGCATGAATTTCTTTGGGTTTTTATTGTTTGGAGCTTACTCTGCTTCTTAATCTTTAGGTTTATGTCTTTTGCCAAATTTGAAAAAAAAAATTAGTAAGTACTTCTCTGAGTGCCTTTAAGCCCTACTTTCTTTATTCTCTACTTCTGAAACTTTCATGACACAAGTATTAGGGTTTTTTTTTTTTTTTTTTTGTCATTGTACCACAAATCTCTGAGGCCCTGTTTATTTTGTTTTTTCAAGACAAAAGGTTTTTCTCAATTGTTAAAGTTGGGCAATTTGTATTGTTCTATCTTCAAGGCCATTGATTTTTTTTTTCATTCTCTCTATTCTTCTGCTGAACCTATCCATAGAGTTTTTTTTTTTTTTTAAGATTTTATTTATTTTATTTGACAGAGAGAGAGATCACAAGTAGGCAGAGAGGCAGGCAGAGACAGAGGGGGAAGCAGGCTCCCCGCTGAGCAGAGAGCCCGATGCGGGGCTCGATCCCAGGACACTGAGATCATGACCTGAGCCGAAGGCAGCGGCTCAATCCACTGGGCCACCCAGGCGCCCCTCCATAGAGTTTTTAATTTCAGTTACTATACACTTAACTTTCTAAAATTTCCATTGGCTTCCTTCTTACTTCTTGATATTTTTTTCTATTTCTTTGCTGAAACTCTATCTTTAATTTGTTTCAAACATGCTTGTAATTGCCCAATGAAACATTTTTTATGATGGCTGCTATAAAATCCTTGATTTCAGCATCTATGTCACCTCAGTGTTGGCCTCTGTTAATTACTTTTTCTCACTCACATTGAGATTTTCTATGTTCATGATATGACAAATGATTTTCAACTGTATCCTAGACATTTGGGCATTATATTATAAGATTCTGGATCTTATTTAAGATGTTTTTTTATAACATATGTGTGTGTGTGTGTGTGTGTGTGTGTGTGTGATGTTACTGTCATTTAGTTTATTTCTACATATAAGTCCCACATTGTTAATATTTTTGCTTTAGATATTTAACTATTTTAAAGATATTAAAAAGATAAGTGTCTGTTATATATAATATCATTTTTATTATATCCATCACCTTTTTTTTTTTGTATATATCAAAATTTCTATCTACTGCCTTACTTTTTCTTCCTGAAAAACTTTCTTCAGTGTTTGTTAGGCAATGGATTCTTTCAGCTTTTTTTTGTCTAAAAAGTCTTTGTTCTGCCTTAATTTCTTTAAGATATTTTCTCTAGACACAGAATGCTGGGATGATTGGTTTTTCTTTCCATAATTTAAAATACCTCTCAATTTTTTTTAGGCTTGATTAATTTCTGATGAGAAGTTGGCTCTAATTTTCCCCCCTCTGTGTAAATTTTCTTTATTCTCTGGATGCCTTCAAGATTGTTTTAAAATCTATTTTTCTGCAGTTTTATTCTGATGCACTTAAGTTGTTGTTGTTGTTTTTAATCTTGCTTCAATTTTCCTAAGGTTCTTATTTGTTGATCCTTACTTATTAACTTAAAAAGCCATTGTCTCTTCAAATATCTCTTCTGCCCATTCACTCTCTCTCTCTACTAAAATTATATGTATTTGATGTTGTTCTACAACGTATCTGTTTTGTTCTATTATTTTTTTCTTTGCTTTTTGTGTTTCATGTTTTTTAGTTTCTATTTACCTATACGCTTTCCCTTTTTTTGTTCTGTTATGCCCATTTTACTGATAAGCCCATTAAAGGATTTCTTCATCTCTGACATCATGTTTCTTATTATTAGCATTCACAATTGACTCTTTTTATGGTTTATATCTTTCTGCCCAAATTCCCCACCTGTTCATGCATGTTGTTCATCTGCTGTGCTAGATTTTGCAACATATTTAATATTTTTATTTAACTATTTAAATATTTAACATTTATTTAAATATTTAACATTTCCCTTATAGTTCCAATATCTGGGTCATTTTTGGATCAAGGTTGGTTGACTGTTTATTATCCTTGCCACAGTTTAACCTGGTACTGTAGGTGCTGGCTATCATTATCAAGAAAGAAAGGCAGAAAAAGTACCATAATTATTGAAAAGAAAGAAATAAACCTATGATTATTTCAGACACTATGATCATAGAAAATTCAATGAAACCCAAAAAAAAATTAAGAGAACTTAGTAAGGTCAAATTTGAAAAATAAATACCATTTTTCAAGCTGATCAACAAGTAGAAAATATTAGGGAAAAAAGAAATTCAAAATTGTAACATTATTTATAAAGCATTAGGAATTAACAAATCATGAATACAAGTTGTTCAGAAAAATGTTAAAATTTAATTTAATTTTGTAAAATACAATTTGAATAATGGAGAATTAACCATGTTCTTGGAATGACTAATTGTTTGAGGACATTAATTCTCCCAACAGTGTTCAGTAATGTCAAAAATACCTCAATAAAATAATATATATGTTGTTTTAAGAAAGTTGGTAAACTTATTCCAAAATGTATGTGGCATAATATTGTAATATTTAACAGTCTGTGAAGAGTTAAGTCAACTTTGATAAAGGAAAGCACAGAATGGGATCTTGCTCTACAGGCTCTTAACATATGCTTCAAAGACACAGTGCTAAAAACAGTGTGGCACTAGTCAAGAAAAGATAAAAGTCCAATGAAATAGCATAGAGCAGTCAGACAGATCGCTGTGTACTTGGAAACTGATCACTGGAGAAAGGATGATTAAATCGGTGACTTCAGTGGTATACCAGCCAAAGAGTTCTCCAAGGGTGGGGGGGGGGAGACTCACTTTATAGCATTTGTTGATTCCCATTGTATAAATACTCCCACCACAGCCAATTCAAACTACCAACAATTTCACAACCAAACTGCAAAATGTCTTAATGTTTGACAATCAGCTTTTGCCATCTGATACAAGGCTCATCAGGCTCAGATTCAGAAAGGACCTCAGCCACACCTTGTAGGAGATTACCTGAGGATAGCCACAGTTATAGACACCTTGGATATTACATGTGGGAAGTTATGCCATGGTTCAGCTGTTAGGAATTATAGTGAAACCTTTGAATATTTAGCAATGGGGCTAATCATGATTTGCTTTGAAAGAACTCATTAGATGAAATTTTGGTTGGAATTTCTAGTCATGCCATTAAAGAAGACAATGGTTCTGACCCCTAATGAATAACTCAGGAGTAGAATCATTGCTAGAGTTGAAATGATTGCAAAATTGGTTTCAGGTTATGGTACATCAGACAGTAAAAATGATATGGACAGAGACCAAAGAAATCACATAGGAGACAAATTGTTTAGATACATCAGAAAGTGGTGATTATGGATGGAGAGTTCCCTAGAGAAAAAAGAGGAAATAAATCTAAAGAGATGTAATTACTGGAAAAGAGAGACCAAGCACATGTGAGATGTATCAGGGAATATGGGTCTATGTACTTCACCATCAACCTTGTCTTCCAAATGTGGACACTGGCCAAGGGGTATGGGGTCTCCTGACTTTGTTTGGAGCTTTATCTACAACTCTCTCCTCCTTCCAGTATCAAGTACTCCTGGTTCTGGTTGCCTCTGTATCCTTCTGTTCCTTTCCTACTCTTTCCCCCACCCCCAACCCAACCCACAGATATTTTAAAAACTGCTCTAGGGACAGACCCTGTTTCCAAGTGATTCTGGATATATTTGACTTCTTCTAGCATGTTAGGTTGTATCTGTCAGACCATCAGAGCTTAAGAAAATTCTCAGGATAAAAGTGTTAACTCTTGTATGTATTTTCGCTCTTTAAAGAGCAAAGGAGGGCAGTCTTTGTGTTCTAATTATGACCAGTGCTTGTTTTGTAGATTTCAGGTCCCTGAAAGCAAGAGGAAAATACAGAGCCTCTGCCAGTGCCTGAAAGACTTAAAGTGGCCTAGTTGTATCTCCAGTGCCTAGCAGGATGTCTGCACACACTTATTTAGACCTGACACTATACAAATGCATATTGTGCAGTATTTGGTATCTGTTATGGACTGTATGCTTGTGTCCCCCGCACCCCAAATTTATATGTTGAAACTCTAATCCCCCTTGGGATGGTCTTAGGAGTTGGGGCTTTTGGGAGATAATTAGGTCACAAGATGGGGAGCCCTCATATGGGATTGGTGTCCATATAAGAGACAGGAGCTCTCTCTCTCTCCTTCCCTCCCTTCATCCCTCTCTTTCTCTACCCTGTGAACAAGAAGATGGCCATCTACAAACCACAAAGAGTTCTCATCAGACAGAAGATCTGCTAGCACCTTGATCTTGGACTTGCTAGCTTCCAGAACTATGAGAAGTGTTTCTTGTTTGGGCCATCCAGTCTATGGTAATTTATTAGAGCAGCCTAAGCCACATCCTTAAAACAAATGAAGGCTAAGACAGCATCCTTAAGAGAAATGGGCGCTATTCTAATGTGGAAGAAACACTGCTTGTGCTATTTGTTTCCTTAAGTAGTTAGACAAAAGACTTTCAACATGACAAGGAAGGTATACTTGGAGAAGTTGGATTACCATCCATGTGAAGAAAATTGGCAGGAATTCTCTATAAGGTTGTGTCTAACAATATCTTCACAGGGGTGCATTCAACATAAAAATAAATAAATAAGAGAAAAAGGCACAACTACCCCCCTAAATATGAAAATTAGCAATCAATTATCTATGTTAAAATTAGTCATAGAAAATGAACAGTACTAATATCTTCATTTAAATTAAGGCTGGTTCACTTAATTGACACTTGCAAGTCTATTTATGGACGGCAAGGGATGGCTTTCAGAGGGGCTCCAGCTACCTGGAATGATCTCCACAAGACTAGGCCCCTTGGACAGGGGTACAGAAGACTCCTCTGAAACAACTGGAGCCCAAATTCCCAGTTTGGTAGCTCTTGTTTCATTTGACTATAAGCTTGCCCTCTGCCTAGGACCATAGGCTTGGGGCCAGGAGGTAGACCTGGGTGAGGCGAAGCATGTGACTCCAGGCAGTGAGGTGCTGAGAGCCTAAGTCTTTCACAACCAGAGGCTGAGGAAAACAAGACAGAGGGTCCAGTGGACCAGAGCACATTCACTGTGCCCAGGGTTCCCAACACTAGCAGAGACAGAATCATGAGGCTGGGCTGGGCCACATACTAGGGTGTAGGGTTGTTACTGATGGCCACCAAGTCCTCCACCACTAGCCTCCCCCAATATTGACCACAGTTGCTAATGAGTGCTGTTGACCATGTTTGTGACAAATATTTTTTGAAATATGATGAATTAGGATAAATTACTTCTTTTCACTTCTGTAACTATATTTTATGCTTCCTCCCCTCTTCCAGGATTCTGGAAGAGCCTAAAGTGGTTGTCATTAAAAAAAAAAAAAATAGGTAGCATGGGGACAGATTCAGACAAAACTCCTTGTTGGAAGACATTGGGTCCTTAGGTGGTAAGAGCTGTCCTGTAGAGCCATCAGACAGTGGCCCCAAATATAGGTGAAACTGTAATCAGTAATAATAACTAATATGTCCTAGATGCTCTGTGCCAGAGACTACTATAGTCATCCTACAAGCCATAACTCATTTAATGCTCTTAGCAGTTATGGGGGGTGAGCATTGTTATTGTCCCCATATGAAGAAGCTGAGGTGGAAAGCATAACTCATCCAAAGTCCAGTCTCTTATAATAAAGGGTGAGCTGTGATGTGAACCCAGGAGACTCACCGAGAGCTGCCAGATGCTACCACTTAGCCTCACCTCTCGTGACTGTGCTTTGAGGTAAGTGTGCTCCATGCCTGCTTAGGACCTGAACAAGTCACTTCTACCTCCCATATCTTCCTTCACTTCCTCATCCCTGAAACAAGTGGGCATGACAGAAGGGAGAGGAGGATGCTGCAGAAGGGCACCAGAAGAATTACCAGTCATCATCTGGGTGTCCTGGAGAATTTATTCTGCTTCTCTGAGCCATATCTCCATGAATTCACACAGACCTTGCACATGGCGCCATTGGTGTCTCTGTTTCTTTCTGAAAAAATAGTGAGGCTCACAGATGGAAGGGACGCTGAGCTACATGAGGGACCCATAGTTGTCTGGATAATTCTATACCCGGCTCTTAAACATTGAACCATTTGGTCTCTCCTAATACTCTTCTGTGATTCTGAAGTCTATTAAACCTACTTTGCAGAACTGATGGGAGGATGAAATGAGGCAACACTTTTGAGTGTAAACAAAACCCCCCATGCAAATGGGAGGTACAGCTGTGGTGTAGATGATGCACCACCCCAGCTCTCCAGTGTGTGGTGAATTTGCACACATCCTGGGGGCTGAAGGTGCTGGGATCTGGGCAGAAGTAAAAGAAAACAGAGAGTCTGCTCACATTCCACTCCAAGTTGGGGAGACTTTCTAAATGAGAAGAATACAAAATTATGAATACCAAATTTCTAGGGCTCTTCCTCATGTCTTGAAAGGGGTTTACTCTGAATCTGCAATAGGAAGTTGCGTGACTCAGTGTAATCACTTAACCTCTCTGAGACTCAAGTCACTGACTGGAAAATGAAGATAATTATACCTAACCTCAGAAATGAGTTTCCTTGAAGCTAAATGTTTGATTTCACTTGGAATTATGATGAGATGGTTTATGTCATTTAAAACAAAAATGGGGGAGGGGCCTGAATGGCTCAATTGGTTAGTTGTTTGACCCTTGATTTCTGCTCAGGTCATGATCTCAAGGTCATGAGATGGGGCTCCATCCTGGGTTCCGTGCTGGGCGTGAAGCCTGGTTGGGATTCATTCTCTCCCCTTCTCTCTGCCCCACCCACTCATGCTCCTCTCTATATATAAACAAACAAACAAATAAATAAATAAGAAATTGACAGTAGGAAATAAGTGAATAAATAATAAATGAGGGCCCAAGGGGTTATAAGCAATATGGGAACAACACTGAAATTAAGGGTGGCTGAGAACAGATGCCCCGAAGGACAATGTGAGCACCATACAACAGGAATCTAAGAGAAAGCTACCAAGCAAGGCAACACACTAGGGTAAGGGCAGTAGTAAACGGAAGTAGATAATTCGAGAACTACTTGAGTAACTCGAGAACTAGTTGAGTAGTTAGCTCATGAACAAGTGCTCAAAGCAAAAGCTTCATATCAAGGTTTGCAATGACTCCTGCCAAGAGCTGCGAATGGAAGGGCAGACAAGATGCCCAGTCCCAGAGGAGTCACTGAGAGCATCATGCAGAGATGTTCTGCATCTTTAGTATCAGGAGGGCCCGATACTAAAAAATGTAATGTGTGATTTTGAGAGACTAAATCAGATTTTGGGAACCAACATCATCTTGGAAAGCCTTAATACTTATTCTAATCATGCTTCCATTGCTCAAATTTTCTTTTGTGGGGAAATCTTTAGACCCTAATGTAGGTTCTGTAGACTGCTCAAAGTGCTGGCAAATCTTTCTTAGAGTGTCTAGATTTGTGAAATAGAATAAAATCATTTTGTGCAGTCTAGTGGTAAAGGTAAGGGAATGATCTGGGTGATGACATTTTTGCCAAAAAAAAAAAAAAAAGAGCAAATAAGTATCAAGTAATAAGACAGATTTGTGTGTGTGTTGTTAATATCCCAGTGTCCATGATATTTCCCAAAGAAGAAAAGAGGTAAACTGTTAAAATACATTTATCGACTCCTAAAGTAGCTATCCTCATTTGAAGAATTCCTGGTGTGTTTCCTTAGAATGGGAAGGAACATTTAGTGATCTCTAAAGCTCTTCTATTACTTCATGTCTACTACCTACTCACAAGGTTGTCTTGAAGATTAAATGTCAGAATGCTTGGAATGCACTTAACATGATACCTAGAACACAGTAAGTACTTCGTAAATGTTAGGTAATATATTGTTGGTGTTCAGAACCTTCTGTTTTCAAGTCACCCTGCTGGGAGCACCTAAAAATTACCTAATTTAATGCACATAAGTGTTAGAGATTATAGTCTTCATACTTCAGGTTGAAATCCTAAATCTCAATAGAAGTGAGGAAGCAGTGAGCAGGAGGATTCCAGCCTGGGTTATCGTGGGTCTGTGCTCAGTCCTCCTTCTGATCACTGGGGTCTTGTGTGTGCTTTCATGTTACACGCAGTATTGCTACAGGAAACTCTGCAGATGGAGGTAGGTTAGATGTTACTCTCCCACTTAATAGGTGAGGAATTTGATGAGGTTCCCCTCACCTACCAAACTGGGGAAACCAATCTTGCACCCACATTGACAGCCTTCCAGTCCGGAGTTCTTTCTGAACGGGTGTACACACTTTATCTCATGCCAAGTCAAAAAAGTTCATTTGTAGATTTATCGTAATTTATAACCCCCTTATTTCCTGAACTGTGGCCCCAACACATCATGCAATAACATAAGTTTCATGGAAATGTTATTCATTAGGATATCTTTGTGGTGAGCAGGAAAGGATTGGGCATAAATCATGTAATCATCGGGATCTGCTGTAAAATGTTTGTGGAAAATGGTCAAACTTCTTTATAGAAAAGATATGCCAATATAATCTGCTTGCTTTGCCACAACTTCCCATTTCAAATTTTTCTGTTTCTGCATCAATCTGGAGTCTTGTCATCTCAGTAGGAAATGATCATTGCTGGGTGAAATGCATGAAATTCTCAACACTTGAAGCCATCTTTGATGGAGGCACTTTTGGTCTGTCATGAGGCGTCTCACCAGGTCTCTATGACAGCACTTAGACTGATTTATGTGGGCATTAAAGACGAGTCATTTACAACCTATGGATTATGCCATCACCATGGGTCACAAATCATGGCACATTGTTCTACCATTATTATGGTGGCGCAAATTTTTCAACTGTTGTTCATTTTTTTTTTAAGATTTTATTTATTTTTTGACAGAGAGATCACAAGTAGGCAGAGAGGCAGGCAGAGAGAGAGAGAGAGAGAGAGGAGGAAACAGGCTCCCTGCAGAGCAGAGAGCCCAATGTGGGACTCCGTCCCAGGACCCTGAGATCATGACCTGAGCCAAAGGCAGAGGCTTAACCCACTGAGCCACCCAGGCGCCCCTACTCTTGTTCATTTTTAAAATTCGTATAGAATGGTTCTAGCGTGTGGATACTCTGATGTTTATGTTATTGGGCAAATGGTCTTTTACTCCATTTTCTTTTGTTGGAGACTGTGGCGTCGTATGGTAAAAATAACCCTTATGACCCCTTGGGCTCCCTGGTGACTGGGGTGCTAGAAGATTAACAATGACCTAGACCTTTGAGCATTTTTGTGCTTTGCAGAGGGAGGAGCCAACCATGTTGATGCTGTGGGATTGTGCCACATGGGAGTTCTCCATTAAATGCTGGACTTCATTTGTCCTGTTTGCTCATGAGACACCATTACTCTTCTGACTCTGTCTATCCTCCTGCTTACCGGGAAGGTCCTATGGCTTTGGATTTGTTAACAGTCATTTCTGTGGTAAAGAATTAAGACAAATCTGGACTCTGTTTTTTTAATTAGTTAATGTTTAAACAACTGGGCTTAGATATTTGGGTTGAAGAAAGAGGTCTGTTTGGTTAGTCAGTGCTTGGGGCAAGTGCATTCATTAGTAAGCACATACTTACATTAGTTTCAGTAAAAACACATTTGTTTGTACAAACATGGAACAGAGTAGGAAAATGTTTACAGCATCCCCATTTACCAACTCAGAAAGGACTTACCCTGCAGACAAACAGATGACTCAACCTCTCCCTCCACACGCACCCCCCCACCCCCACCCCCGCCGTGTATTAGCATGGAAAGTAGCTGAAGCTCCTTGGGATGGTTTGTAAACATTGAATTTGCCTCCTATAAGGAGCTCTGGCTGTCCCAAATCAGAGGTATATCCTCCAGCATCCTTGACAGGTGCTTCTCTAGCTCTTCCTGAACAAGTTCAAAGACAGGATCCCTTCCTCCTTAGACAAAGATTATTGCTTTTCTAAACAATTCTGCTAGAATGTTCTTTTTCCATTGAGGCAAAGTCTGGATCCTTATAAGCTCTTACTATCTGTTGTAATTCCATCATCTGGAGCCAAGCAAAACAAAGCTTTTTCCTCCTCCAGACAATAGTGCTTCAAACATTTGAAGGAAGCTCTGTCAACTACCCTTTGTTTTTTGTCTCCAGTAAACATTTAGTTCTTTAAGCAACTCTTCTAAGACATGGCTTCTAGTTCTTGCACAATCTGGGCACCCTGCCCTACTCTTGGGTTTGGCTTGGTCCAGAGACAAGATTACCCCTTCCCCTTGAATTTCTTCTGATAGATTGGAAATACAAAGCCACCAATAAACGTCAGAAAGTAATTGTTTTTGAACATAATATTATCACTAGAAAGTCATGGAAATGTACCCGATCTTCTGGTTAATTGGGTAGAGATGTGCGTTCTGAAATCTTAGATGATTTTGTTGCTATCACTTCTCCTTCCACAAAGGTAGTGTGGATGGGCTCAGCTGGCATTACTCTGGGGTGAAGGGGAAGGCAAGTGAGGTACGGGAACAGCTGGAAAGCCCATTTCTTATAAGGGATGGAGGCGAGGAGACATTCACAGACGGCTTCCAAGTGGCCTTGATATGTGCTTGTCCCTTTCAAGGATTGAGAACTCCTGATCCAAAGATTGTTCTGCCTTTGGAGGAAAGGTAACTGATTTTTCCCTCTTGGGTTCCAGAGAGGAATCCTGCTCATTGCCAGAGTGAACCTACTTAAACCCACTGAACCACTTTTTCAGAATTTTCAGGAAAGAATAAAAAAATTGTCTGTGAATTTGGAAGCTGATTCTGGACTCTGATGTCCAACACACAAACTGTTAGGAATGTTGTGTCCCATGGGAACACCAAGCGCCCAACTGCTTATGTTCCCACTCAGCACGACCTGTGTGTGTTCCCTCCCAGGACCCCCTGCCAATCTCTCCCTTGATGTTTTAAGGGGCCCTAAATGATGTCCAGACTCACAAGCAGAAGGGATTACAGTTGGAGATCATTTTGAAGTTTAATGTCTTGGAACATTTTTCTTTCAAATTTGTTATTTTAAGCACACATTGTGATTTAATGACTCTTTTTGGGAGTTCAGTTTGTGGTTGAGGTCCGAGCACTGAGGAATGCATGTTTAATTTTTTTCATCCTATAACGAGCATTTCGTCTTAGACTAAATAGATGCACATTTTAGAAATCCCACAGAATCGCTGCAACGCCGATGTTTATATAAATGCTTGCATGTTTGAGTGAATTTTGTTAAAGGAAACAATCAGAGCTGGTTCCAAAGACTTTGTGGAACTCTGTTAAGTCCTTAATTCCCCATCTGTACCAATCCCTCCCTCATTTATGTCCCCACATAGGACTTGATGCACACACGTAGCACCGAACCTACTGAAGGACCCTGGGTCTTCCCCACAGATTCTGGCGGTCGTGACGATGAAGAGCCTGTCTTGTGCACTTGGACCCAGCGCCTTGCACAAAAGTGTTCACTTGCTGGGCTGAGGCTACTCTCTGGCTGAGTTTGGACCCAGGGGTGGAGTTTTTAATCCTCTCGAAGAAGCCGTGAAGGGAACTGGATGGATACCTGGATGGAAACCGAAACAGAGAGACATTTATAGGAGGACCTGTGACAACAAAAAAGCCTCCATCTTCTCCAGGAGGAGGGGGAAATAAATGGACCACCTTTTTAGTTTCCTTACAATCGTAACCAAGGCAAGGCTCTGGTTTTACTTGGGTAAACATCTCCCAACACCAGAAAGGTGGTGAGCTATTGGCCATGTAAGAAAAAAATTGTCTAAAAACTTCTCTTTTGTTGGCTGGGTTCAGTGGGCTCTGTTTCTAGGAAACATATCCACACCTTTTTCTGTCTCCGGATCAGTAGTTCAGAACAGGCCAACCATGCCTGTTGCAGAAGAAAAGTATGCTTCATTTTAGTGAACAAAAATAGGGAATGACTGAATGCTCAGAGTGGGATAGAAAGCACACAAGAATAGTTCCAGGGGACCTCTCAGCCACGCGAGTAAGAAAAACCATTTAACAGCATGCACATGATTTCCCGGTCATACGCATGGAATTCCTAGACCTAATTACTGCTATTCCCACTACTGGACATGGATATGCAAAAAAGGAGCAGTTTTACCCAAGTACATGCAGAACATATACAGAGAAAGAGACATTGCAGATAAACAAATTTTAGCTTGAACTCTGGTTCAGCCACACAGAGAGATCTTGGGTGAACTGACTGTCTGGAGAGTTTCCTAAGTTCGGTGAATTCTATGACAATTGGAGAACAAATGTATTTGTTGGCAGAATTCTGAAGTGGGAAGAGGGGGGAAAAGAGGGTCACTCCCAGGCCCACCAGCTGGCAAAGGAGCTCAAGCCATTTTAATGGTAGCGCGCAGAGCGCTGTCAGGGTTTCCAAAAGGGATTTTAATAGTCGTGTGGTCAGAGTTCCTTGAGTCAATAGCTCCCATTTCCACTCTAGCTGCCAGCTGGCCAAGTGGGGGACCACCTAGGTTGCCTACCCCCTCAAAGAAATGGGGAGGCAGGTTCTTTCCTTCTATAGTTTGCCTACCTGCCACTGTCCCTGGCTGTCTGACATTCCACCATTAGAGCGACATGCCCTAACTCGCTTTTGGCTCCCAGTTAAAATTCAAATCCTGCTCCCAAAGACCGTATTGGAAACCTTTGTTATTTCTCTCGACTGATTTCTGCTTCTGAATGGGCTTTAGCACCTGTTTGGAAAGCAGGGATTGTGGGGGGGGGAGGAGAAGAGCAGAACCGCCTGGGTTAAGGAGCCTTCCTAGGTGTTGGTCACACATCAGCCTTCTTCACTCTCCTTCCGTGAGGCTCCTCCCCATATGACGCTGCGGCTTGTGCCATGGAAAGCTAGAGTGTGTTTGTAATCCCAGGACTCTGAGCTTGGCTTAATGTCTCATCTTGGCCACTGGGACAGATGAGAGGCTTGGAAGACACTTGGGTGACCGGACTTGATTGCTTTTGTACTTTTGCACTGTCCTGAGAATATGCCTGAGTTAGCCTGCGGGCAGCTCAGACACGCACGGATCAAAGCCAGGGGGCACCAGCAAGCCCAACCTGCATCACCCTCGGGGAGCCGGAAACCAGCCCAGTCGCAGAAATGTGAGGGAACCCCCCAGATCACTGGCATGCCTGAGGCTCAGGGACCACATAAATGTATATTGTTGTGTGCCACTCGTGGTCTGGGGTTGTTTGTTGGGTGGTGTTATTGTGATCATGGAGGGCTGATACATCGGAGAAGAAAGGGCCCAGGATAGAGAAGGCTGAGAAGTACCAAGGCCAAGTCTGCCCCCCTCACAATTATAAACACGTGGGCCTGCCTCCGCCTTTGGGCGGCTAGCAGACAGCAGAATGTAAACATGATCATAACAGTGCAGTCAGCCTGCCCTTTGCAGGAGAGGTTGGGTGGGGGTGGCGGGGGAGAGACTGGCTTGTCCTCTCCCAGTATAGGGATGTGACATCATGTCTTCATTGGAGGGGCTAGGAGGAGGGACCCAGATTCATCTCCTGGCTACTGTGCATTAGTGACAATGTTACAGTTTCATCCAACCCATCCATGGTCCTGTGAGCTGGGAATCCTCTTCCCCACTCTACAGATGGGAAGACTGAGACCGGGAGAGATCAATTATGCTAAGAGAGATCAATTATGCTAAGCATCGGGGGCTGGCAGACCTGTGGGCAGCTGGTAACCAGGTTAGGCTTTGCAGACGTAGGGCAGCTTCTGTTACAACACAGCCCTGCTGGTGTGTCGTGAAAGCAACCCAAAGACAACACCCCAGAGCACAAGGGCACACCAACACACACGTAGTTAGGAACGCAAAACTGAATTTCATGTAAATTTCAAATGTCACAAACAATATTCTTTTGTTGTTGTTGTTTTCCAACCCTGGTAAAAAACCATTCTTAGTTCACAAGCTGTACAAAAATGGGCAGTGGGCCAGAGCTCGCCTACCCCTGATATGAACGCCAGGGCTCAGATTCAAGCCTATAAAATTCTGCAAATGGCTGGGAAGCCAAAAACTCTTTGTGGAGGAGTGTGGATGTTTCTTAGGTCCCTCGCCTTTATTACTACCGCTGAATACCTCCCTACATAAAAACAGATAAACATCAATAAAATGTCCAGCTCACTTTGGAATGTGTTAGACAGGCATGCCCAACTCCTGACCCTTTCTCTGCTGTTCTCCTGGGATCCAGTAGATTGACTCCGCTTGTGCCCTGTTTGTGTACACACGTTCTTGTGTACATGCGTGTGCAGTGCCTGTGTGTACATGTGCATTCCTGCATGCGTGCCTGTGTGTGTAGGTGTGGAAGACAGAATTTAGTGAAGTAATGGCCCAGGATGAAAGATAACATATACAGATAAGGCAGGTACACAGCACTATTACTACCTCCACGTTGCAGAGAGGGAGACTGAGGCGCCTTAGCTACCAATGTGCACCCCTCACTCTCCTGGGAAGAGATGGTCCCCTCGGGTCCTGTCTGTCCCGTGAAGCCTTTACCTGCCACCAGGTCCCTCTGACTCGCACTCCGCCTTAGGCTCTCCCACCAATACAAACCGGAAAATAAGTGGTCAGGACAAGATTAAAAGATCCAGCATGCACTGTTTCCAGTCATGAGTGGAAAGTCCTTGTAGGAGACAGTCCTTTCCGCTGGCCTCTATGAAGTTCGGATATGTGCCAGGGTCTCATGTCATCCCTTGATAATGAGATGACATCAGAGACGCGGATCCAAAGCAATCGTTGCACGTGCCGTCACGCCCCATTGCTGGAGTTTCGCCCCTGAGACTAGCCAGGTGCCCTTCTTGTCCCTGGTTGACATGCCCCCCAAAGTCTTCCCGTGAGAACGCAAGCACTAGCGTCTCCCACTTGGCTTGTCCAAAGGGTTCTCCATCTGGAGAGAGGGCTCGTCTCCTCTAGGCCACTTCTGCCCTGCTCATCCCTGTTCCACCAGGGCTCCGACCAGCAGACTTGAGGATCATCCTCCCCTCAGCCCATGACTTCCCATTAACAAGGCAGAAAGCCTCCACGGAATGGTTCGTTTTCTAGATTCTTCTCTCCCACGTGATATAGTGCAAGTAGACACTGGTGCAGGTCATATATGTGTCGGATTCTGAAACCCCCTGGTCTCCCTTTCCCCGTGTGTCGGCCTTGTGAGTTTTAATATCTGAGACTTGGTTCCTTTCTCTGTAGCACGGGTGCTTGTAATCATAGTTGTGCAAGCATTTTAAAGACTCTAAAGTCCCACATGTAGATAAGTAAAAATTACATTATACCCACGGAGGGTTAGCAGCTCCAATTACAACAGCGCTCAGTGTCTGGGAGACATTTACCAGACTGCATGTGATTGCGGTACAATCACAAAGCTTAGGGGGCCGGTCCTCCGTTTCCAGCATGGGGCAGTCCACCAGCCCAGCCGCATCCCTGCTAGGGGCCCAGTGTCCCCTGAAGGTGCTCTGCCACTCCCGGATTTCATTATCCAAACACTTTCAATGCTGACACATGCAACTTTTTAAAATCTGCAGCCACCCCCTTTTACAGGCAGGTTCTACAGCATTACTGACTCTTTCTTAACCTACTGCAAGCAAAACGCAGAGACAGTTTAAAACTACTGCATGCAACCAGCATGCGGTAGAAGAGGTCATGCATTTCTCCTCTTGTCTTTCAAGAATGTCGGATGAGTCATAAACAGGTATGATTTCATCTCAACCAATACTGTAATAGTGAAATGCGTTTTTATCTTTTCTGTTGCATCTCTTTTCTCTTCGGGTTGTGGCAACTATGCTGCTCTCCTGGGCAGTTCACGCCCATGACCCACTGTCTGTAGAGTAGTGCTCACCATATGACAGGTGCCATGAAACAGCTCTGATTGCTGGTGGAATATTCTCCACATGCTGGTCAAGGTGTCAAGTTTGGGCAGGTGAGATGGGGCCAGATAAGGAAAGGTCTTACCCTCAGAAACGACCCTAAATGTCATGGAGAGTTATTGGGAGGCTTAATGTGCTGGGTCGATGTGGACTTAACTTGCATCTTAGAAAGTTTAGTTGGGCAGTGGAGTGGTGATGGTTTGAAAGGAACCATCAAGGCAGGGAGATCAAGTTAGGAAGTGACTTGAATCATCGAGCAGAGGAAAGATGACCATTTTAAACCAAGACAGTGGATCTGGAGAAGGGGAAGTTGATTTTATGACCAATTAGGGAAAAACACTTGACAGATCAGTTGGATGATGAGGGCAAAGGGGAGAGAAAACTCCCAGGTCGGGCTTAGGACGATGGCGGACCACAGTGATGGTATCCGTAAGAGGGAAAATGAATGGGAGGTCATTTGTGGAGGAAAGAGGTGTGTTCTGTTTCTGATGTGTTTGGTTTGAAGTGCTTTGGAGACTTCCAGGAACCGGCATCCAGTAAGAACTGGGTAATGCATGTCAAGGCCAGAAAGAGTAACCAGCTTTCAGGTGGTGGAGGAAAACTGGGAGTTAAATGAAATCACTGGGAAGATCAGAGGATGTGAGGAAAGAAGGCTGCGAATGAGGCCATAATGAAGTCTAACATTCATGATGTGGACATGGGCAGGGGAGCCCGGGAAGGGGGCTGGAGGTCTGGGAGCACGGAGGGATAGGACTCAAAACATGAGCCGGGAGGGAATCAAGAGAAACCAAAACGTCAAATTAAGGATGTCCGAGAGTTCAAATACGTAGATGGTGGTAAGAAGTAAGGACCCAAAAGTGTCTGGTGGAAGTTGCCTTCCAGAAGGCAAAGCAAACATTTTGACAACAGTTTCACGTGAGAAGAGATTACCTTTATGTTCTCGTTTACTCTGAGATGCTCCAAGTCTGTGATGGCTAGTGATTGATTCATGAGGCCCGTGTTTGAAAGAAGCTTAAGATGGGAGCTCTAGATATTTCTGTCCCTAAAAATTCCTAATAGCCATCTTCCTTTTCTTTTCTTTTCTTTTTTTTTTTTTTTAAGATTTTGTTTATTTATTTGATGCAGAGAGAGAGAGATCACAAGTAGGCAGAAAGGCAGGCACAGAGAAAGAGGGAGAAGCAGGCTCTCCGCTGAGCAGAGAACCCAATGCGGGGCTCGATCCCAGGACCCTTAGATCATGACCTGAGCCGAAGGCAGAGGCTCAACCCACTGAGCCACCCAGGCGTCCCCCATCTTCCTTTTCTAGCCAAGTTATGTTTCAGTTTAACATCATTGAGAATTCAGTCCTTTTTTACTTTCTGCCAGATTGAAGGGTGGTTAAAATCGGGGTAGCGTTATGTGAAACTAGGGTCGATCGTATCTAGGAATTAGACTCCGCTCCAAACGACTGCTCATGTTGGCTGAAATCTTGATGCCAATTCTGATTTTCCATTCAGAGAAACAGCAGTGAGCTGGATTTCCTCTTCAACTCTGTGGTCCAGTGCCCATTCCCTGGAGCAGCGCACTCATTTTCCCACTGCTGAACTCAACGGCCCGATGTCCTGGTATTTGTGGGTGAGGAGGCAGGATATAATAAGCAGTGACTTCATTTGTTTCTGCAAGTTACAAAAAATGTGCTGGGTCCTTCTTCGGGGTCTTGTGTCAAGAGGTTGGGACCCAGCTGAGACGTGAAGCCGCTCCTGTCTAATTGCTATTGGCGATCAGTGCAAAGCCTAGCCTGAGCAAAGTCCTCAAAATGTTTATGTGCCAGGTTGGCAAACTGTATTAGGCCAGCATTTAAAATCCATACATGTTCCTTCTTTAAAGAACTCCAGATGGCCTCAGAGGAATGAGTGGGGGTTAGCAAAGATGTTGCAAAGCCATGCACGGCCCGCAGGTAAAGAACTGTCTCGACACGGTAGAGAAGAGTTCCATAAGCTGGAATGAGCCACGTGTTATGACGACATTTCTTTTTTTTTTTTTTTAATTTAAGATTTATTTATTTATTTATTTGACAGAGAGAGTGAGGGAGAGCACAAGCAGGGGGAGCAGCAGAGGGAGAGGGAGAAGCTGTCTCCCTGCTGAGCAAGGAGCCCAATGTGAGGCTCGATCCCAGGACCCCAAAGTCATGACCTGAGCTGAAGACAGATACTTAACTGACTGAGCCACCCAGGCATTTATGATGACATTTCATTGCAAATTCTTTACTGGCTGCTAGAGTCTTTACTGTTACTTAAATTATTTCTCATATAACATCACTTACTATTGTTCTAAAAGTAAAGAAAAGCTATGTATTCAGAGATCACATAAAGTGCATTTATTCACTTGCAAAGTGAACTGGGGAGACGTGCCTGTATTCATCTGTGTCTCAGGTGTAGTCACAGACACATTCTGGAGGCTGCACCTGTTCTAAATTCGTGAATGGGATCTTCGATCACAGATGTCTGAGGACAAATTCGGGACTAGAATGAAAAATATCATCACTTTATTTAACTTTTTTTTTTTTAAGTTCCGAAGAGTTGGTTTCAAAATCAGTTGTGAAACGGAACTTTCATTTTTAGAATTTGAAAGCCCCAGGTATTTTTTTTTTTAAAGTTGTCTGGAGCTCAGTACCTTGAGTCTAGATCTTTCCTAGCACGGGTGGGACACACACCACAGGCTCTGCGGCCTTTGCCTCCCCACGGCTTGAAGCGGAGAGCTGCAGAGTTTAACTGATAATCTGGCTTATTTTATCCACAATTGATTTTCATTGGTTGGGAGACGAATAATTCCTTTTTATCTCTTTTTTTGGCTAACTCAATTAAATCAGCCCTCAAATATACCATGGAATTAGTGTGGGCATATAGTCTTATTCTTGAAGAAACAGACCTAACTTTCTAATTTCCAATAGAATACCTTTTTTTAAAAAAAAAAAATTTAAAACTTGCCTTTAACTTCCTGGTGATTTAAAGAAAAATTCAAATATCACAAATAATAGTAGGTCCAGATGGAGCTGAAAGGACTCTAAGACCCATTCCAAAGAGAAAAGTCTCTTCCATAAATGATTTGATATTTGATATTGATCAAAACCTCGTGGGAATCACAGCAGAAAAGTCAGACCAACCTGCAGAATTTTAGCAGTTTAAGAAAAATATGTCGGTGGGCTTTATCTTTGGCCTCCGTGCAAACACTTTGCTAAGGTTGTGGTGGTTTCTCAAATGGAGTTGTAAAGATTTTGTGGCTCTCTGGGGCATGGTGTAGTGAGGTGCCCCAGGGACAAGTCCCCCTCCACAGATGACAGCCCTCCATCCCAGCAAGACCACGGGCCTCCGTCCCGGCGAGGCAACACGAATGCTGGGATCATTTTTTCTTCCTCAAGGGCCAACAGAAATGTGTGTGTGTGAGGAACAGAAGTCTGTAGAAAGGACAGGTTTTATCCCAGGAGCTTGCCCAGACACAAAAGGGCACCAACCTGGAAACAGGGTTGTGCCCACATCTCGCTCTGGGAGGCCCAGGAGGCGAACCCCGAACCCCGAGGCTGGAGGTGTCGGCTTCAGGAAACACTAGAGCACAATGTGTGGTGACGCAGGGACACAGGCTGGACACATGCGAAGGCAAGAAGTGACAAAAATAAACCCGCGAGCAGGCGGGGAGCCCACATCACAAAGGATCCTATGAGGTTTCTAGAAGAGCTGATGCCTCACTTCCCATCAAATTTGGATTAGTCGTGGCAAAAGAGGAAAGAGAACAAATAAAGGAAATCCACAGATAATCCCCAAACCTCCATTTGAGCTAATAGTTTAAATTCCTTCGATGCCAAGTCAAGCCTTTTTTTGTTTACCAGAGTTGATAATGAGGGACAAAATAAACCAATCTCACTTTAACCTCCTTCCTGTGCATGTGGATGGAAACAGGGTCTGGGCTGAGGTAATCCTTACTGGGGGCGAATCTGCACGGATCCCACCCTGGAGTGGGGTGGGGGTGCGGAAAGAGGACTGGCTGTCCCTACCCCCAGTGGCACTGGCCACAGTGTCGCCTGAGGAGGAATTGTGGAAAGCAAGCCCTGTTGCTGTTGGGGGCGGGGGCGGTGGTAGGTACAGAAAATGGACAGTAGGTCAGTGAGGGGCGATGTGCGGGGTGCTCTGGTGGTCCTAGCCAGGGTTGGGGGCGGAGTGTGAGATGGGACCTACCATGCACCCACCCTAGTCCACAGCTGCTAAGCACAGCATCAGGGAACAAGAAACATCAGAGAACAAGAAATATCAGCGAGCTGCATGGTGTTGAGGCAGAGATCTCTCTCTGGCTCTGCCTGTCTTGGACACCCACTGGATTCAAACCACAGTATTGGCCATGAGAAAACCAATCCCCAGCTAGAAGTCTCCTTGGCATGTCACTGCCTTTTCAGTGTGTCTGGAACCACAGCCCCAACACCAATGCTCAAGTAGTGACTGGCTTTCTTCACATTTCCAGACATCAAGCCTTACTCAAAGCTGGGTTCCAAGACGCCCTTTCCCTGGTGAACCCCCTTCTAAGATGACTTTACCTGCTTTTTCTGACCTTCTCAGGTCATTTTGCCTGGGGCCACTTCCCCAAAGTGTAGAAGCAGCTTCAGGTCTGCAGGTCTGCGCTGTAGCACAGCTGTGTCACTAAGGATCTTTGCGCATCATTTTTCTGCTGTGTTTCTCTTGCCTCATCTGCAAAATGGGAATAAAACTCTTCATCTCATGGCTGATACAGACTAGAACAACTTATCCTTTCTATTTAATAAACAAATTCCCAGAACACATCATAAGGAATTTCTTTCCTTCTCTCTCTCTTTCTCCCTTCTTCCTTCCTTCTTTCTCTCCTTCCCTCCTGCCCTCCGTCTTTCCTATACATTTTTGCTTTTCTTTTTCTGTTTTTCTTTCTGGAAATAGTTCTGGAAGAAACGTTCAGCATTCCCCTATTGATATGCTGGTTCTTTTCGACTCTTTTCCATTTGGTAATAATTTTATAAATGTGTTCTGGAAAAAATGTTTTAAAAGATGAAATGATATGAGTACAATAAAACAGTGGATAAGAAAGTCTATTAGAACCTATTACTCAACCAATGGAAGTCGGTTACTTGTTACTAAAGAACTGGAATCTTCTGGGGGCACAGGAGGTACAAAGGTCAGACTGAGCCTCAAATTCCGTGCAGTTTCAACAGGACCCATTTTCATACATATTCCTTTTCGAAAGTAGATCTCCTGAGCAGCCCTGGAAGGACATTTGTAACCACCTCAAGTTCTTTTCCCTTAGGTATCTGAAATGATTTAACCTAAAAACAAGCCTCAGTGGGCTTCTTGGCAGCTGTTGATATTTTTAGCCTCTTTTTTTTTTTTTAAAGATTTTATTTATTTATTTGACAGAGAGAAATCACAAGTAGATGGAGAGGCAGGCAGAGAGAGAGAGGGAAGCAGGCTCTCCGCCGAGCAGAGAGCCCAATGCGGGACTCGATCCCAGGACTCTGAGATCATGACCTGAGCCGAAGGCAGCGGCTTAACCCACTGAGCCACCCAGGCGCCCCTATTTTTAGCCTCTTAAGTCAGGATTGCCTCTGTCTCTGTTCTGAAAAGAGAAAAATCCAGCCTACTAGTTAACTGCTAAGCCCTTTAAAAGTTCCCAGTTCAGGGAGTCAACTCTGGTAGCCTCACTCTGAGGACAGAAAATGAGCCCAGCCCTTCCCCAGTCCCCCTCACTGGTCCTCCCCATCTTCCACCGCCCCTCATGTCCCTCTGAGAGCCCGCTGAGGAAGCAGCAGGAGGAGGAAAACAGCACCGCCTACTCCCTGGGGCTGCTGAGGGGGAGAACACGCTCCTCAGTGGAAAAAGAAAGGGGCTTTTGACCTTGTCCTAGGTCAACAGAGGTGCACTCAGCAGCACCTGTCCTCTATCTTCTGAGTACTCCGTTAGGGTGGAGGCACCTCCTCCAGTTGGTCTCTAACCTACTCAGTAACCCCTTCTCAGAGCCTCATGCTCCAGGGCCATAGGTGCAAATGGCCCGTGGCATGGAGTCACCATGCCCTCTTACTTCCTTCTAGGGGAGAAGGCAGATGACCCTGCACAGCTTTGGGGCCTCCTGAGTGAGCACTGCTGTCCCTAAGAATCAAAGGCACACAGGCTTTCAAACAACATGTCCACATAAAAGTTGTTGGAAATAACACATCCACAGAGAGAGCTCAGGCAGCTATTGAGGGAAAACAAAACAGGGTCTGCCTGTCCCATTCTGCTTTGTTTTGTTTTGTTCTCTTCTCTCCTCCCTCCCCTGCCCCCTCTGCCTTTTCTCCCCCTATCTTCCCATCTTGTGTGTGTGTGTGTGTGTGTGTGTGTGTGTCTGTGTGTGTGTTAGGACGTGAGGTGTGGTGTGGGCACACCCACAGAATTAAAATGTAGCGGTTATTATTATTGTTACTCCCTTGTTTTGGAGGAAAGCAGTGATGAGTTACAGCCGGAGGGCCTCCCTGTTGTTGTTCTTACCTGCCACCAGGAGACTCTGTGCAAGCCATCCCACCAACAGCAATGAGCTGAGCCCCCCTTCTTCCCAGAGAGAGGATCTCCCAGTTTGCAAAGAGCTGTCTGTTGTGATCTTCAAGGTCTTTGCCTGGCCTTGGCAATTTGGTGTCCCTTGAACTTTTTACAAAACATGAGACTCCTTTCACATAAGGCATTTGAAATCCAACCACTTTTGCAGACCATCTGTTATGCAGTAATGTGCAAATTAGCAATAAATAATTCCAGATTCTTTTTTGCAAACCCAGTTATAAACAAATGCTCCACATGCCGAAATGGAAGTCATTTTCCCTTTGAAAACTCATTAAATGGTGCACGATGGGAAGAGGTTGAGGGAGAAGTTCCCTAGCAGATGCCAGGGAGGGTTACTACTGCACACAGATAATAACATGGAGCCAAACACTGACAAATCTTCGAGAATCTTCTGCTTGCTTCGTATGGACTCTCTTCCTGCTGTGCATTTGCCCCAGTGTCTTACCATCTGATATGTATGTATGCCTATAAAACCCCTTAGGGCTAATCTGTGTACAAGAGTCTTATTTGTTCTTTTAAGCAATTAAAACATGGGAAAACAGGGCGGCTGGGTGGCTCAGTGGGGTCATGGTCTTAGGGTCTTGGGATCGAGTCCCGCATCGGGCTCTCTGCTCAGCAGCGAGCCTGCTTCCCCCTCCCTCTGCCTGCCTCTCTGCCTACTTGTGATCTTTCTCTCTCTGCCAAATAAATAAATAAAATCTTAAAAAGAAAACACGGGAAAATGATTTCTTGTCTGCAAAACAATAAGATATCACAAATAAAAATTACATTTGACCTATTTATTCCTAACAGGTTGTCAGGAAACCAAGTTTCCTCAGTGCTTCACAAACTAAGCCACTGCCATTTCTGAACACTCTGCTTGACATCCCTGCTAAGTGGTTCTTGGGGGAGGGTTTATGGGAAGTAGGAGAAAGATGGTAAGAAGGGAAGTCTTAGAAGAGTGGATTGTAACTCTCACCAAAGCTAATTATTTATTCTCTTGGAGCAAAATCAGATTTCCAGGAGCAGCGTTCAGGCAGAATTGGGATGTGGTCCCAGTTCTCTGGGACTATCTCTGTTCTTTTCTAAAGGGTGTCTCTTGAAGCACTAATTCTCTTACACAAGTGAGGTCAATGAGTCTTAAAGCAAGTACTTAGTTTTATCTTATTTTCAGTAAGGACTTTTTTTTCTTGAAGAGATGAAGAGAAAGGCTCATTCTAGAGACTAGGTATATATGAACTCATGGCAAGTTAGAGAGTTTTGTCTTCTAGTAATGAATAGAAGTTTGGCTTGATGAATATGCCTCCAGATTGCATTTATAAAATCTGCACAAAATGTCCCCCCCACAATCAGAATCCACTGGAAAGCTACCAAGAGAAAGCAGAAACTGAAGGAAAGTGGACCTTGAAGGATGAGAACTGAACTGGGTTCAGTTTTCTGGGAGTTTTCTATTGCTGTACAATAAAATCATCACAAATTTAGTGCCTTAAAAAAATATAGATGCATTTTCTCATAGTTTCTGTAGGTGAAACCTCTGGGGACATTGCAGCTCGATCTTCTGTTCAGGGTCTTACCAGACTGCAGTCAAGGTGCAATCTTGTCTAAGGCCTGGGGTCTTCTTGCCACTCACAGGTTGTTAGCAGAAGTCAGTTGCTTGCTGCTGTGGGACTGAAGTGCTCTCAGGTCCTAGAGGCCACCCACTGTGCCCTGCCACAGGGTCCTCCCCGCTACATAGAGGCTTGGCTTCTTCAAGGCCAATAGGACAGTATCTGCTGCTCTTGTCTCTCCAACTTCTTGTAAAGGCTCACCCCATTAGGTCAGGCCCACCTAGGATAATCTTCCCTTTGGTGAATTCCATGTCAACTGATTGGAAACCTTAATTATGTATGAAAAATCCCTTCACCTTTCCCACAAAATTAACCTAGTCACACGAGTGAAATCACAATCCTATTCACAACTCTCCCTCATACCCAGGGGTGGAAACTTTCCAAGGCATGTGCACTAGGAGCCAGAATCTTGGAAACCATCTCTGAACTCTGGCTACCACAGTGAAATTTACATGCCTGATGGCACTCTCCAATTTTAACTGCAAATATAAATAGTCTTGTTCAAGTTTAAGGAGTCAGAAGTCATCTGACAAGATAACTAGAAGATTAGGAGGATACTAGAAGGAAAGAAACTGTAGAGAGAGTAAGCCCATAACTCTGCATATAAACTCTTCATGAATACTTCATGAAAAATAAACTCCTCTAACTATTGAACCAAGAGTGTGCATGGGAGAGTTCAAGAGGCCTGGGAAACAAACAAACAAACAAACAAACAAACAAAAATGAAAAACAACAAGGAACTAAAAGAACCAAGAAATTTTGCCTGATGGACACTACAGGAGAGGCCATTTGGAGACATGCTAGAACAAAACTTGACACTTCTCAGAGGAATGTAACTAAACCCAGAGTCTCTACATGTATTATTCAGAATATTCATTATACAATAAAAATTTACTACACATACAAAGAAACAATACATGTGACCCTAGCAAAGAAAAAAAGCCAACAAATTCTGACTCCAGAATATACTAACATGAAATTAGCAAACAGGGACTTTAAAACAGCTCTTATAAAGTTGTTCAAGAGCCTACAAATAATGATACCACTGCTTTCATTTTCTTTGCATTTGCATACCTCCATGCTTATCCCTTTATTTAAATCCCTCTTGTTACTGGAAGTGATTTTCTAATTTTCAGCATTTACTTAGACTTTGTTGTTTTAGTACAATCTGGGAATGTCTGGTTTGCAATAGGAAAACTTGCCCTTCTTTGTGTTATCATATTAATTTTTATTCCTTATATATTAATTTCTGAGTATTATTTCTTTTGTCTGATTACTTTCTCTTTTTCTCATTTTTGTTTGTATGATGTTTGTTTGATGTTTCATTTACTGCCCCCTTTTCCTTCTGCTAATGTTTATTTTGTCCTCCCTGGTGTTTGTAATCTTTACAATACTTTCAAGGCCCCACTCTTCTCTCTCAGCTCTTTACTCATCCCCAGAGGAGATATTTGGTTTTTTATCACTTCTTTTCTTCCTTCTTTATCCTTTCCAACATCTAGGTTTTGCTAAGATATTATATTCCACTCAATGTATCAAAACTCACTTGCAGTTGTCCTCTGTTTTAAGTATACTTATGTTGAATTTATATAGCATATCCTTAGGAAGTTTATTTTTGACTGTTAGATTATCTATCTAGCTAGTCATTTATTTCAGATTTCATTGCTTGTCACTTTTCTTCTCCTTTCCACCTTTTCTTTCACAGAAATTTCTGATCCATGTGTCTTTTGTTTAGAGCTCTTTAAAAATTATTTTCCTAATAAGTAGACACAGGTTGTATAGTCTCTGAATCTTTGAGTATTTGCAAATAATTTTTTCTTTCAACTGGACAAATGAACAAGATGTTTGGAATACAGAATTCATTGTAATGCTTAATTCTTTCTAGTTTATAGATATTATTCTGCCATTTTCTAGCATCCTGATGCTATAAAAGAAAATCTCTGTTGCAATTCTGACTCTTGGCTTTGTAAATAAATCATTCCTTCTCTCTGGAATTCATCATATTTTCCATTTTTCCTTGGAGTAAGATACACCTAGCTGTATGCCTTTTCTCATTCAATCTGCCTGGAACTCAGTAATTATGAGCAGTTTGAACTGTTACATTATAATGTTTCATTTGTGATTATTGCATCTGGGTTCATAAATGAGGTTAGCCTCTGTTTTCCTTTATTTTGTGGTCCTTGTTGGATTGTGATATCAAAACGCTGACTTTGTAAAATTAATTTCCTATTTTCAGGAGCAACATCTTTCAGGTTTGCATGGGTCCTGTCAGCTCCTTGAAAGTTCGGTAGACTTTATTTGTAAAGCCGACATCAGGTACTTGTTGAATTTTATTTATCTAGTTAAGGTTAAACAGGGTTTTGTTTACCATTTTAGTTAATTTAATGGCTATTAGTTTACTTGGGATTTCTATTTTCCCTCTTGTATTTTTTTAGAAATTCATTTTATCCAGGTTTTCAATTATATTGGAGTTCATTTGCTTATAATATTTTTCATAATTTAAAAAATGTATGTTATATCAAGGGTTATTTCTCCATAACCATTTTAAATTGGGTTTATTTGTGTGCTTTTTCTTTTCCTCATGATAATATTTTCCCAGATATTTAAATTACTTAGCTTTTCAATGAATTGGCTTTATCTCATATTTTGTTGTTGTTTTGGTTTTATAAATTTTTGGTTTTGTATTTTCATTGTTAAGTTTTCTTTGGCTGCACTGTTTTTTTAATAGTATCTTGAATTGAATCTTTAGCTCATTTATTTTTATTTTGTCTTTGTTTTAGATATATGTATTCATAATTAGTAATGTCTAAGTTGGTCCAACAGGTTTTGAATATTTTATAACTCTCAGAGTTTCCCTTTTAACTTGGATTACCTAGTAACTTTTTGAATTTAGTTTCTAGTCATACAGGATTGTGTTAGCTACCTTGTCATTGCTGATTTCTGTTTTCATTACATTATTTTCAGAAAATAGAATCTGGATAATGTAGAATGTTATAGCCTATATTATGAATTATTTTGGTAAATGTTCCATGTGTGCTCAAAAATAATGTGCATTTTATTGATTAAGATCAAGTTTGATATATTGGATTGAAATATATCAAAAGCTCCAACTGCAAGTGTTGAGCTATTTCTCACTTTGGTCCTGTTGGTTGGTACCCTATTTCAAGTCTGTATCATTAAGTAGTATTTTCCTGATCAGTATAACCCTTGGTCCTTGCAAGAGATTCTCTCTCCTGGATACCTAAAGCATTGAGGCCCTTGTGTTTCAGAAATGCACCAAAGTGAAATTAATAACCCAAGCTTTCACTCATGACTAACTCTGTTCAGTACCCAGGAAAATAACTTGCCCACATCTCTTGTGTTATGCCCTTGACATAAAAGGCAACTATTTCAAAATGTCATAAAGGCTTGTGGGTGTGCTACTGATGACCTTGGAGAAGGACATTGCTTTTGGAGGGCTGGGAAGGATTTCAGCAGTGGAAGAATGTAGGTAAGAGAAAATAAAAATGAATTAGCTTGTCAGATCCTTCCTCTCAAGGAGGACAGGGCAATAGATGCTCACATATTGAGGTTGTATGACCCAGTAGTATGGAGTGTCATTTATTTTGGTTTGACTCTCTTGGTTCCTAATTTGTAGTTCCAGAGGTTGGACATAAAAACCAAGTAACATTCTGTAATGTAAAAAAATATTGATATTACTCTTAAATTTATAGATGTGTTGATTTAAACCTAAGGCTAGCAAGTTGATGATGTTAAATGCTAGATTCATAAAATTATTTTGTAACATTTACTTAAATTTCATAAAATAAAAACAATGTTTTTTTTATTTAGAATGTTAATATTTATTAAGTGTAGTGAATTCAATTTTTGAATCTTGCTTTTGGATTTTAATGGATAATTTTGAATACTTTAGAAATAAATGAATTTTGCAATAATTTTAGATGTTTTGTTTTTCATTTACCTTAATTTATGTATATGCATAGATTGAGGAAAAAAAACACCCATACTTAGAACAATTATGTTTTAGCACTTCATGGTACCTAAAAAAAAAGGAGTACAAATAGAGGTCAAAATGGGGAAAAAATAATGCAAAAGTAGAGCCTCAAAAAGAAAAAGTAGGAAAAGAATAAAAGATGTTTTCCAAACTCTGGTCTTCTTAAATGTTTAAAAACTGGAAAAAATTTAAATTAGCAGATTTCTGTTAAAGGTAACATAAAATGGAAACAAAACATTTTATTTATAAATACTTAATCCCTTATTAAAACAGAAATATGAACAGTAAACTATCTTCATCAAATTTACAAGTTGATAAAGTCATATGAAATCCCTAAAATTTCATAATCTTCACTAAATGAAGATTTAATTACTGATTTTGAAAGTGACAGAAAAAAGTCAACCTTAATGCACTAATTACAACTCTGACCTGTCCTTTAGGGATAAAGTTCGCAAATTCTAATAGAAAAATGAAGCCTGAGTGATTATTGAATAATGATCCTGGAAAATGGACATCATATGCATGTGATGGTGTGAGGATATTTCCAGAAACTATAATGCAACAAATTTTGCAGTCTTCCTTTGGTTGATATGGCAGAAATTTTGAGGTTTCATTTTATACCAAAATCCTTTAAGTGAAGGGAAAAAATATACCTTAGTGTGTTAGGTTAAAACTAAACATATTGTTACTACAGTCAAAATGGTTTTTGTTTGTTTGTTTGTTTTAAGATTTTATTTATTTATTTGATGGAAAGAGAGATCACAAGTAGGGGGAGCAGCAGGCAGAGGGAGAGGGAGAAGCAGGCTTCTTGCTGAACAGGGGGCCTGTTGTGGGGATCGATCCCAGCACCCTGGAATCATGACCTGAGCTAAAGGCCGAAGCCTAATGACTGAGCCACCCAGGCACCCACCCCAACTCATTTCTATATAAAGACTAGTTTTTGGCCATTAAAGACACAGCAAAATGTAATCTTAATAAAAGGGAGACATCCAGATGGCCAAAAGACACATGAAAAGCTGCTCAACATTACTCATCATCAGGGAAATGCAAATCAAAACTATATGGTGACATCATCTCACACATTTCAGAATGGCTAAAATCAACAACACAGGAAACAACAGGTGCTGGCAAGGATGCAGAGAAAGAGGAACCCTCATGCACTGTTGGTGGGAATGCAAACTGGTACAACCTCTTGGAGGTTCCTCAAAAAGTTAAAAATGGAACTACCTTATGATCTGGTAATCTCCCTACTGGGCATTTACTCCCACAATATCAAAACACTAATTCAAAGGGAACCATGCACCTCTGTGTTTATAGAAGCATTATTTACGATAGCCAAGATATGGAAGCAGCCCAAGTGTCCATCAACTGATGAATGGATAAAGAAGATGTGGTACAAAAATATTGTTCAGCCATAAAAAAGAATAAAGTCTGTCCATTTGCAACAACATGGATGGAGTTAGAGAATGTAGTGTTAAGCAAAATATACCAGTCAGAGAAAGACAAATACCATATGATTTCACCCATAGGTGGAATTTAAGAAATAAAACAAAAGAGCAAAAGAAATAAAAAAGGAGAGACAAAAAGACTCTTTTTAAAAAAGATTTTATTTATGTATTTATTTGTCAGAGAAAGAGAGAGAGAGAGCACAAGCAGGCAAGATGGCAGGCAGAGGCAAAAGGAGAAGCAGGCTCCCCGCGGAGCAAGGAGCCTGATGTGGGACTTGATCCCAGGACCCTGGGATCATGACCTGAGCCCAAGGCAGCGGCTTAACTGACTGAGCCACCCAGGCATCACAAAAAGACTCTTAACTATAGAGAACAAACTGAGGGTTACCAGCAGGGAGGTGGGATAAAGGAGAGTGCTTGTTGTGATGAGAACGGGGCGATGTATGGAAGTGCTGAATCTCCATATGGTACACCTGAAACTAATGTAATGCTGTATGTTAACTATATTGGAATTATTAAAAAGAAATAAAAAAATAAGAAAAAAAGAAAAAGATTTCAAAACTGAGGGAAGAAAAACACATTAGAAGAGAGTGACATATAAAAGTAAATAGACAAAAGCCGAAAAAGAGAGAATTTAAATACATTGAGCAATATAACTGCTACCTTCAACTTTCTTTATCATAACCCTAAATTAAAAAATTTGGAAGCAGAAAAACCAAAATGCAACTGGCTCTAGATGGTGAGAATCATAATACAAATGACAGGATAAATTTAAATGATGATTATAAACAAATTAAACATATATAAAATAAAAATATTTCCTAAGATTTTCTGTGGTGAAGATAATTTACCATAAATAACCCATTATATGACTATGTATCATGATATATCAGTTTTATAACTGTTTTTGAATCTAAGAATTCTTTTAACATTTTTTTCATTTAACATTTTTATTGACATTCTGCTTGCTATTCCTCAGGTGGAATATTTTCTCCAAATTCAAATTAATTAAATTCAATGTAATAACTACAAAGACCAAAAACTTCACTTCATTTGAAAGTGCTTCACTGACATGTGACAACAGAATATAAATTTATGTAAAATTTGAATTATGGAAGTGGCACTCATGACTCCATTGAAAGGAAGACAAGAAAATAAATTTCACAAGTAGGTATATAATAATTTATTAATTACATGGATCTTTATTTGTTTTATTCTCCCGAACATCACCAGCCATCAACATTCCACTTGGGCATATGCAATAATAAATAAATTTGGTTATCTTTGATATTGTGCCAACCTTCACTCTATACATATTTTTCAATTTAGATAAAATTACTTGAATAACACAACTTGCTAAAAGCAGATTCTAGAAGAAGTAAAAAACCAGAATAATATTATTTTTAGTAAAGAACTCGAATTTGTAATTAAACACATTCCCCGAATCTCTAGCCCAGAAGAATTTGCTGGCAGATTCTTCTTACCAATCATACATAAACTTTTCCAGAAAATGAAAAAGAAGGCCCTACTTCCCAGCTCACCGTATGAGTCCAGGATCACCAACAACAAAACCTGGCCAAGGACACACCAGTTCAGACCAGTGACCATCATAAGCAGAGATGCAAAGCGCTACATAGTGTTCATGAATATTTTACATCATATATACTTTCTGGAGTGTCGTACGCTTTGACACGCACGTACAGTGACTACCAGCAATATGTAAAAATGATCATCTATCAGAAACAAGCTGTGTTTATTCTATGAAGCATGGTTGGTTTAACATTGGAAAATGAACTTGTGTAATTCACTACATCCCCAGAAGAAAAGGAGAAAAAGTCACGATCACATCGGTAGATGTGTGAAACATGTTTGATAAAGTTCCTTGCCAGTTCATGAGAAAAAAATAATAGCTCTTTGACAAGTCAGGAATGGGAAGGTGAAGGTAGTTAATGTCGGTGTCTCGCACATGTTCCGACCTTGACTCGCGCTCTGGCTTTTTTGTAGCCCCTGGTGGATGGGGAGAGGTAGGATAAACTTCAGAGATTCCTCGCCCTTCTGGCCAGGGTACCTCTGAAGTATGCTTTACACTGACCTCCAAATATCCCCAGAGCCTTGAGCTCTGGTTGCCCCCTGGGGTTCACTAGTTGATCCTGCCCCCACCCCCATAACCCCGGGGGTTGATCTCTGTGCCTCTTTTTCCTCTCCAAGATTCTGCTCCATTGCCTCCAGCCAGCCTGTCCTCCCCAGATTCTGGCTCTGCCTGCCCTGCTCTGGATCAGACCCAGGGGGTCTCCACTCTGGTGCCCTCCCTGTGCTTGGCTTGGGCTGTGACCTGGGGTGATCACGGAGCTCACCTCATTGTTGCCCTTTGTGGAAATAAATGAAGACCACCCAAATGAGAGCAAGCAAGCTCCCGGCTTGGAGGCTGCTGGCTTGGAAAGCTGCGGGTGGGCTAACCAGAATTGGGACATACTGTCTGACTGCTTAGGGATACATATTCCCCTTTCTCCAGTTGTTCCTAAATTGGAGATCGAGGCAAAAATTAGGTAATCTACCAGTCGTTAATCAGATCCTGGCTATTTGGGGACGACTGTCACAGGGTCACTGTTTGACTTTCTGAAAGGTTGCTTTAGATGGAATCTCACTTCCAGAGCTGGGTGTGGCAGAGGGCTGGTCACCCGCCTGGGTTAGGTGCCACTGGTTATGGTCAGACTGCCATTTTTACATGTCGTCTGTTTGTATATTTCACCTCTCCCCTCTCGGTCTGAACACTGTCATTTCAAAGGTTTTCCTCAGTGTTTTAGATTTTTTTGGTGGAGTGTAAATCCCGCCCTGCTACCCTACCTTGGCTAGAAGTCTCAACCTTCCCAGAGTGAGTTTTTGGGTTAATCAGCATTTCTGAAGTGCTTGTTTTTTGTTTTATGGTTTTTGGTTTGTTTGTTTGTTTGTTTGTTTTCTGTCCATCTCTCTCTCTCTCACTTCCTCAGCCCCTTGACTTAGACCTTTGTATCCCCTTTCACTCCCGTCTGTCCCTAGTCCTGGGCAGTCAGACCCTGAAATCTCTGGTCGGGATCCTGTCCTAAACTGAAAGGACTCCTGCAGACAACACTTTGTTGTCCCTATTTCCCGAGCCACTCGCTGGGAACTTAGCACCAGACTGTTCCGGCCTTTGCCTGAACCCTGGGACTCTTGATCCTTTCCTGAACCGTAGCAGGATTCCCAACGCCTTGCTTGGGCTCATCTGGTACCACTCCACGCCAGCTCTGCATCAGAAAAATACACCCCAACTCTTTGTCTCGGTAAGCAGAGCTCTGTCCAGTGTTGGTCACCCCCTCCCTATTTTGTATTCCTAATGGTCCAGAATGGCTTGCTTCCAGATGCACTCCTTTAAAGGCCATTTAATTGACCAGAATTTCTGAAGCACCTGAAAACATCACATAGGAAATCTCAGCCTTTTTGTTTTTCCACATGAGGCTCTTCAGCTTGTGCATTTTCTCCTTCCTGTTGGTTCAGCCAGCCCTGCCCCAGATGGAAGTTTGGGGAAAATGATTTTCAGAGTATAGAAAAGTGGCTTATTTCCCTTGTATACTATCATGTGTTGGCTGTGGTCATTAGATTGTTTCTTTTTTTAATTTTAAAGATTTTTATTTATTTACTTGATAGAGATCACAAGTAGGCAGAGAGGCAGGCAGATAGAGAGAGAGGAGGAAGCAGGCTCCCTGCTGAGCAGAGAGCCCGATGCGGGGGTTCCATCACAGGACCCTGGGATCATGACCTGAGCCGAAGGCAGAGGCTTCAACCCACCGAGCCACCGAGGCGCCCCGATCATTAGATTCTTAAAGAGGTTTACTTAGGTCTTTAATGAAGATATATATATTTACACACATATGCATACACACCCAGAGAAAAGTGTACAATTCATTGAATTTTCACTAATTGAACACACTTGTGTAGCCAACGCCCAGATTAAGAAAGACAACACTGAAACTGCATTTCATTTGTATTTTGCTTGTCCCTCTCTGCTGTTAGGCTGACGGCGGGCTCAGTGAGGACAGGACTGCCTCCCTGTTGCTCATTTTTGTGTCTCAAGGTTACAGCCGAATGCCTGACCCGTCCGTATGAAGGGTATTAAATCCCTTTTTTTACTGATACTGATGAGACGGGACCATGCTCTTATTGGAAAGAACTTGAATCACATCTGTAAAAAATGAAATTCCTTTCTCTTTGGCTGTTACTAATAGGTTTTTCCCATGTGTGTTAATACACAACAGAGCTCAGAAAAATCACTGTAATTGAAAGTAAATTCCAAAACAAAACAAACTCGCTCCCTCCATTGTCCCTATGAACAAAGCTGTCACGGCCCCTCCCACTCTGGCGACCGCTGGCAACCGAACGGGTGTATCGTCAGGTTTGTGTGAATAGCTAGCTGTGTGTATTTGTGAGGGCAAATGTGTTTGGGGAAGAAAATGCACTGAGATTGGCAAAATCCATTATTGTCTGGCAAGGTGAGTGATGATAAGACTCTCATTCCACTCCTTTTGGATGAGAAGGTGAGTCTTGTGGCCGCTGTAGGGAAAAGTGGGGAGAGATTTGAGCTCAGACTAACTCAGGAGGGAGTTTTATCCACAGTGAACGTGCCTTGTCTTCACCAAGCCAGGTGCTCCTCATTTTGTATTTATCTTTGAGAGACAGAAAGGTGGAGAAACCTGTGGCCTTGGTTTGTTCCTCTGCACACCTGGAAAAATGGGTGGCTGTATTATCCCAAAGTGCTGGACACTTACCAAGATAATCAGGGCTGGAAGCAGGTGAATTTTCTGTTTACTTCAGAGAAGAACGATGGGAAATGGCCGAACAAGGGGATCCTGAGCGCCTTTGCAGAGGTGAACGGACACCAGGAAGTAACACAACTTGCCAGCCACCATCTTGTCATGGGTCCTATGACCGCTGCGTTTTTCCCTTTCATGAAGGCTGTCTTTGTTCACACTCTTGGGAGGAAGAACCAAGTTAGAACCTTGTTTATCTTGTGAAGAAAAGGCGGAAAGCCTGGTGTAGGTGAGAAAAAGCAACAATCCTGGATTAACTAGAGACATGGGATGGAGGGCCTCCAATGGTCCACCCCACTAGATGCAGGGGGGTAGGGGGGAGGCGAGGTGGGGAGTGGGTGGGAGAAAATGCATTGTGGTGTGAGCAGGAGTTGCGCTATGTGTGAATTGTTCCAAATCTTTTAAGCCTCCTGCCAGGACATTGAAATCCTTTGGCTCGTTGTGGAATTTGGATCTGGGACAATTTGCTCTAAAGGGGGTTTGGCATCCATAAGTCATTATTATTAATAAACACTTGGTGAATGCCAACCATATGCCTAATGCTGAAATAAAGCTCTTTTTTTATTTTTTTTTTTCCCTCTTAGGTTAAGTTACCAAGTAGAGGGGAATGTTGCTCGACTCCTTGTTATCCCAGAAGAGGCAATTTCTTCATACTCCTGAACCTACACTTAGGTCTTTGAACCCCTGGGTGCATTTTCCTAGGGTCTTTTCTCTTTTAAGAAAACATTCCAGAACATCATAAGTGGTGACTTTAAACTCTTCACCCCTTTCATTATCAAAAGAATGGATTTCAGAGAAGGAATGTAAGTGTCTTCTGACATAGCCTTCAGTCCAACCTGCTCTTATAGGATGACTCACTTCATAGTGGCTGGGTTTTAATGCTATGTGGCATTGAGTGGGGCTGCTTCTAAATGACTGATCTTGAATTACATGGATGGATCTTTAAAAATATATACTAGACTGGGATATGTTTATTTTTAGTGGGTTTTTCCCCATAATGTCTATCTGCATGTTTCCCTGCTCTACCCTTGATCACATCTGGGAAGCAAGGAAGGGTGGGCTTCTCTAAGGAGAACATGCAAAAGACATTTGAGAACTTTCCCTTCCTTCATTTCCAGCATTGACTTCTGTTTAGGAGAATTGGCACCCAAACAAGCTACTTTGACTCTTTTTATTTTTTAAGCAATAAATGGATCTTTTAAATGACAGTGATCCCCACCTAAAGAAGGTGGGGTAAGGGACCAGAAGGAGAATGAAAGTAGAACATCAAAAAAAAAAAAAAAAAAAAAAAGAGATGGAGAAGCAACACCTTATGGGGTCGCCATGATGATTTTCATCTCAGAATTTCTAAGTGACTTATCAGATTTACAGAATAAGGAGACTACAGGAAATGTGACTTTTTTTTTTTTTTTTAAAGAAGAGTTCCCATATACGTCTATAGTGTTCTGAGGACTCTGGCCACAAGATACTTCCACTTCTCTGACTGCCTCTAACATGCCAGTCCTATAACTGTACACTGTACCGATTGTCTCTTCTTAATATAATTTGAGAAATCCAGCTCAGAGCCAACCATCACCATTACCACCACTATCATAACCAACACCAGCATCAACACCACCATCACTGCTACCACCAGCACCAGCACCACCACCATCATCACCACCACTACCACCAGAACCACCAGCACCAACACCACCATCGCTGCTACCAGCAGCACCAGCACCACCACCATCATCACTGCCACTACCACCATCACTACCACTGTCACCATCACCATCATCACCACCACCATCATCACCACCACCATCACTAGCACCACCACCATCACACCACCACCACCACCATCACCCCCACCGTCACTACCACCATCATCACCACTACCACCATTACTACTACCATCACCACCATCACCACCACCACCACCAATATTCTTCCTGGCTATCCCTTCAAGGTGCTTGAAAGTTTACCATGGAAGAATCACTCATTTATTCATTCATCTGTTTAACGGGTTCTTAAACAGTATGTGCTGGAGCAGAATGATGCAGCCTCCCAAGATCCTGGTCAACATCCCTTAAGAGCTCATTCTGCTGTTTCTTGAAGAACCAAGATACAGGCAGCTATCCCAGATGCGTCCATTATTTCATGTCACTTCCCTACTTAGAATTCTTCATGGCTTCCCTCATTGTAAGTGAATACCAAAATCTATTCATCATAGCCCTTTGTGACATTCCTGTGTCCTCTCGATTCATGCCCTGGGACCAGCCTCGTCCTTGCTCTCTGTACTCCAGCTCCCCCAGAGTCCTGTATTCTCTATGGCTTTAGGATCTTCAACCTTGCTGGCTCCCTGACTAAAACAGCCTCTGCTTGTCCCAACATACCCTCTTTACCTAGTTAATTGCCATTTATTCTTAAGACCTCAGCTCAGACGTCTCTTCCTCAGGAAACTTCCCAGATCAGACAAGCAGACTGAGAGATTAAGAGGTCACACAGCTAACTAAATAAATGACAAGGTGGGAGTCCAATTCATGTCTGCCCAGTGACAATGCTTATGCTCTCAAACACCACCTGTATTGTTTAACAGCTGTGAATGTCGGTTTTCTCATTTTGCAGCAAAGCAATCATTTTCTAAGTGTCTCTGCCATAAGAGCTCACCTCTCACAGGATTCTCTCCCTGCTCTGTCACCCATTTGCCATTGTCAGATTAACCCCTGGGCTCAGTGAACACTAGAGATAAATGCTTCCTAGGGTTCAGTAGGGTGAGATTAGAAATTAGTCAAATTCACCATTTCCACATTAGGAGTGGTTAGCCTTTACTGTACCCCCAAAGGACCCCAAAACTGGTGAATTTCAAACAACAGCTATTCTGGATTTCTCACAGTGGTGTGGGTTGTCCGGGTGGCGTCTCAGCTTCGTGGGGCTCTATTTAGCTGGAGAGTTGATGAGCTGGAAGACCCAAGGTGACCCCACTCCCATGCCTGGCTCTCAGGACTGGCTCCAGGGTGGGGTGCCTCTGCTGTCGCCCCCTGAAGGGGCCACCCTCTCAGCCTGCTGGAGTGGGGGGAGGGGATAGAAACTTCAGGATTTCTTGAGGCCCAGCCCAGGGGTCTCCTAATATCACATCCACTACATCCTATTGACCGGGACCCTCACAAGGCAAACCAAATTCAAGAAAACAGAGAAACAGGTACTCCCTCTTGAAGGGGAGGCCAAAGTCTCACCACAAAGAAGCACCAGAGAAATTGTCATGAACACCTTTGGAAAAAAATACACAACCAGTGATGGTCTATGAGGCAGGGACTGAAAATAGGATTCACAAAACATTTGCCACTGATATTAAAAAAGCCGCATGAAACTATCCACATGTACTATCATCATAGCAGAGTTTAGAAGCAAAGAAACCACACATGGACTGAAGCACAAAATGAAAGACTAAAAAAAAATAGGAGACAGAAGGTTGGAGCGGGGCCTCGTAGGCGCTCCCAGGACCCACAGCACCGGGCAGTGGTTCAAGGCAGAGGCGGCTTTGACACCTCCCCTCAGAGACTGCCTCAGGGGATGGCACCCTTGCAGGTATGGGTCACCTTCCTCCTCTTCCTGGTGGACCTGCTGGGGTTCCAGAAGGCTGGGCTGGTTCTCCACACCTTTCCTGAATTTACCACTTCCTGCCCGGTCCTCTCTCACCTTTCCGGTTTTCTTCCATCACCCTCCCTATAATAGCCATCAACTCTGAAGCCTGGTGGGTTGTTGTGGTTGCAATTTTGCTCTCCTCTCTCATAGAACTACCCCCCGACCCTCCCCTACCCCCATCCCCCTCTATGCTTACTTCAGCAGCGGGGGCTCAAGCTCTGAGCCACAAGCCTGAGGGAATGCCCAGGGGTCAGTGCCCACGGTGTCCCCAGGCCTCTCCATGGTCCTCTCGTCTTCTGGAGGCTCTGTGAGGAGACCCAGCTGAGAGGAGAGGACCCTGGAGCCCAAGTACCAGGACTGGAGAGGAGCCTGGGAGTGGGGAAGTGGTGTTCACACTTAGCCAGGAGTGGCTTCTTCCTTGGATGGAAACCCAGCCCTTAGTTTAGTATATGTGCTGCCAAAGCGAGCACAACCTCAGTTTAAATACAAAGGCTACTAATGCCTGTTACGCTCTCTGGGATGGATTGTTCTTTAATGAAGTGAAGACTTTCTTCAGGGCCTCTGGACACGTCTTATGCTCTCTTTGTGGAATCTTCGGGCTTTAGAGCTAAAAAAGTGCTAGCCATCACCGTGCTCTCACAGGGACCCACCCAAAGGTCCTGGGTGCCAGAAGGCTCTGCCCTTAACCAGAAGGTTTTGCTGACTCTAGGGCATTTCTCTTCTTTTGAGAACGCCTGTGTTAGCTTTAATTCTTCTGCAAATTTGATATTCTGGTCTGTTATAAATCTGATTGCTTTAATGAGATAGTAATGTTTTTCGGTTTCCATCAAATAATGATTTTCCAGGGAGAATATCCGACATATTCATTTGTGTCTTCATGCGTCCCAAGCTTGGGTTTCTGGGACTGAGGGCTACAGATAAAGCAGCATCTCTTGTTCCATGGGTAAGGGACTGAGGCCCCAAAGTTGAGTGACCATCCTCGGTCATGGAGTGAGCCGGCAACACCAGGCTGGCCGAACCCACTGAGCTGACCCCTGCCTGGGCGTTCTCCCCTCCTGGACATTTGTGCAGGGGGTTCCCGCTCAGGCCTGGATGGGGGCTTGGTTGGAGAGAAAGGAGATGAGTGGTAATATCTTCCAGATGTGAAAAAGATGATGTTACTTCTGCAATTTAATTGCTTATAATAATGAAAGGGTTGAGAGAAGCAGGGAGTAATTAAAGATTTTGAGTCAAGCAGAAGTTCAGGTTTAGCGAGTTAATGACATTGGCAGGCACAGAGGACAGGGAACTCCAAAGCCACAACCACCTACTCTTTTTGAGAAGAATGCGGCTATGGTGACTGTATTTTATAAACCAAAAATACGGCCTGACAAAGGAATCAAAAACATGCTTTAAAAAAACACCACTTTTGACTTAGGAATTTATTTTTTATAAGCCCTAACAAAGAAATAAAAAGAAATCTATAGACTTGTACATTTTAAATGGCCTTTGAAAAAGAATAAAGCACCTATAATTGGGACTCTCTCAGAAAATCTGCCTTATAAATATGCCTCAAGAGAGAAGAATTTTTTTTTTTCTTTTTGGTGTGCTGTAGACATGAGTTTGTGGGGTTGAGATGTTTTCATTTTGCTACATACCTACTCCCTCTATCAAATCCCTGAGCTCCCATGGGTCAATTCTCAGGTCCGTAAAATAGCTACGGACCTGTAAAGTTTTGAAATTCTATGAGTCTATACCTGCCTCCGGCATTTCCTTTCAAATGCGCCTTTCATATTTTATTTTAAAAATCACTCTTGTGGTTGGTAGAAGAGGAGCTCAAGGAAAATGCTTGTGTGACTCATGTGTGCTATGCAGGCTATGGCGGGTAAGAGAACGACGTGGTGAGAACAGAGCCACGGTCTCTTCTGTTCATGCCTGGATTCTCAGCAGCTAGACAGGGGATGGTGACGGGTAGGAGTGCAATGGCTACTGAGTGAATGGATGGATGGATGGATGGATAGATCCATATTTATTGTTACTAGGTTTATTAATTCAGGGAATGGCTTCTTTTTTCCAGAAGGACCCATATATTTTCACTAAAATTCTTTGTGAAGTTTCAATCTGAAGCCAAGTAATCACCCTTTACCAACTCACAGTTTGTGTAATAGACTGGTACAAACTGATACTTATTTAATGTTAGGTGATGCAAACAAAAAGAGGATTTTGTGCTGTGAAATCTCAGTGTGTAGCTAACTGCAATGGTTTAACAGTTTTATTAATGCATAAATTACACACCATTAAGTTCACCCAATTTATGTGTACAATTCAATGGTTTTAAATAATTTTACAGTGTGGCTCAATCATTATAATAATTTGAGAACATTTTTACCTGTTAGCACACTTCCTATCCCCTTGCACTTTACCTCCCCATTCCTCAACCACTAATCTGTTTTCTTTCTCTATAATTTGCCTTATCTGCACATTTCATATAAAGTGAAATTGAAAAAAATTATTGTAGCATCATCCCAATTATGACATAACCAATCTATCCCCATAGATGTGCAAAGGCATATTCCCATATATCTTCAAATTAAAGGAAGCACACCTAAATATGAAAATTGATTGCCTTCAGCTACACTTCTCTTTATTCTCCAACTTTCTACAATGTGTTAATTCTCTATCAAAAGTAGAGTGTTTTTTTTTTAATTTAGAAGTTTCTAGTGCACTTAAGTCATATTGATGATGCTATAAAATGATGATAGAGGGAACCTACAATCTTTATTTTTATGAATTAATGAAGTATTAGAGTTAGGTTGAAATATTTTTACTTATTTCCATGTTCAACTTTAGTAGCTTTGCCTCTTGGTCTGTATTTTCCCAATCCTTTATCATAAATTTTATCTCAGCTTATATACGATGCTGTTTGAAGAGGCTTTTAATCCTTCCTGGAATGAGACCCGATAGAAACATATAGGTAAACAACATAAAAGAGGATGACTTTAATACAGATGCATTCACTAAAGGTGGATGGAGGGAGGGAATCATTAGAAGTTGCAACCCATAGTTAAATACATCAGTGTCCTCTCCAGATAAGTCAAAAAGGAGACATGTCGACTGACCTGGGTTCTCTCTATTATCGTTTCTAGTTCCCTTCAGGGGTTCTTAATATGCAAAGAAAGTTTTCAAATTGGGGAATTAGATAAACTTTATCAGAATTATGTATGATGTCTATTAAAAATGTGAGACTTGGGGCGCCTGGGTGGCTCAGTGGGTTAAGCCGCTGCCTTCGGCTCAGGTCATGATCTCAGGGTTCTGGGATCGAGTCCCACATCGGGCTCTCTGCTCAGCAGGGAGCCTGCTTCCCTCTCTCTCTCTCTGCCTGCCTCTCCATCTACTTGTGATTTCTCTCTGTCAATACATAAATAAAATCTTTAAAAAAAAAATGTGAGACTTACTGAAGCAAAATCTCTTGAGGCCATGCCTAAGAATGTATCTTCCTTCCCCTGGGTGCTTCAAGTGTACACAGAAAGTTCTAACTCCAGAATGGAGGCAATGGTGAGAGCTTTACCACCTGAAAAACACACGACCCCACTAACAGCCTCCCCTGTACTGGGACCCTTCTTTTCTGGGGACGACACGGGTTGACCAAATGACTGCCAAGCTGCCATCAAAATACTCCAGAAACCTTTGCCCAGAGGGCTGCCCTCTGTCCTCAGCCAGAGCCCCAGCATTACCCAACCATGAGCTCAATTCCAAAGATCTGGAGTCCTCGGGTCCTGAAATTTTTATTAATATGGACAGACAGCATTCATGTGTAAAAACTTGGTGCCCTTACTCTAAGCCTGCAAACTTACTTTACTGCACTTTCCCTAAGCCTGGCTATTCTAAAGCTGGGTTTGCTTTCTCCCCAAGGTTTATTTTTCCACAATGGCCTTCCTCTGTACCAGCTTGGCTCTCCCCCGGGTCATTCAGGGGCCTTTCTGCACACAGATGAGGTCTCACCAGGAGTACAGTTTCAAGGGCTTAACTTGTCTCCAGCTTGGTCTTAAAGAGAAATATTTTATCCCCAGGTGCAAATGCAGAAAACAGGTAAACATAAGCTGTTTGCAAATGTGAGAGATGTGAGCATGGGCATTCGTTGAAATATGGGTTTATTTCAACATAAGTCTTCTTGTAATATCAGTGTCAAAAGGGAAAACAACTTGAACTGGAATCGATCATTTGCTAACATCTACCCTGCTTCTAGGTTCAGGCATCCAGAAAAAAACAAAACAAAACAAAAAACAATTGCTTCTTTATCGAGAGAAAGAAATCTGAAGGCACTCTCAGATCGCAAATTCGTCAGTGAGCTGTGTGTGCATGTGTGTATGTGTGTGAGAGAGAGGTGTGTAATTCCAAAGATTCTTTTCCCGCCCCTGCTTTCCACAGCCCATCAACAACTTAGACTATCAACAGCGTTTTCTTTCTTTTTTCATAGGAAAAAAAACCCCAGAATTTCTTCTGCTTGAATTATGCAAAACAAAGAAGCTTCAGGATGATTCTTCCCTATGAGACTCTCCCATCATGAGATGTCAAAACGCTTCTCCTCTTCAAATAGACCATTGTGTTCTGGGGAGCAGTAAAGGCAGGCACTTGAATGTGTGTAAGTGGATGTGTGAGTGTGTGTGTATGGGGGGGGTATTTGTGCATATAAGAGTGTGGGAGTTTGTGTGATGTGTGAGTGCTGAGTTTACCCAGTCATGTGCCTGGTGCCCAGAGATTAGGGTCCCCCAGCCCTGCCCACCGCAGCTGGAGCTAAGAAGGGTCTGACCACAGAGGTGTCTGGAGCCCTGCCCAAGCCCTGCCCCATCACTGAAGGTCTCAATGTCACTGTCACCTCCAGGTACACGTACTCCTGCCCGAGACTAAACAACACTGGTGACCTCAGGTATCCCAACTGTTCATTCCAGGGAGAAGCTGCCTGTTCCTATGGGATTTAGCTATCCCCCACTGCTGTTGATAAAACTTGAGAGAGGGAAAAGTCCTCACGTTCACAGGCGAGTTTAACGAAGGAAATGTTCTTCATTTAAGTGTTTTATACTTTTTCAAAACTTTCGGGCCTGCCATCACGGTTGGATGTAACACAGGTGGTATCTAACATAGACAAAAGGATACAGTGTATTTATCTCATTCTTAAATACACCCCTGAACATTCTGGCATCCCTGAATTCAAGATGCAAACATTTTATCAAAGGCATATTATAGTTTAACTGGAAGCAGGTTTTCGTCATCTTCAAGGCAAAAATATTAGCCTGTGATGGCTATCATTCCTCACGGGGCAGGAAATAGTCACAAGCCTGACAGAATCACCCACACCACTGTTCTCTGTCTGGAAAAGCCAGTGCCCCCAAGGAGCACACATCCCATCTGTAAAAATCTTGCTCCAGGGGCGCCTGGGTGGCTCAATGGGTTAAAGCCTCTGCCTTCAGCTCAGGTTATAATCTCGGTGGTGTCCTGGGATTGAGCTGCTAATCCCCTAATTGGGGGGGGGGGGTCTCTGCTCAGCGGGGAGCCTGCTTCCCTCCTCTCTCTCTGCCTGCCTCTCTACCTACTTGTGATCTCTGTCTGTCAAATAAATAAATAAATAAAATCTTAAAAAAAAAATCACTTTATTAAAAAAAAATCTTGCTCTAGGCCCACGGCCCCCCAACCCCCCCCCAGCTCAAACATTTCCCCATTCCTCCTCTCTATAGAGCACCCATGGCCTTGGGGGAGCGCGGCCCCAAGGAAAGAATTTAATGAATTCACACACTACACTGGGGGGAACAGAGGGGCTTGGGGGAGTTTACTCCCAAGTGTTTCGCAGTTATTACCATTTTAAAAGAGTCAGGAGTGGGCAGCAAGGAGCAGAGAGTGAGCAGAGGAAGAGTGGGCTTGCTGGGGATGAGATTCGGTGGGACTCTGGGGCGGGGGGCGTCTCTGGTGCCGGGTGCTCAGCGGGGTCCTGCCATTTCTGTCCACTGGCCACGTGTACAGAGCAAACCCGGAAACCTGCTCCGGGGTTGCCCTTAACTGAGCACCTGAACAAGCAGACAATCCCTCTTCTCACCTGAGGCCAAGGCCAGGGTCCAAAGGGCAGAGCTGAGGCCTGGAGAGCCTGAGCCAGGTCCATCCTGGCTTTCAGACCCCTCCCTGTGGCCAGGCTCCCTCTGCACTCACCATTTCAGCCACTGCTTTCTCTTCCTGGAAATAATCCACCCTCCCTCCTTGGAATTCTTTTTGCCACAGCGGGGCTAGTGGCCAACTCCTTCTCTAAAGCCCCCTTGTCCAGGCCCCTGCGGATGCACACAGACAGCGATTGAACGGTGCCCGGCCCGCTGGGCCCTGGCCCGAGCAGCCTGGTTGGAGGAGGAGGTCAGGCTCCCATGAAATCCCCAGTGATGTGGTCGCTGCAGCCCCAGGGAAGCTGCCACAGCCGGTAATGAGGGTAAGAGGAGGGAAATTGCCGCTCCCAGCGGTCCCTCCGAGAGCTACTGTCTCCCTGTCTTTCCCTCACCATGTCCTCCCCCATCCCAAACATTTTCTTTTTCCGAGAACCAGGTTGAACGGGTTCATTTTTGCATTCATTTTTCTCCCCGATGGACTGCAAGCTTCAATGACAAGCGGCCCTTTTTTGTAGAACTCGCTGCTCCAGGAAGAGCGCAGGCGCACAAGGCCCTCAAGATCCCTCCTGCCTTCCTTACCTGGGAGTTCTTGGGGGGGGGGGACCATCTGCAGCCCTGCCTGCCTCCCCTTTTCACTGGGGAGTCCCCCTGGCCAGCTCGTCCACCCCCCTGCTCCCCAGATCCTCCCCGCGGCCCCAGTGCTTACTGTTACTTGACAGTTTGACCTTCCTTATTTACTCTGCCACTAACATGCAGGTCTCACCAGGGCTGGGATTTATTTCTGGCTGTGCCGCCCAGCACTGCATCAGCCGTGCCTGTGAGAGAGATTGAAGTGCTCCAAAATGTTCCTGGCTAAATAAGAAATGGGAAGACTTCTACCTACGGCCATCAGTTGGTGTGGAAGCTCTCGTGTTCATTTTTATCTCCTGGGTCTATTGCTTTGAAAATGATCCACTTACTCATCCCTCGCTCTCAATTAGCATGCACTTATTGAACACTTGTTACACTGGCTGGGCTGGGCTGTGTGGGGCCGGATCCTGGCTCTGGGGTTCCAGGCTCCGGGGAGGCAGCGATGGAACCAGAAGGTTCCCACCCATGGGTGCTGGGTTCTGGTCCAAAGAGAGGCATGTGAGACCATGCAGGGATAGAGACATGACTTAGGTCTCCCAAAACAATTGCAGGTGAGGGAGAAGGTATCCTGTGTTGGACTATATTCTGGCAGAGGCCAAGGCTCAGCTGAGAAGCATGCCGTTGGGGTCAAGGATGGGGGTGTGAAGCCGCTGTGGGAGGCACAGAGAGGGAACCTTTAGGGCTGGCTCACTTCCAGGAGGAATGCCCATGCAAGGGCTGGGGCCATGCAGGAAAGGTACAGAACCTGACTCCACAGACTTATGGGGACAGCTGAGGGTGTAATCATGGCCTCTGCTGAGGCAGAAGATAGAGTGGAGGCGTCTGGGAGGAGAGATAACCAGTTCTGTGTGGCCAGGCGCACTGGCGATGTCCGTGAGCCCCCACGTGGGGGTGTGCTGGCTCCTGGGAAGGCAGGGCTGGTTCAAGAGAAGGGTCTGGACCAGTCCGAGGAGTTTAGGACTTTGAACATACGAATGGCAGCTGAAGCCAAGGGGATTAGGTGAGAGACACATTGGGGACAGTGGGTGTCCTGGGTTCCCAGGGTAAGTGAGGGCAGGGGGAAGGAGGGGACCGGCCAGGCCTGTGTAGGGGAGAGAAAGGGAAGGGCAGCTCCAGAGGGGCCAGGGTGTGGTCCTGGAAATGCAGAGAAAGAAGAGATTTAGGACAACACATCAGACAAGGAGGTTCTGAAGTATCTTCCCTTGGCGGTGACTCGGGCTCAGGCACCTCCTGCAGCCCGCATCCGGGTCCCTCTGGTTTGGGATAACTCTGCATGTTCCCTCTATAGGACTGACCCCCAATTGCTGCCGGGAAGCCCCTTGTCCTGTATCAGTGTGGAAGCTAGGGACTGACGTGACCCCCGGGTTGCCTGAGGCTTAAGGACAGAGGTCCTCAACGGTGGTGGGCACCTCATTCCAGACCTTATTTCTGAGCTCTGTTGCCACACCTAAGATGTGGACGGAAGCGACCCTGAGAAATCCCAGGACACGAGGAAGGCAGATGTTCAGTGGCCTTAGGGCTGCCTCACCCTGCCTTCCTGGGCCTTCTGGGTCTTTTCAAATAACCTGGCACAGTTCTGTTGCAGCCTGTGAGCGAAGGCCCCAGACTTCCTGGCCGATGGGGCTGATTTGCTTGGCATTTTCTTTATTATTTCTTTGCCTTCATTCCCATCTGAGGCCTGGCAGCCGGGCTGGGCTTCCTCACAAGGTGGACCGGGTCATGTCCTCCTCACTGGGTCACCAGAGGTGCCATCTCAGCCACCCCGTAAAGCAGCAAAGGAGAAGAGCCTTGGCTCCAGGTCACTGGACAATGGCCAGTTCCAGGGCTGCTGAGCTGGAAAAAAAGAAAAACTAAACTAAACTAAAAAAAAAACCCCAACTTTGTTTCCAATCAGACCCTTTGTACTTCACTTGATTCTCTACACAGTAAGTCTACGGCGAGGCCTTCTCTAAAGGCTCCTCTAGGGACAGGCAGACTGGTTTTGCCCCACGACAGATCCTGAGCCGAGAAGGCCACTGCCCGGAGGAGGGTTCTGCTGCTCCCCAAGGGGATCCCATCGATCACAGCTGTCTGGCCGCTCGATGGGCCCCTTCACTCTTCCCCCCCAGAGCCTCCTGCACCTAGAAATACAGTGAGGAACGAGGAACTTCTCAACCAAGGAAGAGAGATGAGACGGTCTGTCGTGTGGCGGGACCGTGTCAGGTCGTGGAATGAGCAGCAGCTTCCTGTCACAGCCCTGCTCTCGAGTCTGCCGTCCGCCACCTCGGTGTGGCTCTAGGACCCTGGCATGTGACGGAACTCTTGAGTATCTGAATCTGAGAAGGGTCTTCAGGGGTGTTGTGGGGGGCCGGAGTCCGGGCCTATGAAGTGCTTGAGTTCTAGTATGTGCATGGTACGCTTTGCTCTGTCAGTCATTGATTGTCACCGTGGGAATCCACACGCGCCCCATACATCGAGAGCACGGCAGCGTCCAAGTGGGATGACAGATGCCTGTCCAGGCGCCAGCCCCTTACGCGTGTCCTCGTACCTCTCCCTCAGCACACACCTTCTCTTTCTCTCCTGCTCCTCCATCCCTGGCCTTTCCTTGTGGACCCCCACCCGGCTGTGTCCATGGACTTTGGTGTTAACCTATTCGAGGGCTGACTCTGCGCTCCAGCTCGTCTGACCCCCACCTTACTCTTCCGACGTGGGTCCTGGCACATGAGGAATGGCCATGCCATTGACAGCCTGGGCAGCAGGGAAGAGGAGACATGGTGTGGGCTGGGAATGCTTCCTAAACATCCTTACAGTGACCTGAGCTCTTCAAATCATTAAACAGAAAAATTGAACAGGGGGTTGAAAATGGCCTTTAGGGAGAGCCGACTGCATGTCAGGGAACATGCCTCATATCGGTCCTACTAGCTCCGCTTTACAAATGTGGATTTTTTTTTTTTTTTTAAGATTTTACTTATTTGACAGAGAGAGACAGCAAGAGAGGGAATACAAGCAGGGTAAGTGGAAGAGGGAGAGGGAGAAGCAGCTCCCCGCCGAGCAAGGAGCCCGATGTGGGGCTCGATCCCAGGACTCTGAGATCGTGACCTGAGCTGAAGGCAGACATTTAACAATGGAGCCAGCCAGGTGCCCCTACAAATGTGGATATTGAAGGCAGGAGAGAATTCGTATTTTGCCCAGGAGACAAAAACCAGGAATCAGACCCAGTTCAGACTAAGAGTCTGTGATTTCCTGTTGCCCCACATTGCTTTTTGAGAAATAACCATACATAACCAGAAAGAAGCCCACCCGCAGGACGTTATCAGTCCTGAAGTCCAACTCTCCATCACCTCCCATTTCCTGCTGCTACCATGAGTCCAACAGTCACCTGCAGAGGAAAGATGTTGAGTGGGAGAAAGAAGCAAGAATCTCCTAAAGGCGTAGCAGCATCAGTGGACTTGAACTCTACTTTTTTTTTTTTAATTACCTGTGCCAGCTTAGGACCAGAGGTAAATGGTGGGAAATAGCCCTATAGGAAAAATGAGCTTACAACTTATCTGTCCACACAGTTCAGTAAAACACAAGTTTCCATGGACTACACACTTCAGAGGAAAGTCACGGTGCAGGAACTCAAAGGGGAGACCTGTCTTACAGATCCTGCTGGGGCAAGCAGACCATCAGCCTCTTTCTTTGCATCTTCACTCGATACTTACCTAATCCAGGCCTGGGTGAGTTCTTGCCTGGGTTCGGGTGGGATAACTACCTGACTACCCACCACGGGGTCTCCACCTGCTCCTTTCCCTAAACACTGACTCCACCCGCCCACAGGGCCCCTACCGAACCGGTGAGCCATGGGTAAAACCCCTACTTTCCCTCCGTGGAGTTTAGCCTTCCTTCCAGGAGCTCCCTGCCGACCTTGTGACCCCACTGGGGAGAACCAAACAGAAATATCTGATCCAAGGATGCTGGGACTTAAGGACATATTTTAGAGTGAGGAGAACCCTTTTTGCCATCCTTCCAGTCCTACTGATTATAATCATACAATCCAGCCGTATGTATGGCCGATTCTTTCCCTAAAAGATATCCAAGAAGGAAATCTTCGCCCTCCAAATATTATCTTTAAGAAGCTGTTCTGAGTCATGCTACCTTTATCTTCCCCATTACAGCACTCTGTTCATTTATCACATTTTACACACAAATATGTATCAGTTTGTTGGGCGTTTTGTTGGTCTACTCTTTAAGCTGTTTTCTTCATTCTATTCCGTTCTGTGCTCTGGAGTCCGCCTGGGACCTCACAGTTGGAATGTTGTGAGCTGAGATATCCAGTTTGAAAGGAACAGGGCTTTGGGGTGATAGATACGGCAAGAAGAAATCCAAAACTTTGTCTCTAAATTCATGCTTTTTTCATCAGTCTACATATTCACTCCGCCTAGGAAGGAGAGAGCTACGTGAGCCTTGGGGCAGCTGTGCCTTTCCTGAGGTCTCCCCGTTAAAGCCCCATAACCTTTGGAAGTAGGTCGTGTGATCTTCCCACTGGGTACGAGCCAGGCTGGGCAGAGGGCCGTGGCATTCAGCCCCAGTGGTTCCCTCTGAAGATTCTTCAAACCCAGATTCACAGAGGGGTTTGGAGGGGCAGCTCGTCCTGTTCTTTCCTCCTAGAAGGTGCTGTCTCTCATGTGTTATATGGAGACTTCAGCTTTTTTTTTTTTTTTAAAGATTTTATTTTTAAGTAAACTCCACAATCCCAGCCAACATAGGGCTCGAACTTACAACCTCGAGATCAAGAGTCACACGCTCCACCGACTGAGCCAGCCAGGCACCCCTCAGATTTTTTTTTTTTTTAATCTAATAAAAATAATTTTTCTAGATTAACACTGAAATGAAAACAGACTTAAAAAAATTTCTCACAGAGCAAAAATATTCAGCCTGAATAGCTCCACAGCTTGAGAAACACAGAGGGTTTGGGTAAACGTGTTCTTTCCACCAAGTGTGTTTTCTTTCTCTCTCTGGGGAAACAATGCTTTAATTTTCATCGAAGTAGAATTTCCTAGCAAATGACATCACTGTGGTTGGTATCTGAAGCGATTTTAAATTTTAACGGTGGTCTATACTTTTGAATATATGGTAGCAGGTCATTTTTCTGGATCACATAAACAGGTGTTAAAATGTAACCCTGTTTCTCAAAAACTAATTAGCTTTTATCTTGAGCCCTCATCCTGCCCAATGCTAGAAACTTAAGTCGGGCTGCCTCCAGGGTTTAGCACAGATTAACACTGTAAGGACACTCCATATCATTTAGCATTTGTGGATAGTTAAGTTTGTGGATATTTAATATTGCAAAATAGGTTTAAGTCAGCTCTAGGCATGCAAAGGAATTGTTTTCCCTCTGAAGAGGGTCTGTATGTTATTCCCATTTAAGCACTGTGTTATTTCCACACTTTAGCAGGACTGGAGAGCCCTGACGTTGGAAATGCTTTGTTCTTAGAGTCTCAGGCCTATTTTTGATCAGTATTTTGAAGCCACTAAAAGACAATCCCCTGGGAGTTTGGGCTGGGGGGCCTTGCAAAATCTCCGAGCCCTGTGGAAACCCACATTCTCTCCCTCTGGATTGGCGACATGTCCATGAGCACATACGTGCGTGTTGGTGTGGTATGGACCAACAAGAAAGCACCTGGTGGGTCCCTTGGGCACAGAGCTCACAAGCCAACACCCAGGGCGTAGAGGCCAAAGTGGGGACTTTTTACTAGGTCACAGGAGAGGACACTCAAGGACAAAGTGTCCTCTCTCTAACTGGTTCCCACACCACATCTGGCTTTTCTTGTTGCCAGACTGGAAGGGTTGATTTGCTCAAATGAATGTGTTCTGGAATTTGGGAACAGTTTCCAGTTGTTCATAGCCCCGGAGAAAACCTTTTAACACTTCTGTGCCCCTCTCTGCGAAGCTCTTGTTTTTAGGTCTATGTTTGTACATTGCTGTCACTATGTTTCTATACATTTTATTTGTGGCTACTCTTCTTTTCTTTTTTTTTTTTTGAGGTAGTCAGCTCCTTAAAGACCCATCTCATTTTGCTCTGTTTAATTGTTAACAAACTTCGTATCTCAAGAGTTAAATGTTGGCTTGATATACTATTAAAAACAAACAACTCATTTCTTAGGGGGGGAAATCATTAAAACCTTCAAAATATTAAAAATTTGGACCTTCACAAAACTTCCGAGAAATAACAATTTGATCATTCACACAAGTAGTTCAAGGGATAGGGAGGATTTGTTCCCATCAAACAGGCAGATTGCTGGGAGACTGCCCATTCTCTGTATTTTTCTGGGGCTGTATGTGAAGAGGACCCCAGAGTTGACCATTACTGTCATGCTACTTATCGTCCATATTGATCTACTACCAAGGCTTAGATAATAAAATTAACTTAGAAAATGAGACATTTTCATGGAAATAACAGAACCCTCTGTTACTGGGTCGTATTAGTGAAATTTTTGACCTTCAAGTATATTTCAAGTATTTCTCATAGAATTCTACAGGTTACAAATATGGCTCCTCCCCCACCCCCACCCCCCACAGATGTAGGTCAATATCTCACCAAGCAAATTAGAGCCAGCTTTAATGTTGCATAAGCTAACACCAAGGCCAAAGAAACCCAAGGGAGCCATGTTCAAGTGCTATCATTCTCTCAAAAAATATGCTTTGAGCTCTTAACATAGACCTGTATTTTTACACAGAGCATTTTTTTTTTAAAGATTTTATTTATTTGTTTGGTGAGGAGGGGGTAGGGACAAACTCCACACTGTGTGCTGAGTGCAGAGCCCCGAGATCAGGTCCTGAGCAGAAACCAAGAGTCAGAGGCTTAATTGAACACACCCTCTGCCCAGAGTGCTTCTAAGATAGAATATAACATGGAGTTTATCAAGAAGCAGATAATCGGGGCACCTAGGTGGCTCAGACGGTTGTGCGTCAGCCTTCAGCTCCGGTCATGATCCCAGGGTCCTGGGATCGAGCCCCACATCAGGCTCTCTACTTGGCGGGGAGCCTGCTTCCCCCCTCTGCCTGCTGCTCTCCAGGCTTGTGCTCTCCTTCTCTCTCACGCCGGTCTTATCTCAAATAAATAAATAAATAAAAGCTTAAAAAAGAGAAGGATAATCTAGGGGAGCTACAACTGTGTTTTTTAAAAGTGGGTTACAAGGAAAGAAAAGTGCAAAGTAGGTTCTACACAAGAGGTAACATCAAGATGTTTCTGGACCGGGAACAAGGAGTAAGGATGCCTGGGAGGGGAGGGGATGGGGGAGGGAGGATGAGAACTGCGAGTGTCGCACACACAGCAGCCACAACCCCGGGCGGAGCGTGCATGGACCAAGGCATGAGCTGGGAAACTCGTTACTGAGGAAGTTGCCCAGCCGCGGTCCAGGCTTCAGGGCGGCACGCCATCCAGAAAGTGCTCCGAAAACGGGACACAGCAGCGGCTCTCCTCCTCGACGGCAGGGATTTTTGAGCTCCTGCTGTATGTGGGGCTCTAGGTTGTACACTTGGTGGGAAATACAAAGAAATTTAAACAAGGTCTCGAATCTCCAAGTGCTTGGGCTGAAGTCAAAGGAGCGATCCGAGGACCAGGGCTGGCATTATGCGAAGGCCTGTCACTGAGGCAGCCTCTCCCCCACCCCACTGCTCCGTGAGCTGCAGCCACCTGGAGGCTGGTCCTCAGGCTGGCAGCAGCCGTAGACGCAGCAGCTGACGGCAAAAAGCAGAGTGTCCACGGGGAACTCCCACTGACCTGCCTCTGGAGAGGTGCTGTGTGGCCCAGACCAGCAAAGTTGGAATTTAGTGCAAGGAAGAATTCTCCGTGGATTGGACTGTCATCTCTCTGGGGCGCACCTTCCAAGGAGCCTGTGTGAGAGAGAGTCGGGGGTCAGAAGGTTGCTTGGTGACGGCAGGTTTAAAGAAAGGAGAAAGAGACGGTCTTGAAGCTTACTGTCACCAGTTGATGGAGGAGTTGGGTGAAACTCTACAGCTGTTGGTCAAACAGCTGAAGTCAGCTCGTGTCCTGCAGAGACAGACTGCCTCTCCCGTCCCCGAGAGCTGGACCACCAGGGCCAACTTGCCTCTCCATCACCCCTATTTTTCCCACCTCACTGGCTGATCTGATAAGAGAGTCTTTCTTTAGATTGTCCCATTTGTTGGTTAATTAAACTAGAATCGACCTGCCAGCTACATTGGCCTTGGGGATATCTTTTCCTCCGCTTAAGTATTGGTATGATTATTTTCAGGTTCTTGGCAAGGCAGGGGGTGGGGGACACCTCACTGGGGTATTCTAATCATTCGTGTACTTTTACGACCCAGTCGAGTCAATCATGTCTACGGAAACATCACTTACACTCTGGATGTCTGTAGAGACAGTGGCTCTCCTGCACATCCATGATCTCTCAAATTCTCAAAAAAACTTTGTAGATAGTAGAAACCAGCCCTTGTCTCTAACCTACCACGTGTCACGTGTCACGTGTCACGCTCTCCAGCTGCTTTGCATTTTTCCCTCGGTTAATCTTACCCAGTTCTGTAATGTCGATATGATTTTTGCCTATTTACCTTTGAGAAAACGGGAGTGATGGAAGTTGCCACGGCTCCGCCGGTGGTAAAAGCCTAAATCAAAGTAAGCTAAAACATCCCACACTCCTAACTCTATGTGCAGGGGTTTCTAGCTACTTTCCTGAGAACAGAATGGATCAACCCCGACAACGCAGGAACAGGCTGGTGAGCACCAACGTCTGACCCTGAGGGAGGGAGACCCGAACCCTGGAAGGCTGGGAGCGTGCACCGGAAAGGAAAACCAGGAAACAGAGGTCAGCAGAGAGACTTGGATGAGAAAAATTATGAATGTTGATGACTGTCAGGTTCATACTCCTAGTATATCCCTTTTCCAAATGAGCATCTAGAAGCTGGTGAAATGGAAGTGCTGGTTTTGGATGGAGGACGGGGTGGCCTGTTTGTGGGCTTTCTCCAACGAGTAACATTGGTCAAACCCGAAACATATGGTCAAACCCGAAACCCATCTTCATTTAAGTTAGACAAGAATAAACTGATTTATTTGTTTGTTTGCTTATTTATTTTACCATTATTAAATTTCAGAGAATAAAACGTATTCAGCATGCATTAGCCCTCCTGTGTTTCTTTGAGCCCCATGTGACTTGTCGTTGGCCCGTGGTCGCAGGTTTCCAAGGTTGGCATGCAGACGTTAGCGGCCGGAAGAGGCCCAGGGGAGAGCAGCTGGCTTTCCTGGGGCAGGCCAGCTCTGGGGGCTGTCACCCAGCGCCCAGACCCCGCCCCCCCCCCCCCCCCCCCCGGGGGACCAGCCTCCAGTATTGCCACTTGGCAGGTGTTGCCTGATCTGCTGGGAATCTAATGAGAAATGGGGAGACTCTGGGAAGCCTTTCAACTCTATCCTGGGTTTGCAAGGACGGCTGATAGGAGGCGAGGGTGACCCTGTAGACAGTTAAAGAGATGAAAGCAAGCCTTTCGGATTAACTAAGATTTAGGAAATAAAAGGATTAGAGGGACACAAAAGCTAGATTTACGGGTTTATTTAGCCCGGGGGCAGTGTGGCATACCAGGATGTGGGCCTTCCAGAAAGAGATAAAAGGGGCTAACTCGGGAGGTCGCAGGGCAGCAAAGATGAGCAGGGTCCCCCCAAAAGCCCGCTAAATCTTCTGATAATTGAAAAATGGGCCAGAAAGGGATAGTGCCCAGTACTAATTCTAACTCCTCCACCAGGCAGTAAGAAGAGATACAATGACCGGCCATCGCATGGAGGGAGGGTCAGGGCTCAAATGAGCTTAGGAAGCAGAAAGTTCATCTTCTGACAAAGTCTTAGTCACACATTGTTTCTATCTTTGGCAACAAAGCAAAGTCTGACATCAGGGGGTAGGGGATTTAATATCATTTGCAGGTAACAAAAATCCCAAAGATGTCCTCTTTGCTCAGTATTTGTCTTCTCCCAAATTGTCAGACCAGAAATCCTGAACACTAGACGGGGCAAAAGTGTGTCTGGTCTAACCAGCTTTGTAAGGTGGGGTGTCCCCTCCAGCACCAGACGGATGGCCCTCCGTGCCAGCCAGGGACCATACTACCCAAAGGCAGAACAGTGTGCGTTAGAGGCAAGTTGCTTCTCGTTTTTAATGGTTCTTCCTCGCACGATACCTAAATCTATTGGTCCTTGTTCTGCAAGATGGAGAACTTTAGAACAAGTCCGCCTTCCTCTTTACACAACTGCCATCCAAACATCTGAAAAGAGCTAGTACGATGCCCTTAAATATTTTTTTCCCCTTGCTAAACTTCTTACCTCTCCTTTGGTAATTATTAAATTTGATTTCTGGTTCTTTGGGGGACACTGAAAAGAAGGAGGGTGTTCTTCCGAGCTTCCTTCCACACTGCTCCCCAAGCCGTGCCTAGAAGCACTCGTGAGGTTTATTTCCCTGATCATTTGTCTTCCAATTCCTGCACCCCTGTATTCAATAAACATAGCCCATGAAGCTAGCCTCATCCAAGTTTTCTCCTCCCAGTCTGAGGCTATTAAAACAGATACTAGACAGCTACCTTAAGAGCTATAATGAATGCATGTTACCGCATCTGAACTTGGTATTCATATTTACGGAGCACCTGTTAGGTGTCTGGTGCCCACTGAGCGCTAAGAGTAGGTAACTAATAGGCAATTAACACATGGTCACGGCCCTGGAGGAGCTCACAGTTTAGGAGCAGATGTGGAGACTTAAGTAATCATACTTAAATGTGATATAAGCTACAAGAGAAGTAAGTTCCAGGGATCAGAGTGCGGGGTATCTGGCTGTTCTGCAGATAAACAAGGAGAAAAGAACTTTCTCAGGAGGTGGAACTATACATACAGGGTTATGAAGGCAGGTAGGAATTTGGCACACTCACAAATAAGTAGCAAAGTTGAGAGGCTTTCCGTCCCGAGTGGACTGGTGTGTTGAAAAGCAGAGATACGGGAAGAGGGGTTGGGAGGGAGAAGGGGGGGCAGAGGAAGGCAGAGGGGAGGGGAAGAGGGGAGAGGGAGGAGGAGAGGGAGAGAGAGGAGGAGAGAGAGGGGTAGGAGGAGGGGGAGGGAGGGAGAGAGTGGGAGGAGGAGTGGAAGGAAGCAGGAGGGAGGGGGAGAGAGAGGTAGAAGGAGGGAGAGTGAGTTAGAGAGAGGGAGGGAGAGGATGAGGGGAGGTCGGAAAAGTAGGGGAGGGAGAGGAGAGGGGAAGAAGAGGGGGAGGGGGGACACAAGGGGAGGGGGAAGGGAAGGCAGAGGGGAGGGAGAGAGGTAGAGAGAGGTGGATAGGGGGAGGAGGGAGAGGAGGAGGAGGAGGAGGAGGGAGGGAGAGAGAAGGAGAGAAATAAAAATGACCTCCAGCTCTGACTGGGGAGATTTGATGGAGAGGACGTATTACCTGAAGGGAGAGAATCCGCGCAGGATGAAGAACGGAGCAGACGAGCCAGGAGGGAAGGGAGTATCCGCGAATGTGCCTATTACTAACACTGGTAAAATGGTAAAAGTCACCCTCTGTTTCACTGTTTCATTACTCCTCTTTGTCTGTAACTTAAACTCATTTCCCTCTGATCATATTTTTGAAGTTGTAAAACACATGCATAAGCTTCTGAAATAGAAGTGGATTGAGTCAAAAGACACCCAAGCCAAAAAAAAAAAAAAAAAAAGACTTGTGACAGTTATTTAGCGAAGTGATTCTCAAAAAATATTTTAGCAGAAGCACCTTTCTTTCAAATGTGCAAGTTCAAGGTGTTCAGAGGGTATGGGAAACAGCTTTGCCCCGGGGCCAGGAGGAGGGTCCCATAGGTGGCTGCCCATGCCCCCTGCCCATCCTCCTCACTCCCTCCAGCCTCGCCCAACCTCAAGAAGGCAGCCCAACATTTCCCTTTCAGGGATAAGGAAACTGAACTCAAAGGCAGATGCCAACAGAAGAGAAAAGCCGGAAAGGCCAACCCATAGCAGAGATAGGGCCAGAAACACAAACTCCTCTTTGAAGAGCTGTGTTCAGGCGTGGGTGGAGTCAGCCCTGCCATCTTTCCTATGAGCGGAACGCGTAGAATGTCTGCGAAAGGTCTGCCTTGTGAAAAAGCGATAGACAAGCGAATAATCTGCCTTTCAAAATTGAGCAATAAATCTAAACTTCGCAAACTCAGGGTTCATGGTGCCCATGCATTCCCGGGTCCCTCTCCGTGGCTCGGGGAGTATAACTGGAGAACGAGTACAAAAAGAGAGGAACCAAATGAGGAAACCAAGAAATGATGGCTTTTCCATTTTTGCTGTGAACCATGTGGTATGAAAGACATTGTTTGTGAAACAGAAACCCAGGCTTTTAGCAAATATCTCTCATACACATTTGGCTGTAGTGCGCTGTTAATACCCGGCATGTCCTGGAGGGTCAAGCAGACACTTGACCCAAGGTGCACTGGGCAGTGGAAAATCACTCATTCCTCTTGCCTGCGGTCTTGTTGCAGCCTGACCCGGCGGACTGCCCCACGACTCAGACAAGTGAAGGTCACGGGCAGGAGCAGAGGTGAGTACCTTCTGTCTGACTGCCTCAACTAATACCATTTCTATTTTTCCTTCTTTATTATCATTGTCCTCACACAGGCCCTTCCGAGACTGACTTCGTGATACAAACAGTATACACATCAAGGATGGAATGATTCTCTCACTGATTAACCAAACCCTTGTTAGATATCTGTGATAGGCCTGACAGGCCCCCACAACTCTGTCCAAAAATATCTAGAGTGGCTTGTGAGGATGGCCTTCCAGGAATAGTCATTGGACCGATGGTTCATACCAACTTCCGACTCAGCCTTTCAGTGTTGTGAGGTGAATATTGTTCTCTCTGGAACCTGGGGTTGCATCTCTGAAGCCCCCTGAGACAGAAGAACTGGAGGCGTGCAGGGGAGTGGAAATAAAGGCAGGAGGACAGATTTGGGAGTAATGGTATGAAAATGTTCATGCATGCTTCTCGTATGTAGCAAAACCAAGCAATCCAGACAGCTGACTAGAAGTCTCAACTGGTGACGGGGAATGGCAGTGGAAATTTGTTTACCAGCTCTTCTTGGTCTACAGAGTCTTTTCAAACCATCACCCTTGGCAGGACACGCCACATCTGTCTCTGCAGTCCCATGTGGGGTGTGATGGAGCTTTCTGGACCTGACAAGCAGATCCCATCTTTACTTAAAATCTCGATATTCTATCCATATTCTATCGATATTCTATTAATTTTTCCATTAATTTTTTGACTTTTCAAAAGATGGCATTGAAATATGACCTCTGTTGATTATGGATGCCCCCTTTTAATTTTATGTCCACAGAGAGTGTCTCAATCTCCTTATCTAGAACCCAGGCCTGAGCCTGGGAGCAGCCAGTTTGCTTAGTTTGGTCTCCAAGGGCAGGGGGCAAGCCCAGGAGAGTCTAGCAGAAGGTGTCCTGTGGCCTCACTTTCTGCATGAAAAGCTAGTTGCCTGTGTGGTTTTGTTTCTGTCATCATAAAGAGCATAACAATGGTCATTCATTCTTTTTTTTTGGAAGATTTTGTTTATTTCTTCGACTGGGAGAGCACATGCAGAGGGAAAAGCAGGCTCCCAGTGGAGCAGGGAGCCTGATGCAGGGCTCAGTCCCTGGGATCATGACCTGAGCCAAAGGCAGATGCTTAACTCACTGAGTCATGCAGGCATCCCAGCAATGGTCATTCTATTCTGCAGTCTCTCCTTTGGCAACCAGCTGTTAACGTAGGAAGCTTTGGGTCTTTCTCTAGCACTAAAACCTACCATATCAATTATTCATTGAGTCTTTCCCCAGCCACGGTCCCTCCAATGGAGACTGACCCCAAGTATTCTTCTCTCACTTGGAAACATCAGAGTTGTCTTGCTGACCCTGCCTCTCCTAGGTCAGAAGGCTGAGGCCAAGGCAGAAGTTGGTCTCCCCATCAATTCCACCTCTCCTGCCTTGAACTGTCCTTGAGAACTTGTACCAGTAGCATCACAGTTGTTTTGCATTCCTACTAGGGATTTATTTCCTTCTTAAAAAGTCTGGCTCATTGCCATAGAATTTGGACTGGGAGGAAAGGTAAACAAATATATGCTCGGGCTTTACCTTGAACTTGAGCCCCTTGTGGGTTTTCTAAAGTTTTCCCATCATCTATTTAGTTACTGCGACTAGCATGCTTTCCATCTCATCTTGGATTTCAGCCTTTATCTCTTTGTTCATGAAGTTCACATTTTGTTGAGATTTGCAGAGCTTCTCAGGTGTTTTCTAAAACTTGCTAGTATTTCTCATAGTCAACTGTCAGCCCTAATATGCCCTTCCTTTGTTCTTGAATGTCACCAGCTCTTCTTGTGTGGCTCTGTACATTTCATTGGCCTTCTTTTTTTTTTCCCCCATTTTGGTGGAGAAGAAATGTATCTGGACATTTGGTCAATGGGATAGGGGAATCTGATATTTACAGATAGCCTCAGTTGGCAGTGCAGATAGGATTCTGCTTTTCATCGTGTACCTTTATGAGTGACTTGTTAGGAAACTGCAAGAGTGACTGTCCTATTACCCTCTTAGAGGTACACATGAAATGACCAAGGGCTCAGAGATGGAAGCGTCATTCCCACTGCTTTTATCTGGAAAGCCAGACCAGGCTACAACTGTAAAAATACTTTATCCATGACCACAGACAATGCTGGAATTCAGAGTTTCTGTCTTTAATCAATATTAGCTTTATTCGTTTTGGTCTAAGTTATTCTCAATTTTTTCCATGAATTTTTGGTATGGATTAAGAACGGAGATGAACTCATTAATATTCACCTTAAAAACCCCAGTCTTTTAGCTGGAAGCAAGGTTTTGTCGCCATGTTTACAATCTTCTTAGAAATAAGCTCTAATGGAAATCATATAATCTAAAAGAGACAATTGACTGTCAAAAGTATTTTAACATTTAGTGAAGAAAAATGGCACATTAAGCTACAGTATACGCCTGAGGGGGAAACCAGCTGCCATACAAGGGGCCCAGACAGAAAGAATAGAATAAAAATTAAAAGCCCAAGTCACTTTTAAAGACTGTGTCTTTCACAGTAGAAGATTAATTTAGAACATTAAGGGTCTATTCATCTGTGTTGACGGTTCCCTTTGTCATTCCATGTTCACCTTTAAGATGGTAATGGAACAGTCACTCTTACATTAAAAAAATTAAAACATTGGAACCTTCAGGAAAAAGTTCCCTGTGCTGTATGTTTATTCTAACCTAGTGAGGTTGGCAATTCGAAAAATGAGGAAGACATATCATAGTTAATCTCTTATGTGCATTTCAAAAACATTCAAACCTACATATGTCAGTTTTATGACAAAAAATGAAGACAAGTTAGTGTGTTTGAAGACTCAGCTCGTGCATAAGTAAAAGATACAGCTACGAGACCATTGTGATTCATTCTTCTAAGAAGTCCAAGCCAGGTTCATTTTAAGGAATTCTCAATTTTAGGCTATTATTGAACAATCTCTTGAAATTCTTCTCTCCAAGTAAACTCCCTTTATTGGACATCAAATACTAAATGCTTTGTGATTCTCTCTCTTTTTAAAGTAGGCTCCATGCCTATATGTGACATAGCAAAATGTAACACTTCTCTTTGAAGAAAGAGTATGAGAGGGGCACCTGCGTGGCTTAGTTGGTTAAGTATCAGACTCTTGATTTCAGCTCCAGTCCTGATCTCAGGGTAGTGAGTTCAAGACCTGTGTTGGGTCCCACACTGCGTGTGGAGCCTACTTTTAAAAAAAGAGAATGAGAAAGCATTTAATTTTTTTTTTCCTGAAAGCTTCAAAGTAATTTCTCAATAACAATTTCACAAGAAGGCTGCTGTTTTAGAAATCTGAAAATTACTAATCCATTTGTGGCTCACAAAACAATAACTGCATAATCACTAAAGGAAAACAATTTAAGAATTATCTACAGATGCAGTATTGTAGTAATTTTTAATTTGTTTAAAATAATTTAATTGAAAATTAAATCCAAGAAAGTAATAGTGTCTTAATCGGGCAGTGCATGCTAGAGTTGCATACTTAGCCAGAAAGACTTGTAGCCAGAATGAACATTAATCATATTATTTATCTTAGCTTGACAAAGCTCAGTATTATACATATTTTACATAACATTTATGTAACTTTAAATGTACACTATTAAAGTACACTTACTTTTATTTGGCTGATAAAATCCATTAAAATGTTTTAATTTTCTTTGACTTTTGGAATTTTTGTTTGTATAGCATAATTTATGTGTGTAATATTTTATCTTCTCTCTTGGACATTTATTACAGTAGTAATATATCTAAAAGTCTACAGCAGAGAGTTTAGATCGTCCACTTATTTGTAACTGAATTTGGGTTGATACACACCATACTATCTACCAAGGGTTTGGTCACCACCAATATTTCAAAAATAGGTTCAAAAGTCAAACACAACTAAATGTACATTTTGTGCATTTGAGTTAGGCTAAGACACAGGTGAAACTAAGCAGCAAAGCGATTCTTAGTCTATATGAGAAATTAACTTTTATATCCTGATAATAAAAACCTCCATATAACTACCAAAAATTTAAGATAAATGTTTTAAAAGACATATCTTTGGATCTAGCTCAAATCGATTTTCTGTGCTTTACTCTTACAAATTTACTACCTGTAAAACACTTCCTGCTCTTGTCTTAGCAATGACTGGTTAACAAGGTTAACAATTATGTTATCACACTTATCCATTCAAGGAAAGCACAGAAAGGAGGCGCCTGGGAGTCTCAGTGGGTTGAGGCCTCTACCTTCCACTCAGGTCATGATCCCAGGGTCCTGGGATCCAGCCCCACGTTGGGCTCTCTGCTCAGTGGGGGAGCCTGCTTCCCCTTCTCTCTCTGCTGCCTCTCTGCCTACTTGTAATCTCTGTCAAATAAATAAATACATAAATAAATCTTTTAAAAAAGAAAAGAAAGAAAAGAAAAGCACAGAATGAATAATAGCAAGATGATGCTACATGTTTCGTTGAGATGGAAGGCTGGGAAAGAAACGAGCTTCCAGAACATAGCTGTTAAAGATATTAATGCTCTCTTATTTTGGGTGGGACAAGTATTGGTCAAGCTCATATGAAATGGATCAATTTTCTTTCATGTCTTCATCTAAAGAATGTCCTGCTAACTACATGTGAAGTTTGTATGAACTGATTCTTGGAAGACCACTGGAAAATATTGCTGACTTAGAGTCTAAGATGAGCGTGGTTGTGTCGTATCTGTCTTCTACAGCGGCGTGACATCTCTATGCTGTCATACTGCCTTGATTTCTTAATCCAAAAGAGTAGGGAATGCTACAGGTAATGAAGCTCTAACGAATTAAATATCTGCCTTCTGAAAGTGTATAAAATTCAATAACTTAAGATTTAAAAATTTACTTCAAGTTACCTGGGTAGCTCAGTCAGTTATGCGTCTGCCTTAGGCTCAGGTCATGATCCCGGGGTCCTGGGATCGAGCTCCATGTTGGGCTCCTTGCTCAGCGGGGAGTCTGCTTCTCTCTCTACCCCTTTTCCCTGTGCATGATTTCCTTCACTCATGCTCTCTCTCTCTCTCCCTTTCTCTCAAACAAATAAAATCTTAATAAAAATAAAAAATTATCTCAAATTAAAACCAAACAGTAAATGCTTAAGCACCTCTTCAATTCAGAACTGTTTAATAACACCTCTGGCTAGTGAGCAAGCAAGGGGTACAAAACACTACTTGACTTTAGTCTCCAAGAACCAGACAAGGTAGGAGTTATGAGCCAGGGTAGAAAAGCAGAAGAGTTTATGATCATTTCGGTCACAAAGCCTGTAACGACAAACACGAAGCTTCAGCCCCATTCCCATGATTAGAATCTTGTCCTCTCTCCCTATGTTGAGGAGCAGGAACAAGGCCAAGGCCCTTGCAGAACCGTGGTGCTCCCGACGGAGGCAGGACCTGCATCACCGACAGACAGAGTGCTCCCAGCCACCCACCAGTGCTCCGAGCTTTACGTTCTGCTATTCTTCCCTCTCACATTTATTTGCCATCATGACACACGAGGAAAGAACAATTACACTCAATGTTTCTTATTATTACCATGAGCATTATTGTTACTATTATGTCACTGTACTTTAGAAGAAAAATAATTTGGGTTCAGAGGTGAATTATAGGAATTTGTAGTGTCGTTGTGGGATTATACAGATGAAGGAACCAGGTGCATAAAACAGTTAAGAACTTGGTAGCTTTGTTATACGTAACCAAGTAACATAGAAACATCCAGAAACCTTGGGTCTCACAAGATATGTTAGCCAAGTCACAGTCAGACACTCATGGCTGGTGGTGGACTCTGGAACTAGAGAGATCTGCATTTGGTCCCTGATCCCATCATGTACCCTTTATTATACCCATTTTAAAGATTGGTATAGCAATAGGGCCTACCTAATAGGGCAGGGTAGCTGTGATGTCTGAACGGTTCAGACATGGAAGAATTTAGCACAGTGCCTGATAGGCAGCAAGCCCTCAGGAGAGGTCAGCTACTATCAAACCTTCTGGGAATGAAAAGGAGCGTTCTATCTACTATAGCTTAAATTCCCGAAGTCTTGCAGGATGGAATGATGATTCTTGTCATGTGCCAGAGGTTTCTGTCTGTTGTCTGATTGGATCCTTGCATCAGACTATGTGGGCTCATCGCCTTGAAGCAGAGACCTGAGACTCAGGGGTGGACACTCCATTGTACAGGGGAAACTCGCACTGCATCTGCCGGCTCCGAGGCACCACCTCAACCCACATCAATCAGTGTGGAAAAGGCAAGACAGGACAAGAATGCCCATGGCCGTGGTGTGTGTCATGAGACTCCGAGAAAGGGGACAGCCGTACTAGCTGATGTGGTCAAGAAAGGGGGCCAGGACATAAGCTGGTTGGGAAAAGATGAAAGGATTTGTCTAGATGATGGGAAAGGAGAGCACTCTTTGGTTCCAAGCCCTCACCCTTGGTCAGAGGATGTCTTGTGTGCCCTTGGAAGCCAGGTTCTTCTGTGTTGGCTGAGCTGACAACTGTCCTCTGTTCTGGGCTCACTGCAGCCCTGAGAAAGACTCAGTCAGCGTGAGAAGGGGAACTGAGTCGGGACAGAGAATCACTGCCCGTCTGCGCGGGGCCATCCATCCCTGCTTCCTACTCAGACAGGGGGAGGCCAGGCCCACTTAGGAGCCCCGACACTTGGAGCCAAACTGTGACACAGCATTTATAGCAGAAGCCTGTGGGGAAGCCTGGCCCTGCAGCGCCAACAGCCTTGCTGGGAAGGGCAGACACTGGCCGCGGAGAGGGTGGGAACAGGTAGACTTCTGGAAGGTCTGCCGTCTCAACGATGGCGTTGGGTCGAAGAAGTGGCTGAAGGCTTCCTCCAAAGGAATAAGCGACATGTGATGGAAAAAAAATCTCTGGCCAGCTTTCCAGGAAAGACATGAATATTCATAAAATATTAGAGCTAGAAGGGGATTCAGTGAGTATCATACTCATTTTCCTTATTTTCTTGCTGAGGAGATGGGCTCAAGGGGACAAGAATGACATGCTCAGGCTAATGTACCAAATGGTAAGTCTCTTTCAAGGCTAGGACTTTGGGTTTTTGGGTTTTTAAACCAGCTCACAGCTAAGCTTAGATTGAGCGTGTACCCAAATAATCTGTAGAGCTTATTGAAAATGCAGATGTTTCAAGTCTTCACCTCACATATTCCAATTTAGGGCAACTGGGATGGGGCTCCAGAGTCTTCCTTCATTTTGAGAAAAACAACCTAAGTTCATACGGCCAAGCTCAAACTTTGGAAAAAACTTTTCTCTCTGACATGAAAAAAAATAGTGCCTTTCTAAGTCCTAAGAAAATATTGTAAAGGATGCAAGGACGGATTAGGTAAATATTTTAACAAAATGATAAAGAAGTGGAAAATGGTTCTCTGCAGTGTATTGACTCCTCCCAAAGGCCCCAAAGGCCCCTAAGGCCCGTGCATGTGTGTCAGGGTTGAAATACAGTACAAAGGCCAAGTTCAAACTGCTTCCCTCTCAGGGTGGTCAGAAAACACGTTGACATTTGTCGAGAACTTGGGAACTCCTTACAGTAACCAATGCCCATGGTTACGCAATGAAACATCCTTCCCAATAGCAGCCCCGTAGAAGGGCTTCCCATACGTAGGTCCTCACACTAAAACATAAAACAGTGGTAAATGGTAAGAGGAAGTGCAAAGAAAACTTTTGGAAATAACCCCTTTTTCTTTTGCAAATGACAAAAGGAAACACTCCTTTGAGATCCTCGGTAATTCTGAAAGTACTTGGGTGGTAGGTCCGCTTGAAGAAAGAATGAGGCATCTGGCATGGATTTCTCTTGGTTCCTATGTTCTATCTAAATTTCTTGCTTTCCATTCTGTTTCTAGTGCTCTCCACAGGGAGCAGGGTCATGAGGAATGATTGGAAGCATGGGTTTCGGGATCAGATGGGGGTGTGTTCTCAGCTTGAACCGCCATATTGGTGATCTTGGAGATTCCATCTCTCTGGGTTTGCATTTATCCATGTGTATTTTCAGTGGTGACTCTACGGACACATGAATATGATGAATCCAGGTAAGGCCCAAACCCTTAGCATGCTTTTGACTCTCACATCTTACATCCATCAGCAATTCCTGCAGCTCTACCTGTGTTGTATAGTTTATCTTCTCTGCTCCCTCACCCTGGTCACAGACCATCTTTCCTCACCTGGGCTATTGTAATGGTTTCCAAATTGGTCTCTCTTTTTCTTCCTTTGCCTTGCTCCTTCTGACTTTTCTCAGAACAGCCAGAGCACAACACTCCTTGGCTCAAAACCTCCTCTGGCTTCAGGAAAACCAATCTTACCTATTGTACCTGCAGAATCCCACATATTTGCTCCATCCCCACCCAAAGATGACTGTTCTCATGTCTCACTGCCCCCTCTCTGGCCTGCTCCTTTCAGCTACTCGAGCCTCCTCACTATTCATCAAACATATCAGACTCATTTCTACCTCAGGCCATTTGCACTTCTTGTTTCTTCTGCCTGGATTGTTTTTCCTTCAGATATCAGCATAGTTCACTCTCTCACCTTATAAGTGAGATATTCTCCATGACCCTATTTAAAATTGTGTCCCCACCCAACCCTCCCCACCTTCTTTCCTCACATTTTCCTTTTTTTTTTTTTTTTTTCACATTTTCCTTTTTAAGATAGTGGTTATCACCACGTTTCACATGACAGGTTTTGTGTGTTTGTCTTTTTGGCTGCCTGTTTCCTATCACATCATGGTGAATCTGGCTTGTAGAAGGAATAAATACTTAAATACTTGTAGAAGGAATATATAACCTATAATTATTTTCATTTCAACAAGTTAGATAAGTCAGTAACAGACAAGTGTGGAATCCTTTAAGTGAGAAAGATCTTGAAGAAGTGAGTTTTGTCTGTAAGTTGTTATATGGCATGTCTCACTATTTTCTGACCCTTACTGATTAGCGGAACCTGAAGGCCATAATTACTAACAAGTGATTTGGTGATGACCTTTCTTATTTCTTTTTTAATCTATTGCCATTCATTTGTTCTTTTGTATTTTTCAGGACAGACCAGGTTATATTGCGATAACAAAGGAACTATGAAATTTCAGTGACATCACACTGTAGGCTTCTAACTCACTCATGTCCAACTTGGTGCAAGGTGTGTTCTGCTCCACATGGGTTTCAGGGATTGAAGCTGGCAGAGACTCCACTATGTAGGATTTCTCTGACTCAAGGAAAGGAAGAAAGAGACTACAGGCTCACCCTGGGGCTTTCTGCCTCAGCCCAGAAGTGACACAAGCCTCTTGTGCTCCCATTTAATTTGGAGTGGCTCCCTCTAACTTCAAGGACTCTGTGAATTGTGGTCTCCTGTAGGCACAGAGCAGAAAGGAGAATGAGGACTGCTGAACCCCAGTATTGCCTGGCACTGTTTCAATTCAGTAGAAATTGTTTAGATGCTATATCTAGGACTCACATGCACTAATATTTTGATCCATTTGCTATCACCAAAGTGAAGTATTATAGAAAGAGAACCTTATAAAAAATCAGCAAAAAATAACAATCTTCATAGGTACACGAAACACCAACATCCTTACTCAGTTTAAAATTGTATTTTCCACATATCCCTCTGTGGGCATTATTAAACAAACTTATAATCTTTTAAGTTGTTTTTCTTCTTCATCTTCTACTTAGCTGCACTAAAAGTTCTTCTGCTTCTGTAAATACCAACTACAAAGAATGGCCCCCACCGTGTAGGAAATGGCCCAGGGCGGGAGGGTCTGTGTTCCAGGCTCTATGCAAGGAACGCTCACATGTTGTACCCAACTTAACCCTCACTGCGACTCTGGGAAGGTGACCTTATTTCCCTCTGTGACGTGCTCAGTGGTCACTGAATGACAAGGCAGTCGTGCTGTAACCAAAAGTCAAGTGTCTTGGACTCCAAGAGCTGTGTCCCTTCTAGGACAAAAATGCTAGTGTGGAAGACTTACTTTCGTAAACCAGGCAAAGCTCAACTCCACCAGGCAATGACAGCTCTAACACCAGAAAGTTCGAACAGGAAGAGGCCTGGAAAGAACCATGTTGGTTGGATTTCTTTTTTAAATGAATAATAAATGGAGCTCAGTGAGGGCCAGAAGGGGCCTGGATATTTTTACATACAGTGGGGCTGTTTCTTAAAAACAAACAAAAAGAAACTCTTGCTCAATAACTGCTCAGGCTTACAAAGGATCTCAAACCTACTAATCATTGCCGCTGAGGGTGATATGATTCTACAGGGTAGAGAAATGGGTGAAAGGGGACAGAGAATGTGTGTTGAATCTCCTAACTGTCTATTTTCATTCATTCAACCAAACTATGTGGAGCTCCTGGCTCAGAGCCCACTCCCTCCACCCCATTCACTCCAGTATTTCAAAGGGATGGGATATGCACAGCGGGAAGGAGGGAGAGAGAGTCTCTAGACTCTAGAAAGCTCTGACCCTCTGGTTTCATTCTTGGATTCACCAAAAAATCAGGGTTTTTGTTTGTTTTCATCACTGTGTACTCAAGAGATTCCCCCCCAAATCCCCAGAACTCCTACCCGAATGCTTGATGTCAGTTAAACCGGGAAGTTTGGCTTTTTCTACCCTGTCAGAGGGCATCATAAGGTTCCCTCTTGGAGGGCATTTCTCCCGGAATCTAGGTGTGTGGGAATTCAGCATTGTCCTATCCCCCACCCCCACCCCACAGCCTTGCCTGGTCACCCAAGCGGTACCATGGAGCTCTGGTGGATACTGACTCCCTGATGCTTTAACCTCATTTTACACAGACCAGAAGAATCTGAGAGTCGTCGCCAAGGGTCTGCTGTTATCCTCTCTCCCTAACATGGGGTCTCGTGTTGGGGGGAGCTGTCAGTAGGGATGGAAAGAAACTATGTTCATAGAAGAACTCCCAAGGTCGGTCATCTCCATTGCACGGTGGGTGATGTTGGAAGGTGGTACGGGAGACAGGCTGAGAGCTAGGTGAGCAGACCCCGACATGAAGTTTTCAATCCTTCACTTAAACTCAGGAATGGTGGAAATACGGGGAGCTGCAACACAAACAAAAGCTCTGAGAGTAGCTTGGACCGTTAATGTGCGTGCCGGAGAAAATGGAGAACCTTCCGTGTGGGATCCCAGAGGATAATTCACTTCTGCTGTGATAGATGCTGAAACTTGGAACCTCTGTCCTTCCTATTCCTTTGGGCCAAATCAAACCCAAACCACCTGAGAGAGCGTATGTGGTTCATAGGACTCACGACATAAGGAGCAGATGGGCTGGTCTTGAAACTGACAGCTCAACTTCCTATAAGGAGCGTCTTTGCCCAGAACACAGAACTGTGGAGGCAGTTTTGAGAGGCATTCAGGCGTGGCTTCCTGTGTGTGCCTCCATGGGCAAAGAGGAGGCCAGCACCAGCTGTCCCCTTGCTAGGGACTAGTAAGGGAAACAGGAAGCAGGCAGGTAGGTCTGGCTTAAAGCCTCACCTAAGCAGGACAGGAGCCAGGGGAGGCTGGGAACCCTTTGGGGAGCCCTTTGAGGATTCCTGTGGGCCTCTAACAAGGAGGCCACGAATGTTTTGGCCTGCTTCCCACCCCTAGAAGCCTGCAGCTGGGCAACTGCCTGGCTGCGGAGGACAGGTTGTAAGCAGGGGCCCAGCACACCTCCCGGACCTGTGCACTGTGGTCCTGTTTCTGCTGTGTTGTTCTGCGTGTGATGTTCTTGTTTTGTTAGAGTGTGTGCTTTTTGTTGTTTCTTGAGACCAGATGAGTGCTGGGGGCATCAGGAAGGATGCTCTGTGAGCCGGACTGTGAATCCGTGTGGCAACACATCTCATCAGACCCAAGAAACCAGCCATCCTTAGAAGGGCCTCTAGAAAACCACAGGGCACAGACCCTTGTGATGAGCTCATTTTAGACTTAGAGAAGAAAAGCGAAAAGAAGTCAAAGAGTGTGTTTATAATTCATTTCCTTCCCTTAGTGTTCAGATCTCCCCCAAAATTGGTAGAATTATGAACAGGACTTAGCAGTGCACAATACATTAACCAAACAGCAAGTGCATTGGAAATTCAGCCCTTTGCCCTGATGTCTTCCTTCTGTCCTTCGCATGCAGTCAAGTTTCCTCCCGAACCCTCTCCACTTTCCCCTCGTGGGTCAGAGATAACTTGTTTCTCAGAAATGTAACTCTTGGAAAGGAGAAAGTCTTTCCCAATTCAGCCAGACAGAGTCCTTTGTTCCCATTTAAACTATCTTTTACTTATTGATAAGCACCCGTGTCCCACTGGACAGAGGCTATTAGCAGGGACTTCTCTGCTTCATACTTCCTGGGTACAAAATAACCTTTGGTTTCAAGGCCAAGTCCCATTGCTGTGTGATCTAATGGCTCCTCTCGACCTTGAAAAGCAGGTTGCCTAGTGATTTCTTCTGCAAAATGACAATTTTCTTCTTCATTCTTGAGTGATGGCATATTTACTTGAGCTGTTTGCTCTTCTCCCTTAACATTTTTCCTTCCGGCTTTCTGAGAAGTCAATTCTCAGTACTTTTCCTGCTCCTTTGAAAGCCGCCCCCGCCCCTTTATTTCTCAGGGAACTTCTGAGAGTTTGAGCCTTCTGAGCCTTTGGCCATTAGCAGGTTTCTTTTATGGTCCCAGCTATGGTTTCCTTTTTTATTAGCGTATCTTTTTTTTTTTTTTTTTTTTTTTTGAAACACAACAGGAACTGACACTGGCTTTATTATCTGAAATTCCATTGCACAGGGACTGCTCTCTTTTCCAAGACTTGCCGAAAACACAGATGTGTCCTGGAAATGAAAACAACTTGCTGTGGATTTCACATGAACGTGAAAATGACCACTATCCCATCCTCCGGAGAGGAGAGATTTTAATGGGGAAGAAAAAAGACATGGTCAGTGGTTAGTGGGGCCGCTTCATAGGGCGGAAGGGCTGACCCAGCCGGCGGGGCATCAAAGGCAGGGGAAGGATCTGGCAGCTCAGATGTCTGACTTCGGGAGGCTGGGGCTCTCCCATCCAGCCGTGCTGCCCTCACATTCTGGCTCCTTGCTCTCCCTAGGGGGGCAGGCTGTGACTTGGCTCCCACAGCGGTGGGCTGAATGTCAGCTGGGAGGCACCCCACCGGCACCTTTGCTCTGAACTCCTCTTCCCTGCACGCCTGCACGGGCAGGAGGGGTGATTGAAACCCTAGATCGGGGCTTTCTGCTGGTAAGCAGGGCATCCAGATGGTAGAGCTAAAAACAAATTGCGAGTGTAGACTGGCCTGGCAGCGGGAGAGAGAATGCTTTTTCTATCATTTATAAAAGCCAAAGAGGGGAGAGGGCAGAGGGTGAAGGAAGACTGTGGGATGGGCAGCTGCGGGTCTCATGGGTGCTGGGGCTCTGATCCTCAGGCCACACCCAGACCCCCTTGCAACTCACAGAGGAGGCTCCGTTAGGGGTGCTGGTGGGTATGGTCTGGGAAGGCCCCCTCATAGGGCTCCTAAAAGATGAACAGCATAGAGAAGAAAATGAAAACGAAAAACACTTTATTTGAAAGACTTTAAGGTTTATTATCAAAGCACACTGATAAAGCTGTCTGGGGTGGGGGGGTAGGGGGGAGAAGCAGAATTTTGCTGCATTTCCAGGCCAGAGCCTCTAAAGATTCACCTGACAGTAGTGTCTGTGAAGACACTGGAGCCTCCTGTCTGCTGTGACAGGGGTGACCGTGGCTGGGTCTCATGAGCCCGGGACTGGGGTAAACCATGACTGGGGCTACTTGGAGCAGGAGTCAAGGAAAGCGATGGAGGCCTTCGGGGATGATGGAGAGCAGATCCCGGGTCGGAGCGTGGACTGAGTATGGTGTATATCCATTGCAAAAATCCCTGTTTTGATGGTCCTACTATGGCGTAGGGAATGATACTCCCAGATCAAAGGGTTGTAACGAGGATTGAGTGGAATCGTAAATACGACACGCTCAACCGAGCCTCCGGCACGTAGGAGTGGCTGAGTGCATTTTGGCTCATGCCGTCCGTACTGAGCCAGAAGCATGGTGTGCGTGCCCATGTGCAAATGTGTGTGGGGGCACATGTGTGTGCCTGTGTGTGTTTTGCACGAGTGTGTGCATCTGTGTGTAAAAGGTGGCCAAGATGAGTACAGAATTAGCAATGCCTCTGACAACGAATCAGTGGTTCTCCTGTTTCTCCACACTCTGTGTCAACCGGGGCTGCCGCCAGCCCCTCCTCTGAACATCCACCTCATGTTCTATATTTCTCATGGTCTAGCAAGACTTGAGTAACTGGTCATCTTTGCAGTTTTGAGATGAAAATATCGCATCCTTCAGGCCAGAAATCAGACGTATTCTTTGTAGCTGTAGCCGGAGACTGGGGGAATCCTTTCTGTTGAGTTCACGCTGTCGAGGCTGTCTGAGAGGCGGTGACGCTCCTGAGGAAGCCCCTTTGCCAAGAGGAGCCCCCTGAAGTGGGACGAAGACATCCAGGATTTGGTATTTTTGTGGAGAAATGCATTAATGTGGCTTTTTGTGATTTGGCCTTGGCAGGATGCGGTGTGCCAGAAGGTTCTCTGGTCCAGCTGTGAGGCTGCCTCTCACATGCCTCTCACATGCCCGGGAGTGTGTGGTGAGACCTGGTGCAGCCAGCGCCGAGCGGGTGCAGGGGGACCCTCGGTGGCCAGTCTCAGAGACACCCCCTTCCATGGGTTGGGGAGTGTGCTTCATGCCCACTCACACAGGGAGAGGCCACAACTCCTGGTTTCCAGGGAGGAACACAATGGAACTTACCCCAGTCTTCGGTATGTCTTCTTAGGGGGTTCCTTTGTTTCTAAAACCTCCAGAATGCACACTTCATTCCTCCTCACAATGCTTTCATCTAGATACGTCTATGAGGCTAAGAATAAGAATTCTTTTTTTTTTTCTTTTTTAAGAATAAGAATTCTTGAGAAGCTTCTAGGAGGCTAAGAATGAGAGTTGTTTGGAAACGCAGCAGGACGTGAATATACGTTCTGTTCTCAGCACCGTGTGGAAGATCTCCATTCTGGCTCTGTGTATTGTTTGGTTGTCCTTATATACCATATTTTAAATTAAACTATGAAAGAGCAACAGGTAACAGGCAGAGATGGTCAAACCATGTAATAAAAGCCATCGTTGCTGGTAACTCACTCAGACAGAAATGAGCCCTGGGGCCACGTGCTAAAGCATCAGGCTTCCCTGAATTTTTTCTGTATATTACAGGATCTTGCTCTGAAGGGTCATTGGGATTTACCCAGTTGGGTTCAAGGTAGAACAGTCTGTGAGGAGGCTAAGAGTATAGCATATGCCATTGAGCTCATGGACTCTGAGCCTCTGGGTCAAAATCTGGTTCCTGATCTCTCTGGCCCGAGAAGAACCAAGATAAGGATAACAATAGTATTTGCCTCCGAGGGTTTTACAAGGATTAAATGAGCTCAAATTTGTGAGCTTTATGTAGTGTTTGTTATGACTCAGGACTGTCAGAACACAAGGTAAGAATTTGTTGGAAATGACTCTAACCCATCTCCCACAAGGAGAAATACAAGTCTTCCTATTTCTGTATCTACTTACATACATTGAATATAAAGGCTACACAGTGAATTCCTGCACTCAGCTCCACATCCTTTTCATCGAAAGACTACTGATAACCCTTATCAATCATGACCAGGAGAATAATTTCTTGTCTGTCTTCTGTTCCAGCTCCAGAGGACTCTTGTGTGTCTGTATCTTAGCAATCCATTCCTGCTCCATCAAAATGCTGAAGTATCTGCTTCCTGCTCCAGTATCCCTCCGAGCCACAGCCAGTACCAACATGCAAAAAACACTATCTTTAGGAACTTGACGTTTGATAATGAATTTTCGCAAAAGGAATGATTTCCTGCCAGTTGTCTCCGCCTCTCATTTACCACTGTGTTTCCGCTTAAGCACAAATAAATAGAGTAAAGCAAACGTATAAATGAATGGAAATGGTGGTCCTCTGACTGTGGGTTATAAGAAAGAACACCATGTGCTGCTGTAATTTTGTCACTTTCTAACCAGAGAGAGTTCTGTGGTCATTCTCTTGACCTAATATATGTTCTACCATAATTAGTATACTCTATGTGCTACTTGAAGTTCTAGCAATCTGAGGGACCGCTCCTCCAACCCCAATCTACACAGCATAAGACCCTTCCTTGGTAATAATGTGAAATATGCTTCCCCCTTGGTAAAGGTACTTAAGAGAATTTTTACTTTGCCCATTCACTTCAATGGGAGCCCTGAAGCAGTGGCAAAGTCTATGTGGAAATGTTTGCTTTTTTCTGAATTTTTTTTTTTTTTTAAACAAAGCTCATAGATTGCTTTTATAACTTAAGAAAAAAAGCATTAAGGAGGGGGGAAGAGTGGAAGGAGATGTGACTGTGATCTTGGAGCCACGTCACTGTTGTTACTAACTCACCTTAGCACTAGCAAATGAACAACAGAGCCCAAGTCTGTCTTTGGTGTCAGTGACCTGGGTCTCAATTCTTAATGCCACAGCATAATAGCAATTGATTTTCCAAGTGGCAGCCTGGTTCTCTAATTATGTCCAAACTCCTCCAGGTCAACAATCTTCAGAAAAAGATCTAAACTCTTGAATACTTTTGATATTAGTGTGATTGATGCCTTATGTTTGATTTTTTTATAGACAGAAAATAGAGGATCTATTAAATAAACTTTATTGTGAGTCCACTGGGCTCAGCAGTTAGGATTTAACTGCGTAGACAATAGCTTTGAAAAACGATTGCACTAAAGTATTATCTTACATTTTATCCTATTTTTTACAAGAGATATTTAGCCAAACATACCCATATAGATCCTCATAGCCATATACATAAGTACTTCCTCAAAAGGTTATGATTATGATTTTTAATAGTACCATATTATACCCAACTTTAGAGGAGGCAATTTCTTATATGCCCAGTGAATTATTAAAACACACTGTTTAAATACAGAAAATGTTATGCTCATGCATATTAAAATTCCTTAGTGGAGTGGGTGAACGTGAGGGCTCTGACATTGAAATAACTGGGTTCAAGCTTGGCTACATCATGGTTATCAATTAGGATCAAGTTCAGCTATCTATAATAGAAAAGTTCAAAAGAATAAAGGCAGAAACACGATAGGAGTTTATTTTTCTTTCAGAGAGAAGTCCAAAGCAGGGCTCTACAGTTATTCACTACCCAGACCCCTTGCTAGCCTCCACATTACACTCTCCAGGGCCTGACCTGCATCCTAAGGTCATAAGGTGGCTGTGGGAGCTCCAGCTACACTATCTGTATTCCAGGCTATGCAATGGAGAAATCAGCAAAAAAGACAAACACCTCCTTTTGAAAAGATTCCCGGAAGTCCCACACAATACCTCCTAATACGCATCATTGTCTAAATGTTGGTCATAGGGTTGTATCTAGCCATAAGGGAGGCTGGGAAATGCATAGTTTTACCAGGTAACAATATAATTTAATATCTTGGGCTGAAAAAATACCCCATCTACTAGTGAGATTATATGGTAGGATTTAAGGAAGATGTCTGATTACTGAAACTCAGCCATTCAAATACAGATTTATTTAGATAAGATGTTCGTGGCCACACTGGAGTCCTGGGATCAGCGTGTATTTGTGGATGAACTTGCAGCCTGTTTTCTGGAGAGCAGCCAATTGTCTTCTGTCTCGTGCCTCACTCTACACTCCAGCCACACTGGGCTACTCTGATGTCTTCACAACACACAGTTTGGTCTCATGCCCCTTTCTTTCTTCATTCACTTCCTCTGTTGGAGATGCCTTCTCCACTCCTAACCTGAGGTTTCCTGGCTAAATTCATCTCATTCTTTAAAATAAAGTTTAAATGCCTCCACTTCCATGAATATCTTTTTGGTCGCATTAATATAAATAAGTCTCTTGGTCTCTTGGCCTCAGGTTACATTTTATTGATGGTTTTATCTCTCATATCACAATTTTGTGTACGTGTCTTTTTATTGTTGTTGTTGTTGTTTTTATATTGTACACCTCTTGAGGGCAAATACTGTCTTAATCATCCTTGTGTCCTTCTCAGTACCTAGTACAGTGGGTTAGTGTATGGGAGGTGCTCATTAAAAACACATTGAATGAACTAGTGGAACATAAAGTAGCGAAGAGAGTGCACTTATTCAGGCAAATAGGATAATATTCCAACTCTAGAAGATGAACTCTCAGAAACTATTTTGATGCAATTCTCTGACATTTAATTGATGCACTTCGACATGTTAAATTTGGTGCAGTTGGTAATAACATTTATGCTAACGGTTTTGGCAAATGGATTATCATATGAACAAATATGTCAACCAACAAGGTCATGGCAAAGTCGGGTCTGAACTTCATAACCATGTTGCCATCCTGTCCACTAAGTTAGCTGCCAGGCTTCTAAAACAACAAAGCAGAAGTGATAAGTCTAGCTTTGGCTTAACTAGTGTGTAATGGGTCATAGTGTCTGTTGCCTGTTCACTTAGACAGACTATGGGAATGAAATTGTGGACTAATAAAGATGTCCTATTTAAATATAGGAGAGGGCATTAAACATCTGAAGCCACAAAGCCTGCTTAAATAAGCACAGAAAACAGTGCCCAGGTTTCACCTTTAGCACTAGACACTAAAAGAAAAGCTGAGAACCTGAGAAAGATACTTAAGAAGACAGGCTAAAATAGTTAAGAATAAGTATAACAAAAGAAGTAAAAGATTTATACACCAAAGAGTACAAAACAACATTGAAAGAAATTAAAGAAGATGTAAATAAGTGGAACAACATCCCATGTTCATGGATAGGAGCTGTTCATATTGTTAAGATGGCAGTCCTCATCAAAGTGAACTACAACTTTAACACTATCTCTATCAAAACACCAGTTGCTTTTTTTTTTTTTTTGCAGAAATTGGCAAACTAATCCTAAAATTTATATGAAAATGCAAAGCACCCAGAATAGCCAAGGTGATCTTAAAAAAAAAAAAAAAAAGATAAGAAAGAACAAAGAAAAAAAGAAAGAAATCACTCTCTTGATTTCAAAACTTACTCCAAAGCGCCAATAATCAAGACTTGTGATATCGGATAGACCTATAAATAGACTTACAGGGTAGTCACAGAGATCAAAGGAATAGAATTGAGAGTCAAGAAATATATCTTTGCATTTATAGTCAATTGATATTGGACAACAGTGCCAATATAATTTGGTGGGGGAAAGACTAGTCTTTTTAACAACTAGATATCTACATGTAAAGTAATGAAGTTAGACCCCTACTTCATACCATACACAAAAATTAATTCAAAATGCATCACAGACCTAAATTTAAGAGCTAAAATATAAAAACCCATAGAAGTGCATGCCTGAGTGGCTCAGATGGTTAAGCAACTGCCTTCAGCTCAGGTCACAATCCTGCAATGCCAGGATGGAATCCTGCATTGGGCCTCCTGCTCACCAGGGACTCTGCTTCTCCCTTTGACCCTCCCCCCTCTCATGCTCACTCTCTTTCAAATAAATAAATATTTTAAAAAACAATAAAAATAAAAATAAAAGCCCATAGAAGAAAACACAGATGTAACTTTTAGTGTTTTTTGATTAGGCAAAGTTTCTTAGATAAGACACCAAAAGCACAAGCAACAGAAGAAAAATTAAATTGCATTTTCAAAATTCAAAATATCTGTGCTTCAAAAGACCCAATCAAAAAAGTGAAAGACAATTTGAAAGATGGGAGAAAATATTTGACAGTCATATATCTTATAAGGTCAGTGATCCAAAATGTATCAAGAGTTCTTACAATCCAAAAAGAAAATAACCCATCAAAAAATAGTCCAAAAACTTGAAGAGACACTTCTCTACATATCATCTAAAGTGGCTGATTAGCACCTGAAAAGACATTTCTAATCATTAGTCCTTAAAGAAATGCAAGTCAAAGCCAATGAATTACCCCTTCATGCCTACTATAAAATAAAAAAGGCAATCGATAACAAACATTGGCAAAGATGTGGAAAAACTGGAACTCCTCTATACTGCTGGTTAGACTGTAAAATGATGCAACTCCTTTTAGAAACAGTTTGGTCGTTCCTCAAAATGTTAAACATAAAATTATGATATGATGTATTAATTCCACTCTTAGGTCTATGCCCAAGAGAGTTAAAGGCATTATGCATGAGTCTCTATAGCATCAGTATACATAACATCCAAAATGTGGAAACAATCCAGGTATCCACCAAGCAATACATTGATAAAGTACAGCATATCCATACAAGGGAATATTATTCTGTCATTAAAAGGAATGAAGCACCGATACGTGCTATCACACAGCTGGACCTTGATAATGCTAAGCAAAAGAAGCCAAATATTTAAAAAAATCACATGTTGTGTGATTCCATTTATGTGAAAAGCCCAGAAAAGGCAAATCCCTAAGGACAGGAAGTAGATGAGTGGTTGCCTGTGAATGGAGAAGGTGGGAATGCGACGCGATTGCTGATAAGTACGGGCTTTCTTTGGAGGATGGTAATAAGGTTCTAAAATAAGATAGTGGTGATGGTCGCAGAGCTCTGTGGGTATACCGGAAAACACTGGTGTACGGCCATACCACCCCAAAGGTATCCGATCTCATCTAAAAGACACTGAATGGTACACTTCAGAAGGATGGATTTTATGGGGTGAGAGTTGTAACTCATTACAGCCACTAGTAGAATGAAAATAAGGAAAGGAGAGAGAGAGGGGGAGGGAGAGAGAGTGGGGGAGGGAAGTGTGAAGGGAGGAAGGAGGGAGGCAGGAAAGAAGGAAGGAGGATGTTACGAAAGTGTAGTTGAGCCTGTTGACAGCCTGAACCGAGCTCTGTTCTCTCCTCTGAAGGGAGAAGAGAAGTGTTCAAGTTACGTTAGAGACATTCCCGTGTGTCCTAGCAGACAAAAGGACTTGAAAAAAAGCTGTACCCTGGGGGGCAGCGTGTTTCCATCCGAAAAGGACCACAAGGGGCTCCAGGGTTCTGGAAGTGTTCTCTGTGTTTGTTTGGGGTCAGTTTCATGGGTGCTCTTACATGCAAACCCCCCTCAGGTCGTCCATGTGTGATTTGTTCACTTTTCTTTGTTAGACCTCAATAAAATTTACTTTAAAAAACCAGAGAAGTCCTGCTGTTTCCTTTTATTTTCAAAGGATGTAGCTTTCTAGCAATTCCAAATGCAATGTGGAGAAGCTCAGGGGAATTATGAGTGTGGCCCTCACCTGGAAAAACCACAGCTTCAAGGAAGAGAGGACAAGAGGCCAAGGGGTCAGTAAGCCTCAGGGGGCAGGCCAGGGCCTTGGCACAGTGTGTGAGGACTGACCCCTGTGACCAGCAAGCTTGGTTTTGCGCCTGCTCAGAATATTAAGCCAGAAGCAAGCTTTTCACAGTCTCCCTGCAAGGGCCAAGAAGGCAGGGCTCACATATGCCTTGTCCCTTGCCATGTCTGTGGTTCCCACCACCGGCTACACAGAGTACACACGTTTTTAAATGAATACATGAATTTTTGTTCACTGATCCCCAAGTTCACAACACAGGTACTTTCCCATCCTCACTGGAAACAGGAGTGTCTTGTTATTGACTGTGAATGTGTCACGAATGTTCATGCCTTGATGTCTGCCAGGCAGGACTGGGGACCCAGTAGCACCAAGGACCAGTTGGTCTCCCAGGTGGAAAAGCTAGTACCTGTGGCCAGCCAGATGTTCCTTATGCAACACAGTCACCCGAAGGGATGTGGCTTACCATACAGAAGACGCCAGGCACAGAGGGCATTGAATGTTGCAAAAGTAGCCCCCTTTATGGGCTTTGCCAAGTTAGGAACAGACCTCCTATTGCAGGACTGCATCATGGGCACCAAGTCTCTGGAGCAAAGACCTTTATCCCTCCCTCCTTTGGTGTCTGAGCTTCCATGCACAAAGAGTTCAGGTTGGGGGACTGGGCTCCTACAGGCCAGCTTTACCTGGAACATTACTTGCATGGTGAGCTCCCTGGAGACAGATGGCACAGTGTGCCCTGGTCAAGTTCACACTTAGGAATTGTTACACCAAGGTCATAGACACCACATAAATGGGCCTTCTCTATGAATTTGAAGATCTTAAGAAACTACTATTTTGAGACTTGAACTTCCTTTCATGATTTCCGTCTCAAACATAGACTAGTCTGCCTTTCCTCTCTGAAGCTATTTGCATTCCCAGCCAAAACATGAGATTCCTGAAAACTCTTTTCATTTAAATTTCCAAAGAGTCGGGCTAGTGGTCTGAGCCATGCAGAGGATGGGCAGGATGGAGTTTTGGCCATGACTCCCGACTGGTTCACCTGTGACCTGAGCCAAGTCTCCTTCCTTCCCTGTAGCAAAGCTCCACAGCCTAAAGGATGAGGAAGCCCAGATCCCCCACCGCCATTTTCATTTCTGCCTCACAACCTGCTAGAATCCAAGTTACCATACTCTACACCTGGAGAGCTTAAATATATGAGTCGTGCTCAAATATGTATAACAGAACATCATTAGGTTCTTCTCCAGGGGGAAGAGCTACAGTGATTTGGTAGAAGTTATTCAAGAAAAGATCTGACCAACTAGGAAAATCTTTCTCTAAAAACAGGTAGGAAATGAGCCAACTTGTCCTAGGGGTTACAGCATGACCCATGAGAGCAAGGATCATCGGCACTTGTCAAAGATGCAGGACTGGGTTTTCGAGAAAAGCACAACTCTGGAATAAGACCCACCTAGGTTCGACTCTTGACTCTGAGACTTACATAAGCATGTGACCTTGGACAAATTGCTCGATCTCTCTGAGACTCAGGTTTCTAGGATATAAAGTAGAAACTATGATGTTTGTTGTCCAGGGGGGCCTTGGAAGGTTAAGCATGGAATGCTTTAGTGGAGGACCCATGGTAGGGGGCAAGGGCTACACCTTCAGCTCCAAGGGCAAGTCTCATCAGTCAAGTTCTTTAGTTTGCCTGTTTTGAGAAAGGGGGGCTTAAATATGCTTTTAAAGGGAGGGTCAGGATCTTAGTCAGAAGGGAGCTGTTCTCAGGAGAACATACCACTTGTTGGAATCATGGGAGGGAAGGGCAGAGGCAGCAGAGGAAGGTGGTTCTCCACAGAGCTGTCCATCAGCCCCAGCTGCAACTTTCCCCCATGCTTTTCAGCTAACACCTGCTTCCCTGCCCACTGCCTCCCCCTGGATGTCTTCCTCCTCTTATGCTTCCAGTAGAGATGAGATATGCATGACTGACCAAATGCTGGGTCTTCTGAATATCTTTTGCATCTTTATTAAGCAAAAGCCATATTACTTCTCCATGAAATGTCATTTTTGTGTCACATAAAATGCTCAGCTCAGTGTCTCAAAGATGAATAAAACCATGAATGAGCACAGCCTCAGATGACCTTGTGGTCGTGATGTCAGTGGGCCTGTCCTGACCACTCTCTGTGAGGACCAGGTGGGACTGTGAGAGTCTTACCCCCAGATGGCACTGCACAAGTGATAGTTGTATCCTCAAAGATCTACTTTGCCCCCATAAGCTCCATCGTTGGGAAAATGAGATGTGAATGCGTTAAAAAAAAAAAAATCAGCAAATGAGTAATGCAATGCATGGTAAGTGCAAAATGAGTAGAGACTCGCAGGACCACAGAAACTCCTCAAAGTGAAAGGAGATCTCCATGGACTGGGGAGGATGAAGAAGAATCCATAATGGTCTCACTGAGGTCCCAAAGCATGAGGAGGTATAAAGAGGGTGGGCGGGGAACTCAGGAGAAGAAGACAACTGAAGGCAAGATGGTGAATGCATAAATGGAAAATACTAGTATACAAAATTAGCAGCTATAACCAAACACTTAGCCCATTTCAAAGCTCTGAACACTCCCTCAGGGTCATCTCAACCATTTATAACCATCTATTGGGCTTGCTCACTTTAATGAGTCCAGGGTGGTGCTCTCTGTGGCCACATGGTTCCCACCCATGATAGCCTGCAGAACCACAAGAAACTTCAACACTTACAGTGTTTCCAGTGTTTTATCTCACCCATAGCTGTTTTCCTGCTTCAGAGACACCTGCTAGGTTTTAGAGTCTTAAGATCTGAGAAGGGGTTTAGGCGTAAGATCTTGATTCCAGTCAAAGGTCTACCCATAGTTACGTGCGAACTGGAACCAACATGAGACAACATGGCACCAGAGAGGACCGCTATTGCGCACGAGTTCACAGATTCCCAAACGCTGCTAAACCCATGAGTACCCTGAGGGCCGTCTCAGAGGTAGAGGAGCCAAACAGGGTAAACCCCAGCTACAGTCTACAATTACAGCAGCCTTGTTTTGGTTTGCTATATACATAAAGGTCTTACATTTATGCTTGCTCTTTAAGGAAGAATTCTACTCACTAGGGGGAAATTATTTTCTAAGTTATTAGTAAAGTTTCATCTTAATCTCCCCATTTTACAGGAAGGGAAACTGAAGCCCAAAGTGGTTGGGCCGTCGACGCAGGGACACAGAGTGGCGGAGGTAAGATCAGAGACTGTTGTCTAAAGCTCATGCTCCTGTGCTTCTGTGCTTTGTCCGCTACTTTGTCATTGGTGCAACAGATACTGGAGTCTTCTATGAACAACAAAAGAAAACAACTCCAACTCCAAAGTCCCTGCCGCATGGTGTAGGTATACCCCTACAAAGGAACAGCAGTGTGGTGATGAACCACAACTCACCCCCAAGACAACAGAGCAAATCCAGAAAGTTGGGGGTGGACTAGCTGAGCTCACGTGGTGGGCACGTGGATGAGGCTCTGACACGTGGCTAGGACACAGTCTCCAGCATGTCTTGCTTCCAGCCCCTTGGAGCATGCGGTGGCTGCCTAGCCAACAAACAGAACTGGTAACACCGTCCCCACTTCACCGCCTGCATACTTCAGGTCATTCAAGCAGATGTGCTCCTCTCTTAAAAACAATAGTGTCATGAATTTTCGCCAGCATTCTCCCTTCCCACTGGCCCCCTGCAATCCCCAAAGGACTCCAATTCCTCCTTGCAAGCTCAGTTCTACTGGGTTCAAGACTAAAGTTCAAACTCCAGATTACCATTTGGTAATACATTTGGAAAATCATCTCATTCACAAACAGTTGAAGTTTTATGAGGTAGTGTGTGTTGTTAAAAACATCCCAGTATTTTTAAGGAGGAAATGCCAGAAATTCTATGTTTTCTTCATTCTTATCTGATATTTCTTGTTTTCTTCAGGATGTGAAGATTTTCCTCTTGGATTATTTAAGAGGAAATATGCACAAGAAGTATGTCAAGTCATGCCATGAATATGTACCAAGGTCTGAGAAATGGTCCCTGACCTCAAGGGGCTTCCAAGCTTATTGGAGAGGGATGAGACCACATTTAATTGTATATTTGAGCTTAATTAATTAATTAATTGTATTGTATATTCACTGCCTATATACATGCATATGCAGGATTTGTGTATGTGTGTATGTTTATATGTGTATGCCGCCTATGTGTGCGTATATATGCTGTATGTTTCTGTATGTGTGTGTGTATACATGTACATGCATGTCCCACCAGTTTTGTTTGCTGTAGAGGATCTAAAGCCATCGCTAGAATAGGGAGTGGTGCCAGCACCGGGCCTGAGGGTAGTCTAGGAAATACAGATCAGAGTGTTCTAAGCCAAGAAAATAAGTGAACCAAGACAAAAAGATAGGGCCAGTGTCCTGGACCCTACAGGGTCCGGGGGAGATTTTTGTATGTGAATTAATCTTCTAGAACTGATTCTAGGATCGGGAACAGAGCTGGTGTTTTATGTAAAGATATCCATAAGCAGAAGATCAGAAACTAATAGAATTAAGTCAGCCCAAAGCCTACTGGTATCATGGGCAAGTCTTTATTCACTGCCTAAGGAGGTACACATGATTTACACCCAGGACTGGAGGTACAGGGCCCCATCCCAGCCTCCGAAGTTGCAACGAAAGAGCCTCACCTACCTGTGCAAAGGCAGACAGGCCCGGACCTGATAAATATCTTCTCGATGGACTCAATGTGTAGAGGTATCTGAAAAGTCTTAATTTGCTAAAGCATTCTGCATTTTTGGAACACAGTTTGGAGATTTCTTCAAAATGTACTATTCTGGAGATCGAGAGAATGGATATGGGCCAGGCTGCTGGGTCTCTGTCATACACACGTGTAAGCAAGTAGCAAACAACTGATTCTGTTCTTTCCTTGGTGGGTGGGTGTGCTAATGAGCTAAGGGTAATGAGCAGTGGAAGGACAGAAAGAAACCCATGTGGGGTAGACCAGAAAGCCTGGAGAGTATCACTCCTGTAACTATTGCAAATCAATTACAGACCTTTGTCTTCTGATTATCGAGGGGAATGTGATACCCAGGATCCCACAGTTATCTTCAGAACAAACCCCATTTGTGACATTGACCTCACTGACACCTGAGTTGTATTCCCAAAGCAAGGGGATGTGGATTTATCTCGAGTGGCTGGGGAGTATGAAGGTGCCACTCAGTAAGGCACAGAACCATTGTAGACAGACAGCAGAGTCTAAATCTTCTCACTGCTCATTGACATTCCCTTCCATCTTCTGAGAGCTGGGAGCTCAAGTCACAGTCCGGTTCTCGTCACCATTCAGCAGGTGTCCATTTATAGGAACTTTTCTATGCCCGGGAATAAAGTAGGGAACAGCAGGCAAGAGCTTCTCATGGGGATCCCCACCAAGGAACGTAGTATCAGAGTAAATTCAATGTCCATGCGGATGATCAACCCAAAGTCTAGCCTCCAGCAAGTTCTAGAGGTAGAAGGTACATTAGTGGCTGCCCAGAGCTGGGGCAGGAGAGGAAGGTGAATGACTGATAATGGGTACAGATTACTTTTGGGATGACAAACATTTCTGGAATTAGATTGTGGTGAAGGTTGCACAACTCCGAATATGCTAGAGAGCACTGAATTGTTTGATTGTTTGCTTTAAACATGTGAATTGCATGGTATGTGAATTATGTCTCAATGAAGCTTTTTAATAGAAGAGACTAGTTGGGGCGCTTGGGTGGCTCAGTCGGTTAAGCGTCTGCCTTCAGCTTGGGTGATGGTCCTGGGTCCTGCTCATAGGGCTCCCTGCTCATAGGGGAGTCTGCTTCTCCCTCTCCTCCTTGCTCGTGTTCTCTCCCGCTGTCTCTGCCTCTGTCTCTCAAATAAATAAATAGAATCTTTAAAAATAACAAAATGAAATAAGACTAGTCTCACAGTTTCTTGACCATCTCCATTCTTACAATCTCCCTTCACTCCCTTGGGTCATCTACTCCTGCGTGTACCTCAGACACCAGCCTGCTCAGCTCCCATCCCTGACCTCCCAGCCTCCGTGATGCCCCAGTTGCTCATTGCAGCAGGTGCAGCCGAAGCCCCTGGTTCAGTCCTCCAAGGCTCCCCTCCTTCCCTACCCAGATGGAAACCCAGAGCGGATCTTCTCAGCCCTTTCTCGCCGCCAGCCTCAGCATCCTTCTGCCCATGTCCTCCCACCCGGCTGCCCCGCCGACATGCTTCTTAGGTGGCTTCTCAAGCCACCTCGTCATTCTCCTCTACTTTTGCCCTTAAATTGCTGAAGAAAAAAGTCACACAAATCACAAATTGGGTAAATTTGTTCTCAAGCTGAGCCTGGAGATCACCAGTAACCCTAACTTTGAGGGTTCATGAGTCCCCTCTTTAATTATGTACAAACCTCTGAGTTCCTAGCCCAAACACTTCCTTCTCTCAAGAGCTAACTAGTCGCCGACTTCTGAGAGGATGTTGATGCCGTCAGGTACCCCACCAAAGGAAAGTGGTCTCTCTCTGGATGAGCTCCTTGGGACCCGTTTCCCAGAGGTCCACACTCCTGCTCCCCAAATGCATCTTGAATGCTCCCTGGGATTTCAACAGCCACCTAAAAATTAACCGAGTCCAAGCGGAGCTTGCATCCCTTTCTCCCCACTCCCTAAATATGTTCTTCCTCCAGGACCCGCATCGCTGTCGGGGACAACAGCCACTCCTAGGGTCACTCTGGTCAGCAACTTGGGATTCACCCTCAAACACCCCTCCCCCCACCTTTCACATAAACATAATCGAAGATCCCAACAATTCCTCCTCCTTGCTTTCCCTCATAGCTTTTCTTCCTTTCTGTCCCTGTTATCGGTGCCTAGAATTAAGCCCCACCATCTCTCACCTGACTTCCCTGCCTCCAACATCCTCCCTTTTGATCCATCCCATGCTATCATGGAGGGAATCTAGGCATATCCGGCCACACAGTCTCTGGAAGATTCTGCGAAATCTCTCTGCTCATTTACAGTGCTCTGTACCCTGTACTACACTGAGCAAACCCATAACCCCTGCCCCTCCTACACCCCCCCTCCCCTTTTAGGATTCTTGGTTTGTGGGATATGGACCTCCTTCAATTTCCTCAAAGTGCCACATTGGCTCCTGTCTGGGACTCTGCTCCCCAAAAGCCCCTCTGTCAGGATGACCTTCTCCCACTTCACTTTGTCTTCACCATGAACCTGATGAAGTTCGTTCAAGTTCCACTATTTCCCTGAAGACTTCCCATTTCCTCAGAAGCCCTGCCTCTCCTGACAACAGTGATAAGCCCTAGAGCGTGTGGGGAATTTGCAGCCTCCGGACCCCCAGGGTGACTCTTCTCCCTCTGCCGCCATCAGCACTGGCGTCCTGCCGCGTGAACCGGCCCCAGGAACAGAATGGAGGGCCGAAGGGGAAATTTGGGGTCTTCTGCTCCAGATGGCAGTTTCTTCCTTCCCAAAGTATCTAGAATCAAAGATAACATCGGCTTCAAATATTAATATCCTTCTGAAACACCCTCATCCAGTCTAAAACGAGCTTTGACTCTACTTCTTGTGAACTAATGGTCTAGCCTTGTCCCACTCCCTGCCTGGATTTCTTTACAAACTTCTCTTACATCAACTAGCAAAGATCTTTTTCCTAATTATTCCTTCCTCTTCAACAGGATTCTCCCCTGCCTATAGGAAGAGATAGAGGCAGTATCAAATTCCTCCAACACGGAGGGAGGGAAGGAAGGGCAGAAGAAGGAACAGAGAGAGAGGGAGGGAGGGAGGACGGAGGAAGGAAATGGGGGAAGGAGAACTCCACCCTGTCATGTGCACGTGTGCCCCTCAGCCTGTACCTGCTGGGTTTCTTATTCCTGTGAGAACCCACCCGTGTCCATTCCTCCTCAAGCATGTGGTTGAACAGATAGTCTCAGGTTAGTCTGAATGCGTGATTATCACACTTTAAACTGTTTTTTTTTTTTTCCTAGTAACACTTGCATTTGGACAAAGCCTACAATGAATCTACTCACAGAAGTAACTCATTTTTTTTTTTTAAAGATTTTATTTATTTATTTGAGAGAGAGACATAGGAAGAGAGGGAACACAAGCAGAGGGAGTGGGAGAAGGAGAAGTAGGCACCCTGCTTGGGAGCCCGATGCAGGGCTCGATCTCAGGACGCTGGGATCAGAACCTAGGCCGAAGGCAGATGCCCAATAACTGAGCCACTCAGTGCCCCAGAAGTAACTAATTTCAAAGACACAACTAACATTTCTGGAATGATAGCAGGACCCGCCGGAGTGGAGATGGGTACTTCTGGTGGGAGAAAACACCCCCCACAGTCACAGGGACTGAGGCAGGATATAATAAGTTCAGAGCTGTTCTCAGGCAAGCGTGGTGGTCTTGCTTTTACAGTGTCTTCTCTGTGAATAAAGCCCTTCCTCACAAGAAAGTCTTCAGTCACATCACTGGACTGCTAAATGGAATTAGAAATAGGTCTTGGAGAGTCAAAGGAAGAACCTCAGATGCTCCAAGGCGCTCAGGGCCTGTCTGTCGGTCTGTATAGAGCCTTGCTGTCATTTGATGGCCGTGGGATCCTGGCACAACCTACAGCAGGCGTTTCATCCCAGGGACCCCTCCCCACCCCCAAAACATGTGAAGAACATGTCAAGCAGGAACCAGTGTACTGCTCCCCAAACATGCCCATAGGCCAGTTCCTTTGCAAGAAAGTAATAATAATTGAGACCGAGGGTTCCCATAGCCCAGGCAGGGACCACAAGAAGGGGTTAGGCCATGTGGGTTGGTAACTGATCCTATTTTACAGAGGAGGACATTGAAACTTAGGAAAATGCAAGAGTCCCCGGGAAGTCAAAGGCTGGGAGGCCGGGGGCTAACTGGGTCCCCACCTGCACCGCTCACCACACCCCAACAAGATAGGCAGGGCGGGGCCAAGGTCCCACCTAACTGCAGAGGAGGACAGAGGGAACCTAATGATATACCCATTAAAGCAACGGTTTGGGGGAGTATCCAGCCTATTTGTATCGAGTCTGTTGCTCTGAGAGAAGTCCTCTAGAAGTCTCCCTAAAAGCGCAGGAGACTAAGAATCTGCCCCAGGGCCTTGCACAGGCTACATCTCAACAAAGCAAACTGTGCCCTCCCCGACCAGAGATAGGGGGTGGGGCTGGCTTGTGTTCTCCTTAGCAGGGTGGAGGTCTCAAACCGGCCTGAGGGCCCTGAGCACCTCTCAAGCACCATAGAGCTCCAGACATGTCTAGCCAGGCTCTCCTCAGCTGAATGTTTAAACACACATTTTTGTTTCCAGGAAAAGTTCAGCTGCATCTGTGCTGATTCACTTGCACATGAAGTCAGCAAGGGCATTGTTCTAGAAAACCAGCCAGGGACTCTGTATGTTTCAAAGCTGGCCCTCCTCCTGAGCCAGGAAGTGGCCCTTTCCTCATGTCAGAGAGAATGCAAAGTCAGCCCCTACTTAGCAGAATGTGGCCTGGTGGGTGGGCCATACTGGGGCTATGGCTGGTCCCATTAGGTTCTGCTCTTGAGCGTCTCGGGGACCCCAAGTCCAACACCAGTAAGTGTTAGGCTCCAGTAAGTGTTACCAATGGTATCATCTCCAACTTCTCCAGACAATTTAACTTAAGGCAAAGAAGAGTCTTAAAATCCTGAGATTACACAAGTTCCTTGATATTTATGAAAAATTCAAATCTTTCCCAGCATCTCTAAATGCAGATAAAGGCATTTCAGTGTTTCCTATCAGAGATCATGGCATTTGCAAAATGGCTTTGTCCCTGGAGAGAATGTGGCCTGGTGGGTGGGCCATACTGGGGCTATGGCTGGTCCCATTAAACCTCCCACTGGAGTCGAACATGTGGCTTGCTGGCTCAGGGAAGCCAGTGTTGGGGATGTTCTGCCCAGAGGAGTCCAACGAGAGCATACTGGGCAGTTCAGCCCATGGGCTGCCTGTCTCCAGAGGCCTCCAGGCTTCCAGATGAAAGCCGCCTGCGCTGGATCCTCTGACTCACAGTGGGGAGATCCAGGTTCTACTATTCACCTGTGGTGCTGGGACGGTCCCACTGAGTCCTAGGTGCACCACAGGGTATACCACATAACCTAACACATTGTTTCAGAAATGACCCATCCATCCCTTTTCAGTCCTGCTCTGAAGGCCAATGATACAGTCTTAGAAATGTGAGGTCATTGGCCAGTGAAATTGACTTATGAGAAACAGACTCAGCCCTTGCCTCTCAAGGACATCTTAGGACACCCCCTAAGATGTCCCTTCGGAGCTAAGGGGCTTGGGTGGCGGCTGCCTGTGGGTGTGGCCTGGGGCTGTCCTCTGGGAAGTCCTGGCTGTGAGCCTTTCCATTCCGAGCAGGGGCCCCTGAGCAGCAGAGAGCCAGCAGGGAGAGGATGTGGTGTTGCCCGCTGATGTCAAAGGGAGGGTGCTCTGACACAGTGAATCTGCTGGTCAGAGAGTGGGGGCAAGGAAGTGGCTCGCTGCTGGGCAGAGACACAACTACTCTCCTTCCACCAGCCTTCCCCAGGCAAACCCCCCTCCCCCGGTCCTTTCCTGCTTGGCCAGCTCACTCTCAGCAGACTTGGCCTCATGGAAATGCTAGATGGCCCACGGACCACTACCAGTTTCATCAGGAGGAATAATTTGGATTCTCTTGCTTAATTAAATGATTAATTTAATTCAACAAATATTTGTAAATGGCTTGCTCTTTGTCAGGTATCATTTCAGGTGCTGGAGCTGCTTTCCAGTGAGGGATGCTCTCTGTTAGGGATACTCCCACTTAGGGATACTACCAGTTAGGGATACTCCAGTGAAGGTGACAGGGTTGTACAAGAGACCTAGATGGTGAGTAGAAGCACTACCAACCCTGGTCTTTGTGCTTCTGATGTTGATGGTTCCCTTCACAACCAACCTGGGCTAGTGGCATGAGGTCCTGCCCCAGAAGGGAGCATAGGAAAAAGCAGAGTAACTTGTCCCCAGCTTGTCCCTAGATGTCCAGCCCATCCAGCAGGGAGGAAAGGTCAGGCAATTAGATGAGCCCCATGAGCTCATAAACCAAATGTGCCCAGCAAATGTGGTTCCAGGAACCAGAAGACTTCATTCCTTGTTTGGAAGGGACTTATGCATCTCTTCCTTTGTCAGTTCGATTCAATGAACATTGTACAACTCGGCAACAATAAGTCAGGCTCTGAACTAGGCTATGGGCACCTCCAAAGTAAATAAGACACCTTTCTAGCCTTCAAGAAGTTTACAGAGGAAACAGACCTAAGTGTATTTAATTTCAAAGCAAGGGGGGAAAAAAAATCTCTGTTCATTTTTTTTAAATGGGCAAGAAACATTATTTCTTACTTTTTTCTATAGTTCAATTTAATTTGTAATAGCCTGGACCCTATTGTGGTAGGATAGCAAAAGACTCCAGCAAAGACATCACCAGATGTAACAGTAATGGTAACACTAATGACAACACTTTATACAAAATTAATGAAACACATGACAAGCTGGGGAGTATTCAAAAGAATTCTTTATTTCTGTTGAAGATTTGGGAATGAATGAGTATGAGATATTTAGAAAGCCGTGCAAACAAAAAGAAAATGAGACCGTCATCATTTCAAGGAGGAGAATTTTGCACAAAAGGAAAAGTGATCATACTGTGTTATACAACTCAACTATAAATCAAAGAAGTATAGTCCAAATAACATAAATGAGGAATGTTGATTTAACAAAAAAAAAAAAAAAAAAAGGCAGCAAAGCAAAGCTAAGGGAGAAGGAGGCGGAGTGGCAAGTTGTAAGAAAGCAAACTCTTCATTAATGATTCTTGCTAACATGGAAAACCAAGAAGTGGCCACAGAGGTCTACAGACATTTGGACACGGAGAGTTCGAAGCCCAAAGAAGCAGGCAATTCAGTTGAGCAAAGTTGTCTTGGGTGAGCGGGAGTCAGGAGTTGGGAGTGGGAGTTGGCAGAGCAAGTAACTGTTTTCTCATTAAAAGCCTCGCGGTGCCCTTGGCTGCTTCTACTCGGTACTTGCAAACCTTTGCTTTTCAAAAAAAGGACAACCAGGGACACCTGGGTGGCTCAGTTGGTTAAGTGTCTGCCTTCAGTTCAGGTCACAATCCCAGGGTCCTGGCAGGAGCCTGACATTGGGCTCCCTTTACAAGGCAATTGTTTCTCCCTCTCCCTCTGTCTGTCGCTCCCCCTACTTGCATGCATGGGCTCTCTCGGTCAAATAAATAAATAAAATCTTGAAAAAGAAAAGAACAAAGTCATAAATAAATAAGTAAATAAATAAATAAATGATAAATAAGGATAACCAGACTGTACCAGAGGAAAGACCAGACTTGGTAGGAATAGCTGGTTGCAAGAGGTTTTCTATAATAGGTATCAATCCTTGTCAACACCGGCCTCATTGTCATGGGTTTTTCTGTGTGGTTGTGGTTGTTGCATTCTTCTGACAACGGCTTCCATATTTCCAGTTTCCAGTCTTTGGTGCCACCCCCCCCTTTCTGCCTTCTGGCAAAAGACTGCAACAGCCAACACCCCACAGATGTGACGAAGAAAAACATGGCACCCACATTAAAATAATCCCAATCCAAAATTTACATTTGGGGGAATGTAGTTTATAAATGTCCACTTGGAGAGCTGTTGTAGTACACTGTAAGTTCCAAATCAAAGCTGGTCTGTGCTTCAAACCCAGGTCTACAAACGTTTGGGAACACCAACCCAATGGGAATGGCCCATTGTCATAAATTCTTCATACAGGTTAACGCAATGCTTAAATGTAACTCTCAATTTTATTTTCAGAAAGTGATACAGATGAATTGATTTTTTAAAAGAGTATAAAAGAAGCTAAACCTTGGGAACTGATAGGGCTAAGTTATTTACCATTTTTACTGTTCAATTTCCGCTGATAGAAACAGGAAGGAAGCCATAAAGGGCCTGTCCATTGAAAAGAGACTGAACTAAGAATGCAAATAAATCCTGGAACCCAGTGGTTATGGTAACTGACAAACTCAGACATTTTCCACATCCTCTCTGGGGAAAAGAATATTTTATGCTAATTTTTGAACGGTGATGGATGGCATTTAACCTAACACGTAGATCCCAGTGAGAAAATAAAAATTTCCATGAAGAAAACACTTTTCTGCTTGCTGCCAGATCTAAGTCCTCAGAAACTTGAAAAGACAGATGTGTTTTTGTTCCCGTCAAACTTGCATGATAGTCTTAAATCACTATAATTCAATTTTCAGTGGCCCTGGCACATTCTCTGTCCCATTTTGCTGAGGCTTCTATGCAAGGTTGGTTGTGTGGAGCCCGTGGCCACGATATTTCCCCTCAGCAGACACTATGATGCCCTGGGGTCCCTGGGCTTGTGATTGTGTCATTTAGGGGGATCAATGTCGAGTGTCCCTGGCCCACCAGCAGAAGCCCCTGTGGGAAGAAAGGGCATCCACTGTGCCCCAGGATTGCGCATGGACGGCTCTGCACGGAGACCAGCTTACGCTGCCCCAATCACGCCAGCTGTTCCTGTTTGGCCTCCAACTTCAAAGCTTCCCACTTTCCTGAACATGCATTCCGAGTTTTATTTTCCAATGCTGCAAACCATGCAGTTCCCCAAGAGTGCTAAAGGTCAAGCTTTTATCCCAGGCCTAAAGGAATATGCACTTGGATCCTTTCCTTTTTTGTTTTCCTTTGGGGAAGTCATAAAAACAGCTTTGATAATTAGTAAACAGCCAACATTTTCCTAGCACTCATAAAACATAAAGGCAATGTGAAAACGCAGATTTGCTTTCAAGTGTCTTGGAGGCTCTTAGTCCAGCAACCCCCATTCTTCTGAAGGCAAGCATGTTGTTCAAGCCGCTTTGCGAGGTCTGCCCGTATCACCCAGTTCTCCTTGGGGAGAGCGTGATCAGGTCCACGTTCTTGTCCTGACTACGGTAGGTACAGTCACTAAAGGTGAAGGAAATCAGCCCAATTTGTGATAGATTAAGAGGCTGTAATCAAACCATGAAGACTGAAGAAGTTATTTAACTTTTCATTGGACACGGGAGCTCCGTATTTATTGTACATTTCTCTGTCTTCCTGGTAAACCCATTGAAATTGCTAAAAGCACATAGAAGAATTTTTAATCTGTTTTGAATTACTTTAAAATTCTCAACCCAGCCTCGTCATTAACTGAAGGAAATGAACATATTAGTGGCCAAATTTGAATCCATAATATGTGGTTGCCGGATGCCACATCACAAGAATTGGCAGACGGATCACCTACCTATTCTCACAGCCCGATGGCTCTTCAAAGAACAAGCAAGATGAAACTCTGGTGTGGCCGAGTCTGGCGGACACTCCTGCGTGAGCTCAGGAGGCCTTGGCTGTACAAAGGAGAGCATGGATGGGGAACAGAGTGTCTCCTGGGTCTCTGAGGGCGCAGAGTTGAGCTCTGCAGACCATAGCAGTTTAACTCTGATTATTTTTGCCAATGATAGATTAACACCCAACGAAGGGGAAAACATGTTGGCTCCCTAGTTTACAAACAAAGCAACAACTTCAATTCATGGACTAGATGAGAATCATGCAGAAGTCAAAGAAAAAAGCTATATAATGCAGTCAATTCATTAAATTAGACAATGTCTGGTCAGATTTGTTCATTGCAAGTACTGAAACATTGGCCAATATGAGCAGCAGATGTACTTATTGAAACCTAAAGTCACATCCTAAGTGAGGCTGGTAGACACAGAGGCCTCACTGGCAGACAGTACGAGCTGGGGCCGGTCCCACTGGCCATCCTGGCCCAGAACTAGAGGTTTGTGTTCAAGAGTGTAGGGGGAAATTTCTGGAGTTGTCAGGCTGATTCTAATTATCAGGAGATTGTCGGAGAGCAGGATTCTCACCCCTCTGTGGACTGGCGGCTTATATAGAGTTGGAAGCCTATATTGCCCACCATCCCAAAGAAACTTCAAAAAATACGGAATTAGAATGATTTTGATTAAAATGCTGATAACTTAAAATAAATCCATGAGTGGATTCGGGTGCTGTAGCTGCTAACACTTCATTAGCAGGAGGAACTCACTCTCTAAGAAAACAAAGAGATAAGATTCTTTTGGCAAAAAAGATTTTCTAGCAATTTCTCTTTGGGTTAAGCAATCCATTCCAAGAAGATGGTAGAACTGAAGTGTGGAAAAGTCTGATGCGCACAGGAGTAGGATTTACGTTGGATAAGGTTCATATGTTACCTTCAGAAAGAGGGCAAACTATCTCCACAGCATTTCTGTGCTCCAAATAGTACTTAACCATAATGGTGTCTGGGTGTTAAGACTCGGGGAGTGTAGAATCTCACCTAGCGCAAGATTTACTCTTCCAAACATCAAGGGCACCCTAACATGCCAACTGCTGACTGATGTGGACTCTCCACTAGAGAAACATGGATGGTGTGCCAATAGTTTGTGAACTGGTAAAACCATGTCTTAGAATCTGGTAATTTAACATTTGTTTGGCGGTGACTGGCAGGCAGAGCTGTTATATTTGCTGGATGGAGTTCAAGGTGCCCAGGTGGACACCTGCACACCTTCCCTTGAGACGTTGGCTTGAAAGGAATCTCTGAGGATACAGATAATTTTCATCTTGCTGGAAACAGACACAGCTTCAGAATTTTCATGTAAGCATTTTGATGGGAGGGCAGGAATCCTAGTTCCATTATCGCTGTCCCCTTTGCAGATTCCAAAACCCCTCCTAAAACACAGGGCAGGGCGGCAGATCCATCTGAGGAACTGAGAGCACAGAGCACCGTGTGGTTTCCCAAGGTGCTTCAGCCCCCCGTGTCCCAGATAGGTCCCTTGTCCCCTGGCTTCTGGAGCGTGTCCGACTGCCACAAGACGCGCAGCCCTGGGTTCTACGATCACCTTATGGGGCACTCCTTCTAAAGTGCATTTTATAAATTGAGATGCTCCCCACATGCTTCTGAGCATTCTTTCCTTCACACAGTGCTTGAAGCCATGGATTCAATTAACTAGAGATCCATTGAAGAATGTTGGGAAAATACCTTTTTTTTTTTTTTTTGGTAAGTCCTCTAAAAATCTTCCCAAGTTCCATCTGTGTTTATCAGGGTTGGCAAGACTGGCATTGAGACCCACAGCTTCGGCCACTGAGCAAGCCGAGTTTCTGAGCCAATGTGGATTTTCACAGAAGTCCACTGTTCAACTGAGACCGAGTGGTCCGGAAGTGTGAAAATTACATTGAGCTCACCCCATAATTTATTTTTGACCTTCTCGGGAAGGGCGAGATTCATTGTCACAGGCCAGCTTGCAGGGTTCACAAATGTTACATGTCTCTTCCTTAAGAGAGACCCCTATGATTTCACAACTCCCCTCCCTGTGTCTGAAGCTGCCCCTCACCATCCCCCCCCCATAGTAGTGCATGGGATCCCCCATCCAGCCTCAGAGCGGGCTTCGTGCTCACTGACAGGAGATCTGATTGAAAACAACAGAAAGAGGGCACAGAAGGAGGACGACACTGCTCTGCTGGGTTTTGCAATCGCCTTGGAGCTGGAGCTGAAAGCCTTATGTTTCTGGAGTATTTCTAACATCTGAAAATGTTAGATAGGGGGACGCCTGGGTGGCTCAGTTGGTTAAGCATCTGCCTTCAGCTCAAGTCATGATCCCAGAGTCCTGGGATCGAGGCCCGCATCGGGGTCCTTGCTCTGTGGGAAGCCTGCTTCTCCTTCTCCCACTCCCCCTGCTTGTATTCCCTCTCTTCCTGTCTCTGTCAAATAAATAAATAAAATCTTATTTTAAAAAGTGTTAGATAGGGAGATCGCTGGAGATGTTCCAATGCAATGGTTTGCCTTTTTGTATTTTTAATGAAAACAAGCAAATCCATTTGTAGAAAAAAGTGAAATTATAGAAAGATCAAAACAGAGTTAAACCTCTTTTTAAGCTGTTTAAAAGCTCAGTGTTTAGAAAACCCTGAATATTTGTCTAAACCCTAAGTTTCATCAGAGGTGGTTGAGGACCCAGTGACAGAGTTCAACCCGCAGTATCCTGCAGAGGAGGCAACTGAGGTCATGAAGGTGCAATGAGCCACCCCCACCCATCACCACCACCATGGCCTCATGGCAAGGCGGGGGCAGAGGCTGGTGGAGAAGCAGCCCTTCTTCTGTGCCCCACAGCCCCTCCCCACCCCCCAGCAGCAGACTCACCGCCTTCAAGTAGCCAGATCCTCCAGTGTCTCCATAAAATGGCATTAAATCTCTATGTCAGCTCCTGGGAGCTGGAAACCAGGCTGTTTCGAAGCTTTCATTAAACACTAGTGTGTAGAAATTCAGTTACACAAAAAGGCTTCTCAAGGGCCCTAGGCGGAGCTTAGTAGCCTCCTCGCCCCTTGCATACCATGCGTGAATAATAAATATTTGTTCAATTGAGAATAACAGAAGGGGTGGTTTTGGCCTCCAGGTTTCTTTTTTGTTTTGCTCGGTCTTGTCCCTTGTCTCAGGCCCCACCTCCCCACCCCACCCCCAACATACTCCTCCAGACAGGAGTATGTTCAACACACCCACCGCCAGGTTGTAGCATTTTAGGCAAAGTGCCTTGATGGTGTTTGTTTCTTTATTCATTCTTTCTTGTCCTCCATCTTACTTTGCCTGATGAACTAGGGCCCCACTGCAGGAAAGCATCTTTACTTCTTAAAAAAAAAAAAAAAAGTTGTATTTATTTATTTGAAAGAAAGTGCAAGAAGGGGCAGAAACAGAGAGAGAGGGAGAGAGAGAACCTCAAGCAGACTCCAGACAGAGCCCAGAGCCTGAGGAGTGGCTCCATCTCACTACCCTAAGATCGTGATCTGAGCCAAAACCAAGAGTCAGAAGCTTAACCGACTGAGCCACCTTTACTTCTTATTAGTCATTAGGTAACAACTTTCTGGCCCTTCCAAATATTTCAGGAGTTGTATCTCCTGCTCTAAAAGAGACTCAGAGATCCTAGTAATTTTCAATAAAACGAATCTGTTTATTTTGATGCTGTGAAAGCCTAATAAAGCTAGACTGTACCTCCCTTCACTGGTCTCAGCATTTAAAGGCATTTGCAGATTTGTTGGCTGTGATTGTTCAGGTCATAAACAAGTAAATGCAGAAAGATAGATGTGGTTTTTAGGAATGCTGCACCATTTTCTGTCTTGGTGCACCTAGAGAAAGTTCCTTATTACATGAGGCGTAAAGAATTTTAATAAGTGGGGGAAGGCCACTAATAAAGGAGACTGTTTTCCTTCAAACTTTGGCTTGAAGACTTAAAAATACAGGATTTTATCTCATGCTCAAGTATTAATTAACCTCTGATAATTCATACACAATCCTTGAATATACTTAATCCACTTGCCAAATTTCATGTACCTATGTGTGTATGTATTTATATGTATATTTGCCTTGTATTTATATGTATATGTGCCTTGAATATACTTAGCCAAATTGTCAGATTACATACGTATATAGTATAATCACATATCAACAATAATGAGGTGAAATTGTACAAAATATTTTCCCGGCATCAGTATGTATGGGTACAGCTTTGGGAAACCAATATGGCAACTACATTTCAAGGAAAATATTCACAAATTTGATTCCATAATCTCTATCCTGAGAATTTATTCAAGAAAAGAGCCTATAAGAAAAATTCAAAAGAGAAGAAAGTATACATATTCCTTATAGAAACCTACAGTGAGGGGCACCTAGTTGGCTCAGTGGGTTAAGCCTCTGCCTTCAGCTCAGGTCATGATCTCAGGGTCCTGAGATTGAGCCCCAAGTCAGGCTCTCTGCTCAGTGGGGAGCCTGCTTCCCCCTCTCTCTCTGACTGCCTCTCTGCCTACTTCTGATCTCTCTTTCTGTCAAATAAGTAAATAAAATTAAAAAAAAAAAAGAAACCGACAGTGAAATAAACAAAACCCCAAATAAAGAAAGAAAAGTGTGTAGGCTATGGAAAATGCCATAGTGTAAATAATAAGCATGGTGATCGAACGTGATAAAGAGGAATGTGAGGAAAATCCTCAGGGAAATCCTCTCTAAGGGGGTGGCGTTTGAGCAGAGACTGGAAAATGAGACCCAATCAGGCATGTGAAAAGGCTGGGAGAGACCATTTGCAAGGATGTCAACCACAGACGTCTTGAGGTAGGAGGACATTGGTGAAGAACAGTGTGGGTCCAGGTGACCAGGAGGCAAACGACAAAGCAAGAAGGGTAAAATATTGAGTCAGAGAGGTGGATGATGTGATGTGGAAAAAACACAAGGCTAAAAAAAGCATGCTATCGAGTACCCCTCTGTGAAGATTTTATATGCATATTAAAAACAAATTGAAAGGCAGTATGGGAAAATTAAAAAAGGAATGATGTATGGATTTTTTCTTTCTTAAAATTGGTGTTAATATTTTTATAATATTATTCACACAAAAATTAAGATGTCCTTGCTTAAATACACAAAAGATATTGTACCTTCATGGCATGAAATAAATCTCCCTTCATTTTCAGCCTGCAGAGTTGACATGGATGTTTCTCAAAAGGGTATCCTGTGTCAGGGTAATCTCCACGCTGCCAGCCACAACCATGGTGTCCCATGATTCCATCAAATGGAATCTACCCTGAGAATTCGGTTCATTCTGGCTAATAATGATAAGCACAAGTCTGCGGTCAAAAGTTGTTTACAGTGTAAGTGAAGAATTCTAGTAAAATGAAATTTTTGTTTATGTCTTATTTTAATTGAGACATAATTGGCACATAACATTTTATCACTGTGAGTTGTACAACAGTCACTCGATACATATATAATAGCAAAAGTTTGGTTAACATCAATCACCACATACAATTTTTAAAAATGCTTTTTCTTATGATGAGAACTTTCTTTTTAGGTTTTAGTTATTTATTTGAGAGAGAGAGGGAGAAGTAAACTCCCCTGCTGAGCAGGGAGCTTGAGGTAGGGCTCGATGCCAGGACCCTGAGATCATGAGCTGAAGGCAGACATTCAACCCACTGAGCCACCCAGGCACCCAGTTTGTGGTGAGAATATTTAAGCTTTACAGTCCTGACAACTGTAGTCACCATGTTGTATGACATGTCCAGGACTTAACTCACCTTATAACAGAGTTTGTTTCTGTTGACCATCTTTCCTCCATTTTTCAAACCCTCTACACCTGCTTCTGGCAACCACACCAATCTCTTCTCTTTATCTATGAGATGAGTTCAGTTTTTGTTTCTTAGATTCCACATATAAGTGGTATCACACAAAGTTTGTCTTTCTCTGAGTGACTTAATTCATTTAGAATAAGGCCCCCAAGGCCCATTCCTGTGGTCACTAATGGTAAGATTTCCCTTTTTTTTTTTTTTTTTGGTTTAATAAATTCTACTGTGTGTGTGGGTATGTGACATCTGTGTCCATTCACCAATTGACGGACACTTAGGTGGTTTCCATGTCTTGGCTATTGTAAATAATGCTGCACTGAACATGAAATATCCAGAAGTGGAATTGCGGGGTTACATGGTAGTTCTATTTCTAATTTTTTTTAAGGAACTTCTTTCTGTTTTCCACAGTAACCACACCAATTTACATTCCCATGAAAGACATGAAATATTGTTTTGAAAAAGAGACTGAGATGGTAAGCCCTGAATCAGATGACCAGGCTTACCTTGAAACATAGAAAATGGACAATGCCTAAGGCCTTTTACATTTTCCAAGGAAACAAAGAATATTTTAATAATCAATATGTTAATATCAATCAATGGAATATACAATTAGTGCTCAGAATATCAATGTGTTTACAAACATTTCCCTGTCTTCTTTGCCATAAGGTTGGTCGTTTGACTAAATATGGAAGACAAATGTGAGTAGCAGTGAGATGTCACTTCCATGTGGGGTGACTAAGTGTCCAGTATGATTTCTCTATGGTTTTTTCCCCCATCCACCTGCTGGGAGTGAGAGAGTCTGAGATTTCAGAGCACATATGGAAGGAACACTGATCTCTGAGTCATTGTATGGAAGAGAGCTGCCCACAAGTGCTGCTGGACCCCATCAGACCCTATACCTGAGAATGAGACTTTGATCATGTCAAACCGTGGAGAGCGTTGGGTGACTTGCTGCCAAAGCCGGCATTTATTGCCCTTCCAAATCATGACATGTTCTGTGAGATGTACTCACTCCGCTTGATTAGAACTCTGCTTCCCTAAAGAATTGAACCCTTTGTCCCTTTGGAAGACACCAGTTGTATTTCCCAATCTCCATTATTATGTCTACAGTGGAAAGAGAAACCATAAGATTCTCTGAAATGTAGAAAACAAAACATGGCTTAATATACTTGTGCTGCCAACTTGATGTTGCCTGTGAAAATCCAAAGAGCTCTAACTAAATTCCAAATGGTGCCTTAGCTTGGATTTTTGTTTTTCCCTGATGTTGTTCCCTTTGCCTGAAATGCCTTTCACCCTCTTCTCTGACTGGCACAGTCCCACCATACTTCATGGCCCAACTCAAATGTCAAGTCTTCTGTGAAGCCTTTCTCTGGCCTGCCCCAGGCAGGATTAATCACTCCTTTTCTCTGTCCTTGCAAAGGTCATCGATGACTTCCTAATTGGCACATCCAATGTCTTATTTTTAGTCTATATCCTGTTGGACCTCTTTAGTGTTAGTATGGAAAATACCCTCTTAGAGAAATTTTTCTTCTCTTGGTTTTTGAGATTCCACTCACCATAGATCCTCTGCCTACTTTCTTTCTTTTCCCAATTTATTTCCTCTATGCCAATTTTATCAATTTGTTTCCATCTATACTCTCCCTCAGACATTAATGGTTCCCACTGTACACCCTTAGTTCTCTTCTCACTCCACCAATTCATTAAAGACTTTCATCCTCTCACTTGGTTTCCATAACCAGCAATAAGTCTGTCACTCAAAGGTCGTATCTCCAGCTGAACTCCCTCCTCAGGTCCAACCCCTTATATTCAACTATTCACTAGAAATCTCGACCTAGATGACTTCCAGCCACTGCACAAAAAGGACTAATTTCCTTCCTCCCCAAGCATGATCTGCCTCCTATATCCCTTCTCTCAATTAATAACCTTTCTAGTTGTTAGCTCCCCAAGCTAGCAACCTCAAGGGTCCTTGTCCACTTTTCCTTCATCCTCATCTTCCACATACAAGTGTTACCAACTTTTATTAAAAGGTCTTTATGTAAAGGAAAAAATATGGATGGGCTTTGGTGTTAGAGACTTAAATTCAAATTTTGACTCAGCCACTTGGATATTGGATCAAATTACTTAATCTCTCTGAGCTTGTAATTTCTCATCTGTAAATAGGGATAATAATTAAATATGGAACTCTCCAGAGTGTTGCAAACAGTAAATGGGGAAATGCATGAAAAACGTAGGCAGAGCACTCACCAATTTTAATCTTTTTTTCCCCCTAAAACCCCACATTCCCACTGCTTTAGTTCAGGACTTCATCACCTCTCACCTGCATTATTGCTATGGCCATAGAAAGAGTCTTTCTGCCTCTCTTCTCTTCCCTGCCCCCTACACCAAGCAGTCTAATTTTCCAATGCTGCATCCTGTGTCTTTCTCATGCACAGATCAGTCACATCACTCCCAAGCTGGAAAATTTTGCTAAACTCCCAGAGATAAAAGTGCTTATCGTCTTTCTATCTTCTGTTATTTCATCTTTCCCTGACCACATCATGTCTGTTCTAGTTAGAGCTCTTTTGATTGCAGGGTACAGATACTCACTCAAACAAGCTTAAGAGAAGTGGAAGTTTATTACAAGGATGCCAAGAGCTCTTGGAAAGGCAATGACATTGGACCAAGTCCAAACCTAAGCAGACTGCCAAGCCCACTCCTCTTCTTCTGGCCCCAAAATACAGAATATAGTAAAGCGTAATAAAGTAACTTTTTTGGTCTTGATGCATGCTTAAAACTAAGAGAGAAATCCCTCAGTGCCAGATATAAGAAACTCAAATTCACAGCAGTTAGTAGGAGATGAAACCGAGTTCAGACCACATAGATCTCCATGGCTCTGCTGTCTGCAGGATGGTATGAGATCAAGAGAAGCAGACCAGCACAAGAGAAGCTGGATTCAATCTACCTGCATAAGGTCACTGCATAAATTACAAAGGGCCAAGAAAGCAATGACAAAAATTCTGCCCATTGGCCTGGGTAAACACCAGAGAAGCTTGCCATTCACAAAGGTTATGCTTGGGAAAGGGATTATCTAGTAGGAGTCAGAGCCCAAACTTGGACGGTCTACATGTTACCAGAGTCCAAGAAGAGAAGCAAAATAGTGAAGCCCTCCAGACCGGGCAGAATCAAAACCAAACTCTTCCTGTGGGGCCAGTCCTAAAGCCTGGTTCATCTGGATGTCCCACAAGAAAGCAGCACCTGCCCAAGAATCACTCTCAAAAAATAATAACAATGAGGCACGAAATGAGTCTCATATCCCACCAATGAGACCCCTATTGCCCTTAAAACCAGGGAAAAAACCTGAAATCCAAAATAAATATGTATTATCATTAAAAAATTTTTTATAAATGTGTAACTTTATTAACCACCTCCATTTTCTCTTTCTGTTTATGATCTGTGTCACCCCACTAGAATGTAAGTGCTAGGGTAGTTCACTGCTATCTCGCACAGAATTAATATTTGAGGAATGAAAGGGACCTTCAATAAACCTGCTCTTCACATGCCAGAGAACAACCCCATACCAGGCAAATGGCAACTTAGTAAACTTTGAAAAATAATGTTCTTATGTGCTTATAACCATGGATTCATCATCAAACTTTTAAAAAATATTGTGTTTATTTATTTGACACAGAGAGAGAGAGATTACAAGTAGGTACAGAGGCAGGCAGAGAGAGAGGGGGAAGCAGGCTCCCTGCTGAGCAGAGAGCCTGATACAGAGCTCAATCCCAGGACCCTGAGACCATGACCTGATCCAAAGGCAAAGGCTTAACCCACTGACCCACCCAAGTGCCCCTCATCATTCAAACTTTTTAATGGAAAATTTCAAACACATGCATTGGAGAAAAAATAAAGACACTCTACGTGCCAACACAACTGTAAGTTCTTAGTCAAACCAGCTCCCTAAAATAAATCCCATTTTCAAGTTCAAAGAGATAAAGAAAAAAAAAAGTTCCATAAAGCAAGAATGGAACCTTACAAAATAAGAGAAATCAGAATGAAAAACAACCATACTGACAGTGTATAAATACAGCTATAATCTTGATTAAAAACAACAACAACTTGATGGAGAGTGGAACAGAAATTTAACACAACTCAACAGACAACATCTAGAAATTAAACTAGAAAATTAAACTAGAAAATACCTCTGAAGAAATCACCCAGAATGTAGGATGAAAGGCAAAAGATGGAAAAGGAAAACATAAAAAAGAAATCGAAGAGTCTGGGATGCTACCATAAGATGTTTCAGAAAAAGCAAATGGAGGTGGAGAAGACACGAGTCTTTCAAAGCTAGAGACAAAACACACTAGACCCTCAGCAGGATCCACACAAAAAAATGGACTCATGGATGCACAGTCTTGAGAATGAGGAACACTAAAGACAAAGAGAAAATTATAAAAATACCAGAGCGATAACTACAGATTGACAAATGTGCCTCACTGGCAGAATGAGCTTGTTGCCTTCCAAAATGTCTTCTCTTAACATCTTTACATCACTGTTGTTGGTTTTTTTTCCCCCAAGAAGTACATCAGATTAAATAAACAAGAGCACCCAAAAACACAGTTGGTTTCAGCCCCCCTCATAGGCTGGAGTGGTCATGTGACAAGATTCTTATCAGTGAGACATGGATGCAAGCTCCCACTTGTGGAAAGTCCTTTTCCCTTCTGATAGTCATTGCCCCTTCATATAATGGTCATGGATATAGGCCGAATTTCTAATTTCTTTTTTGTGAAGAGAGTGAGAGACCAGGGAAGAAAAGAAAGAGAATAGTCAATGTTAAATTTAAATTGTGATTTCTTATCTTTTATAATGTACATATCCAGAACAAACATGAAAAATTCCTAACATTTGCTTATTTGGGGTAAAAACTGCATGGGTGTTTGTTAAAATTTTATCTATAGGGTGCCTGGGTGGCTCAGTTGATTGAGCATCCAACACCAGTTTCAGCTCATGGGTTATGGAATCAAGCCCCAAGTTGGGCTCCATGCTCAGCAGGGAGTCTGCTTAAAGATTCTCTCTCTCTACCCCTTCCCCTGCTCTTGCTCTCTCTCTCAAATAAATAAATAAGTCTTTAAAATTTTTTGTCTATATAATTATTGTTTAAAATTTTGTAAGATTGATCCAAAAGAAATAAAAGAATCTCCCCCCCAAATGACAGGGCTCCTGAGAACAGAGATGAGACGTTTCCTGGAACTGGAGGCTGGACCCCTCTCAGGGTCTCCCAGGGTGAGGAGGTGGAAAAAGATGCTTGGGAACTCTGTCTCCTCCTGTAAGTCCTCTCTTTCCTCATCTCTCCTTCTCACTCCACTCTCCCGTGGCTCATTCTCCCTCAGGACTTTGCACACCCAGGTTCAACCCCAACACTGCCTCAGCACCCGCATTCGTGTAAACCCATCCTCTCAGTCCCCCCACAGTTGTCTCCAGTTCCCAACTTCAGAATCCAGAGCAGTGACTGACTTGACTGGCTCAGCTTCTCAATCCAGGCCACAAGTCACAGAGCTCAGAATGAGCTATCAACCAGCTTCTTTGAAAACAGGTATCTACCCCTGGTCCACTCCGCCATGACCCGGGCTGGGCTCCCAAGGCACAGAGGTGGGGAGCAGACACTGTAGGCTGGGGTGGGAAGACGGTGGTCTTTTTCCAGGTACAATTCTCTCAGGTGGCTCCCTCCTCCTGAAACACATCTCCCCTGCCTCCTTCAGTCCCTTCTCTAGTAATGTGTTCTTCCTCAAGAGGGAGATCAGACTTTTCCAGAAAACCACCTCTCTTATTGAGCACTTACCTCTATATTGTATGCCACTTACACGTGAAAACATAACTGTCTACCCGTGTGTGTCCTAAAGACTCCATCTCAGCTGCCCTTGTACTCTTAGTACCCATTGTTTTCCCTACAGCATAGGACTGACTCAATAAATGGCCAACCACCTGATTTGTGAGCAAAGCCTCCTGGATATTCTCTGTCAGCATCTAGTAAGTACTAGAATATAGACATTTCACACGGTAGACCTTGAGTCCAGCCTCCTCAACAGGGAAACTGAGACGCTGGCAGATAAGGGAACTTCCCGCGGTCACATGCCTGTTAAATGGGGGCACTTGGTGGGAAGAAAGCCTCATTTCTTCTCCTGGATTGGGCAGGAGCCCTTCATAACACTATCCCTCACAGGGCAGCGTTCGAGGGGTGGCTGGGTGGCTCAGTCGTTAACCCTCTGCCTTGGGCTCAAATCATGATCCCAGGCTCCTGGGATCGAGCCCTGCCTGGGGCTCCCTGCTCTATGGGGAGTCTTCCTCTCCTGTTCCCACTCCCCCCTGTGTGTTCCTTCTCTAGCTATCTTTGTGTCAAATAAATAAAATCTTTTTAAAAGGGGGGGGGGCAGTGCTTAAGATGACCCACCCAACCCCTTAGATTCCAGTGAACTCAAAGAAAGAAATGTCCATCTGTGTTTCATCGTGATGTATGGAGCAGCTTTAGAAGTGTGCGCTCATCTAAGGTGTGCACTGCTCCACAACATCATTTCTCTGTTTTTTTAGGGAGCCAAGTTCCATGCACATGGGGTCCTCCCTGAGAAAGGTCTGGTCACTGGCTCACTTTGACGTTTGTGTCTTGAGGCCCTCTCTGGGCCCCAGTGACAGGCAGAGAAAGGACAGATGCGTCTCCCTGGCCCTGGCACAGACCATTCCAGCCTGTGGCTCTGATCTGCCCCTGTGTTGGCGCTCGGCCACACTTGCACAGGAAGCTCTGTGTATCACTCCTCGCCGTGGGCAGGAACCCTGCAAAGCCCTTCCTATGACCGATAAACTCTGTTTGGTTTGGATCAAGAGGAAAAATAAGGCTCTCGGGATAATAGAGGCGGATGGGGAAAACACGGGACTCCAGAATGAGAGCAAAGGAAGAGTATGACTTTGAACCACCAATGCGGTAACTAACTCCAGGAACAATGAGCGATGGAGCGGAAATGGTGGCACTGGGAGAACCAGCTTCCTTCCACCAGCTGCAGGCAAAGCTGCAGGTTCACTGGGGCGGGGAACTGGCCGGTGCTGGGCTGTGGCTGCCACAGGACAAACAGTGCCCATCAAGAAAGTCGGGCCCCCTTCAAAGGACCAGATCGTCCCTGGCTTCAGCTGCAGGAGGCTCCCAGGGAAGGGTGCTCCCTCCCGCGAAGGGTGGCATGAGACCATCTGGAAGGAAGAAAAAGGTCGCTACATCCCTCTCTAACAATAGGGAGGGCGGATTATTTGTTTTTGTTGAACCACTTTGGGTGGTGGGGGGCGGTGGGTGAGCCCCCCTCACAAAGACATGTGTGAGGGCGACATCCTCACTGTTGGACCGGCTCTGGGAGGTATTGTTTTGCTGAGTGAGGGACCCAAGTAGAGGGAGAAAGGAAGTTGTTCAGAGTGTGCGGAGGGAATTTGAGAGGCCAGGAGAGCGATGAATAAGAGAAGAAACGGCCCTCAAGGGGGAGAAACTTGGGGGGGAATGAAAGAAATGTTTGATGGGGAGTTTCATTTACTCTGAGGCACGGGCTGTGATTTTTCTGCTCTGTCTCTCCAAGAAACTCAACTGGAAGTTGCAGTAATCTTATGCCTTTCTTCCCAAGGCCCTGTGGGGATGGGTTTGTTCTGTGGGCTGCTGATTTCGGCTGGGGTGGGTGGCGGGGTTCGAGCTGAGCTCTCTGTGGCTTGCCCCAGCTGGGTTATACTTTCAAATAAATTGTTTCTGTGGAACTTCCCATGCCAGGATCTCAGGCCTTTGACAAAAGTGCCAACTTGGCATGAATAAAGGAAAATAATTTCTTCCCTTATCTCCACTCCCAGAGCTCTGCAATTGTAGTTAAAAGTAGAGGATTTATTAATAATTTAATGCAGTATAGTACTTATTGAGAAATTTTGTACTTTGTTTTTCTCGGTGGCAGACTCTGGGGAAGAACAGAGCTGAAAAGAGAGAGAAAGAGAGACAGAGAGAAGTTGCTAGGCAGAGCCTAGGGTAAAAAAACAAAATAGACATTTTTTTTTTTTTGTCCCCACAGTCTAGGCCCACTGAGGATAAGCAAGCCAGGTTGCAAGTCTGGCAGATGGAAGGCTGAAGAGGGAAGGGGTTGAGCAGTGAAGGAAAAGGAAAGGAACAGGGCAGGAGCACAGACATGGGCACCCCGGGGGACGGGGGCAGAGCTCGCTGGAGGGCTGGGTTGGAGCTGACTCAGATGGGATGGCAATGGGAGGGGTCCCAGAAGCTGCCATACTCAGGCAGGTCAGGTCACGCTGCATTAACAAATATGCCCCCCCAAACAAGTGAGTCAAGCTACTGTAAGTTACCAACTTTCCTGGGCAGTGAGGCTCCGTGTGGTGACCTTGGGCCTGGGGCAGCTTCTGTCTTGCAGCTACACCTTCTAGAACACATGACTTCCTAGGTCACTGCAGAAGGAGAACAAGGGGCTAGATCTGTATCACCCAGTATGGTGGCCACTAGCCACATGTGGCTATTTGAGCTTTAGTTCATGAAAATTAAAAAAAAATTAAAAATTCAGGTCTTCTGTGCCTTAAGACTTGTGGCTGTCATAGTGGACAGCACATGTATGGAAAGTTTCCAGCCTGGCAGAAATTTCTGTCAGATGGAGCTGGTGTAGAGTTATGCGGGTTCTGTGGTCACCCCGGGAGGTGAGCTACATCACCTCTGCCAAATCCCATGGGCAGGAGCCAGTCTCATAACCCCAACTGCACTGTGACACAAGCTGGGATACACGTGTGTCGGGGGAGAAAATGCAACGGGGGAGTATAGTACCCCATCTCTCTCAGGAGCCACAAGGGGATCTTCCTGGCCTGACTTGGAGTCACCCAAGAACTGCCCACAAGAGGTTCATCAGTGAGCTCACGAAAAGCACCCCAGCAGAGCAGAAGCCACAAATGTGTCCTCACCGGTATCTCGTATGATCCAAAGTTGGAGTGGGAGCAGGGAAGCCGCACATAGAAGCAGAGAAAGTCCCAGAAAGAGACTCCTACTCCTTTTGTTTCTAAGCTTGCTTGTGTAGGAAATTAAGTCCTATTTTATTTGATTTAGAAAAATAAAGAAATTTAATATTTTTTTCCACTTCAGTAGCTCTTGGGCAACTTTCTTGTTATGTTTTTCTGGCCCGCAAAGCAAATGAGGAACAGCCAACATGTTCCTAAGGGTTCTAGCTCTAAATCTAGTAACAGGCCACAAGCCACCATGCATTATGTATTCTCTGCTAACTGATACATCCTGTCATTCCTCCCTTGGAGGTGATATGGATCGAGGGGAAAAACACAGACTTTTCAATCCAATAGGTCAGAGCTCCATTTTGGGAATGAAAGTCATGTCCCCTCAGCAGGATCGGGATGAGGTCTGGGCAGCCTAGCCCAGTGGCCACGTATGCAGTTGATGCTTTGACGGAGAGGGAACACAGAGACGGCTCACTTGGGGTGCAGAACCATGTCTTGGGTCACAAGAGCAGCAAGACCAAAACTGGGAAATCAATTCAGGATATCAGAAGCTGGGAAGACCAGGAAAAATTCAGAAAGCACGGTGCAAGGCAGGTCAGGGTAAAAGGCTCATGTTGAATTCTCTGTCATGGGGGCCTTGGAGAATGGGATGCCATGTTGCCAACCAAAGGGCATGATAGGATCATGCCCAGGGCAGACTCTCAACCTCTCTGAGTCTGTCTCTGCATCTTGGCCAATAGAAATGATCATTCCCACCTCCATTTGTGGTCATGAAGACTAGGGGACATCTAACAAGTTTTCTTCCTTTAATCTCCTTTTGCTGTTCATTTAGATTCTACCAAATCTTTTCAAAACCTAGGGGAAACCCTGACTCCTTCATAATGTGCTTATGTGTGTGTGTGTGAACGTGTGCATAGTTTCTCGACTGGAATATGAGATTGTTATAAGTAGGGAACTCAGAGTGGACTTACAATAAATAGATTTTCAATGAGTTATTTTGCTAAGTTGGGTGGGCCAGGGGCCTGACTGGTCAAGCGTGAGGTCTATTTTGGACAGAATGATAACTGACATGAGTTTTTAACTCATAACCGAGACGTGACTCTGGGTCATTGTGTCAAAGAAACTCGGTTTTAAAAGCACAAGAAGTTATTCTTATGTAAGTGTGAATCTCAATGACACCAAGGCAAGTCTCTAGAATGCTGTGGCTAATTCTTCCCATAAGCATCAAGAAGAATATTTCACAAAAAGTCCAGAGAGAGGGACATGGATGGGGTATCTTCTTCCATGGCGGGGGCTAGGGTACAGTTAGAAGGAGCTCTTCTGCGGGAACAGAGGCTGAAAGACAACAGGATGAAGATGCCAGGGAGAGCCCAGCTCAGTCACAAACGCTAAGCAAAAAGACAGAGCATCCTTAAAGTTTGAGGGAGGTTGTCTTGGAGACAAATAGGAGGAAATACTGTTTACTATGCAGGCTGTAAACATATGGAGCAAATTACGCTGAGGATGTCAGGGGAAATTATAAATAGATTCAAATGGACTCAGATAAATTCATGCGTACTAGACGTAATTAATGGGGTCTTAAGGGAAATTTGGGAATATTCTGCAGGCATCGCTAATATTTAGAGATCAATGTCACGCAGGAAAAGTGTAGGACTCACCCAGCCCATATGTCTGAGCACCCGATTCAGAGATAAACTGACATGGGGGATCACTAGCCTGACATTCTATGACTTTTATTAGGTTCTTTTCTTTTTATATCTTGGAGTCAAAAGCTTTGTAGTTGTTCTACACTGAATGGGATTAGGTGAATTTAGAAAGAATGGAAGGGTGGCTTGAAAAAATGGCTTATGCTTCTGGGAGAAAAGATACTTTACCAGTCCTAGCTAATTTGTAAATACAGACAATCTCCTCCATGCCAAACAACCTAGTTAAATCAGTCTGGCATTTATTCAACCTCCACAGCAGTCCATATGGCCCCGATGTGTGCCAATTAGATGTGCCTTACTACCAGGCATCAGAAGCTTATCTTGCCCTTGAGACAGGAGTAAGCCTATGCTTTAGGCCACACTCAAGCAGAAATTTCAGGAAAGGAAGTGGGTGGGGCCTGCTGTTCCTAGACATAAAAAAGAACAATTAACTTGACTAGAGAAGGAAAGGGTTGCAGCTGAGAGAAGCTTTAGAGATAGTCCAGAGTGGACCTACCTTCTTGATTTGTGGCTCAGGATAGGAGGTCGGAAGAGGGGACATGACCAGCCAAGGACCCACAGGGAAGGGTGTGCAGGTTCTTCTCCTGCCCCCCGTCCAGGGCTCCCAGAACTAAACTCTTTTAACGCTGATACTGATTAGCTTGTTTGAGTCTAGAATGAAGAACTGCATATGTTGACGTCTGGAATGGAAGCTGAAATGACTCCAGGATTTTGTTGGAAATGCTAACATTAAATAAAAAGGTGTAGGTTTAAAAACAGTCTCAAGAAAGTTTGGACATTCTGTCATTTGGAGAGATGCGTTCAAGGAGATGTTGGAAAACAGGGGATCCATCAAGATGATGAATAATAGTACTTGCCTTAAGAACACAAAGTATTATTCTTGTCCTCTTCCCCACGGCAGAAGGTTTTCCCTTATAGGCAGAGCTTTGTCCTCTGCTCTGAATTGGTAAACTCTTCTATTTTCATGACCAGAAGAGTTCTCAGCATCAGGATCTTTCTCCCTCTTTTGCTCCAGAAACATACGAAGGAACATTGCAGAGGATTGGCGTGTCATTTGTCACATATTTGTAAAATCTGGCACTCATGATTTACAGGAAATAAAAACCCATCCCAACCACCTTCAGTGGGGTACCCATTGCCAATTCAGTGGCATTTCAATCTTGTTTGACCTTGACCTACAGTAGGAACCACATTATATGTCACAAACCAGGACATAGGCATATACTCATACACACAACTGAAATACAAGTTTCATAAAATAATACTTAGCCTCACAACACTGAAGTCACTCAGATACCTTTTAGTCTCATCATTCATTTTTGGACATGCCAATCCATGTTTTTATTACCCACAAACTGCTCGTGACCTGTTGGGAGGGGAAACTCTGGATATGAGAAGAACGCACACACTCAGCTCACCCCTCGCAGATGTCCTATTCTCAGCCAGACCTGAGCAGCAGGTGGATCTAACTGATAATGGCGTGCCCAATGTTCCCCACTCACACTTCCAATGGGGCTCCCCGTCCCGTTAGGAACCCCAGGAGGAGGCACTTCCACAACCCACGTGTGCTTCTGGTGGGAATGATGAGACAGTTTGAGATCTCCCTCGATCTGCCCCTCCCGTGACCAGTATCACGTTCAGATCTGACAGCATCCAGCATCAAGAGCTCAGTGTGGCTCAACGAATGCTGATGGACAGAATAAGGAAACAGTCTGTTCATCGTTTCTCTCTGGGTTTTAAATCTTTCCCTTCTATAAATGATGTACAAATTGGGTTCACCAATGTCAGGAAATTACTTCTGGACACATAATCAGATGCAACCCCAAGCATAACCTCATCCTAGTTGAAAGATTTAGTTGCATATAGATATTACACATCAGAAAGATAAGGAGATAGTTATGTATGACAAATCTCAGTTAACTTAAACTCAACAAAAACTCTTCAATAATTACATGTTTATTGACGCTATTCCATTTCCGGAAAAATAGCTAAGTGAGAAAACTGAGAACAGAATTTTTAAAATATCTGCAGTTCCTTACAATTCATGTCCACCCCAATTACCCGGATCTCTTACACTCGCAGTACGGGACAGTACAAGTGCATATTCAACATGGAGGAACAGCATGCTGAATTTTTGAGTGACTCAGAAGTCAGATTTAATGCACTAATGCATTTTAGAAAGGCTTTTTAAATAAGGACAGAACCAAAAGAGATTTAACCTAGGCCAAGCAGAAAACTGAATTTTGAAGTCTTCCATTCATTGAAAGAAAAGGGTGTGTGGATCTAGCATTTCAGTGACTATGAAGCGATAGTTTCATACACAACACCCACAGCTCTCTCCTAAGTCGTGTATAATTTTCCCACCTTAAAAACAAGTAAACTGAGCCTCGGAGTGCAATTTTCCCCATCGCTATGTGGCAGGGCTAAGAGGAAAGCACAGTGATTCATGGGTTCCAAGCCCATGCTTCAGAAGAATTCAACCCCACCGCAGGACCTCCCCAAGAATAGTTTATTGACACTTTGCCATTTTTTTAAAACTCTTTATATGTTGATAAATTTCACTTCACAAATTATAACTTCTGCTCCTTTCACAGTAGTGATAGAAAATAAAGCCAAATTCTGGGTGTCCCCTCAAAACATACTGAAGAACCTTTAGGTCTTCACCCTCTGTGGATTGCAAAGTGTGCTTCTAAATGAATCTTAGAACACTGAAAAATTAAATTAAATTTTAAAAAAAAAGTGTACATGCGAGCCTCACCGGAAACCACCCTTCTCGCAGGCCGTGCTCCTCGCAGGCCCGTGGTGCGCCCCGACCCCCATGTCCCTGGAATCCCCATCCTTCCCACGCAGGCTGAGTCCTCAGAACTTCCCCGTGGGCCCGTACCTGGGCCAGGTAGACCAGGCTATCTGTTACCTCCTCCAGTTCCCATATCTGAAATCAGCCTCTCTTTCCCACTAATGGATCCCTCAAGGAAGGAGGTTTCTCATGACTAAAAGTAAATGAGGTTGGGTGCCCATGAATGAGGCAAATAACAAAGATCGTGATAATTCTGGACCGAATAGCACCTGCCTGGCCACTGTTCAATTCCTGAACTCTTTGGGCTGCCCCGAAAGCTGGCCTCAACCCCTGTACAAGGCTCGGCTGGGAATTCCACAGGGCTCGGTATCTGGCCTGCTTCTCCCTGGAAAAGCGCAGGGCATTTGCTCCACAGAAGGCTGTATGGACAGCCTTCTCTGGAAAAAAAAAAAAAAAAAAAATTCTATTTGAAAACATATCGGTGTACAGGTTCTGTGAAATTCCACCTAATTTAGGGGCACCTGGGTGGCTCAGTGGGTTAAGCCTCTGCCTTCAGCTCAGGTCATGATCTCAGGGTCCTGGGATCGAGCCCCACATCAGGCTCTCTGCTCGGCAGGGAGCCTGCTTCCCCCTCTCTCTCTGCCTGCCTCTCTGCCTACTTATGATCTCTCTCTCCATTAAAAAAAAAAAAAAAAAAAGAATCTAAAATTCTACCTAATTTAAATCCTGGACAAACTCCTTTGGCAGGCAGAAGTGCAGAGTCCTAGAGCATGACACAGCTGGTCTTTGGGCCATGCTTGAAATGCAATCCCACCTGTGATCCCTCCTCCAGGAAGCCAAGGACACCAGGTAAACTTGAAAAGCATAGGCATTGGCCAGCTTCCTGCAGAAATTTCTAAGCCCTTGCCTTTCCCATCAAGACTGCTGGGAAATAAATAAATAAATAAATAAGAAGGGCTTCTCCAGGATGGTGCAGAAGGTCATTTGGCCTCAAGGAGAGTCAGGGGAAGGTTCTGGGTGTGAACCAGGCTCTCTGGCCTGTCCACATCCTCGAAGGGAAGGGAGCGGTTGGCGCAGCTGAGATTCTGTTCCTCTAATTATTCCCATTAACAGAGGCTTGCAATCTTTTCATTTTCATCCTGAAATGGTTAGTTTTGAATGCTGGGGTTTCATGTTGAAAATATAATGAGAAACTTCGTGAGTTCGGAATGAGACACGGAAAATTGCATGGGTGGCATTTCTCTCTGGGGACTAGGAAAGGGAAACTCTGGAGGCAGGAAATGGATCTGACACCTCCCAGAAACTTTGGGTTACCCAGTGGCACACTTCTTTGGGTTCTAATTTTCCGACTTCTTCTGAGAAATGTCGCTTGCCTTTGTCTCAGAATCACAGAGAAGGGAGACACGCTGTGGGAAAGAGCAGTGTCTGGTCCTACTAAGTAATTACTCAGAATGAAAGGTTGGCCATTTTATAAGTAGCACTGGGGAAAACAGAGGTCAAGAAGCAACCAAAAAGGAAAAAAATAGATTTTTCTAGACATTAACAGAAGAAAAGCAGGCGAGTGTTTGGTTTATGCTTTGTGGGTGCCCAAATAACCAGGTAAAACAGCTCTAAGAACAGCTAATATGACTATTTTGAATTTGTGATGCTGGAAAGCTAGCTTGTCTATGTCCACCACCACCCCACCCCATCCTCAGAGAGCTCACAAGGAGAGAAACTCTACTCTGTGCATCATGGAGGGACAAGGGACACTTGACAACATCTTTTCAGAGATTTTCATGGTGGTAAGGAAATTGTGCTCCATTGCTTCAAAATTTACCCCCCCTTTTATTGTTTGATTCCCGGATATGACTTCACATATTCTCTGTTCTTAAAGAAATTTCTGAATTCACAGCACAGCCCACTGAAATTTGTGGTCTTCATTTGTGGGTGTTTTCGTTCTGGGAGAAACTAGCCCTGCTGAGACACCTGGGTCAGTCAGGGTGAGGTGGTCCCCAGGGGCCTCCACTGCCGATCTGAACCATGTTCAGCAAGTGTCCCCGCTCACTGGCCCTCTACATCTCTCCACACAGTTGTTCGACCTGCTTCAGTGACAAGCCAGAGAAGTGAGGACCATTCTTTCTGGACGAGAGTCGAAGGACAGGGAGGAGTCATTCTCTCCATGGGAATGAACTTGGCCTTGTTTTCGTGCCAGTGAAGTCTAGGACACTGAAGACAGTAAGAGGGACAGTTGTGCTCATTTTCAAACTCTTAACGCCATCTTTCCAAGCCATAGAAGTTGTCAGAAATGAAAAGTGGGCATGATTAATACATTGGGAAAAGAACAGGAAATGACCAATTTTTTCATAGAGTCCCCATTTACTGGTCAAATTCATTTGATAAATGCACCTATTCCGGGATGACTTGGCCCAGATACCCTTCAGAGAGTGTTAGCAAGGGATCAGATTATCACTGCTCTCTGTCCTCAAGATTATCACTGCCTCCATGCTCACTGCAGGCCAGTTTTGCAGCTGATTTAGAATCCACACAAGCCCCAGGGCAGCCCCAAGCCTACAGGAGTTAAGTTACCTCTGACCTGAAACACACACTGCATTCCCTTTCCTCTCCCACACCCCCACAAGGACCTCCCTTGCTGAGACCCACGGGCTGACCCTGCCTGAAGGACAAAGAAGTGAACTGCTTTCTCTATAGGGCACGAGGGAGAAGGGCAGCAACATTTGCCACTTCTAGTCTGTGTATCGCTTGGATCAAATCTTGAAGTCCTCTGGGCACTTAAAGACCGGAATCTTAGCCCCCTCCAGCCACCGTGCATTAGGAAGGTGGACTAGAGATGTGGCTAAGGTTTTACCACTTGGCTAAATGCCTAAGCCATAGTTCTCGGTTATGGGAGATGACTTTGATATTGGTGCCACAGAGCTTCGCAATTTTATTTCTATAATATATATGAGTATCCGTTGCATTCAGGCATACATGTTATCAAGAGAGATTATTTGCATTTGGAATACGTTCTGAAAATCCAGAGTGCTTCTACACTAGCTAAGGCTGGAAATGTGCTGGGAGAACAAAAGTGTAAGAGTGAACGTGAGCTAGCCTTAGAATCGTATTGCTCCAAATGTTGGTGGAGACTGCAGGCGCTGGGCAGGAAGGGCTGAGCAGCGGGATAGGCTGAGCCGCCCACGCGGTGGGCTTGACATGTTACTTAGGGCTTGTTGGAACAGGCCATTCAAGGGAGTCTATTTGCAAATTTGTTTCCAAGCAGAAAGGATGCTTGTTACAAAAAAAAAAAAAGATTTAGAGTGTTCCTCCATAGCTATAGAAAAGGAGAATATGGAAGCTGGCCCCAGACACCACACAGACGACACACCTAGAGAAAAGGCAGATACACGAGCCAGAGAACTTTAGTTTGAGGGACAATGAGAAGAAGCTGTGTGTCCAGGGGCTCTGCTTTCATTGGCCTGGGGTGGGACCCAGGCCGTCACATTTGTTAAAAATCTCCTGAGGTGATTTCACTGAGTAGCTAGCTGGAAAACCTCTGGTTTAAAGATTAAGTAGTAAATCAGATATAGTTGGTACCATGTTGTGACTTTGTCATTCTTAACAAATCTGCTTGTTACTTTCAAAGGGCTCTGAAATCCTTGTTCTTTTTTTTTTTTTTTTTTTAAACAGAGAGAGAGGGAGAGAGCATAAGAAGGGCGGGCAGCAGGTATAGGGGAAAAAAGAAGCAGGCTCCTAGCTGAGCAGGGACCCCAATGTGAGGTTTCATCCCAAGACCATTGGGATCATGACCTGAGTCAAAGGCAGATACTTCACCACCTGAGCCACCCAGACGCCTTCCTTGTTCTTAATAAAAGAAAATAAAATCTAAAACATCCTGAGTTACCGTTTCTCACTTACCAGATTGGCAAAAGTCCTAAGATTGGACAATCCACCTGATGGGGAGAGGTGGTGGAAAAACAGGACTCCCCTATACTGTTGGTGTAGGTGGAAGAGTGACAGGACCCCATGATGGGCAATTTGGCAAAATGTGGTGGAACTTCAAGTGCATTTACTCTGTGGCCTAGCAATTCTACTTCTGGGAATTTCTCCTACAGAAGGAATTGGATACATATTTACAAAGTTATCTATTAAACAAGCCAAGTATCTATCTACAGGAGATCACTAGAATAGCTCATGATACATCTATGCAATGAAATACTACGCAGCTATGAAAAAAACAGTGAGGCTGCCATCTAAAGAGAGATGTGGGAAGATGCCAGAGCCTAGTGAAAAAGGAAAGAAACAGGTAGGTGGAAGTGGGTGAACGTGGTCAAAATGTACAAAGCCCCAGTTATGTAATAAATAGGTCATGGGATATAATGGACAGCAGTGTGACCAAGAGTTAACCATTCCGTATTGTATATGTAAAAGCTGTGAAGAGAGTAGATCGTAGAAGTTCTCATCACAAGAAGAAAAACTATGTGTGATGATGGATGTTAATTAGACTTATCGTGCCTATCATTTCACAATAGATACATGCATTGAGTCATTCTATTATTGTACACCTGAAACGGATGTGACATTATTTGTCAATTATATCTCAATAAAAAATCCAAAATTTTTTTTATAAGGTGAGGATAATATAATAAGAATGGTGGTGGACAAGGACATAGTTGCTCCTATTTATTTATTCTGAGAGAGAGAGAGAGAGCCCATTGCTCACACTTACCTAAAGCATCACTGGAATAATATGTGGGAAGCAGACAGAAGTAGTGATAGGTGAGGAAATAATGAGGTTGTAGAGAACACAGAGGAAGGGAAGAGGTGTGGGAGTCAGACTCCTCAATTTATACCTTTTTATATTTGACTTTTGAATCATGGACTTTATATTTTTGGCTTTGAATTATTTGGTTACACACACACAAGGAGGATGATCAGATACAAATATCTAAACTGGACAAGTCTTACCTAACGTTTGGTTAAGATTCCAGCACCCAGAACATGCAAAATCAAAATCAAGTGATTGAGACCTTTATTTTAAGACAGATATATATATATATATATATATATATATATTTTTTTTTTTTCTTTTGGGGGTTGGTATGTTCTAAGTCAAGATAAAAACACTGGAAAAGAATTACTAAGAGTCATTAAGCTCTTAAGGAGCTTAAGAGTTGAAGAAATTTAGAAATAAGTTATCCTACCCATTTGTCTCTCAGATGAGGACACTCAAAGCACAAAGTTCCAGTCACCTGCTGAGGGTCACGCAGTTGAAGGCAGCCCGACGTCATGGCTCCTGGCCTTAGCTCACTGCTCTGTGCTCAGTCCTGGGTCCCCTGGCAGAACGGATGACGGACTCCAAGACCATCCTCAAAATGCTGTTAGCCCTAGACGGGAGAGCTTCTGAGGAGAGATGGGGCAAGGAAGTGAATACTTTCAGCCTGGAGAGGGGAAAAAAGAAGAAATTTAATAAAAGCGAATGTTACATCTAATAAATTGGAAAGGGAGCAGCTGTTCTCAATCTCTGGTAAAGAGGGAGCCAGACTTTGTGCCAGAACATGAAGCACAAGATAAAAAGAGGAAACTCCTCATCTGGTTATAGATGAAGATAACAGCAAAAAAACCTGTGAGGTGGTCTTCACTGAGGGACTTTAAAAAGAGATTTTTTTTTTTTCCTTTCTCTCCAATCGTTCTTCCTACATTATGTTTCATTTAACATATTCCTACAATTTTAGAAAAATCTCACCTAAGTCACCTGTACAAGCCATCCAACACACACACACACACACGCACACACATACACACAATACTGTCTGTGGAAGCGGCGACCGTTCCTCCAGCCCCTTGGTGGACAGAGGCAGTAGGCTGTGTTCAGAGCAGCCCTCCACCAAGTTTCTGGGCTGGGGGTATGATGGGAGTGTAGAGCAGAGCAGACAGCACAGTGGCAAAGCATGTGTGTTCTGAAGTCTCATTACCTGGTTCTTGTCTCGGTTCTGCCACGTGTTACACCAGCTGTGAAACCGACAATGTAATAGGTGTATACCATTCAAACCCGCTGCACTTAGCAGGGTGCCTCGCCCACAGTAAGCTTCAAGAAATGTATTTTGTGGCAGAGTCCACTATACCCCTTTTCCTCACTGGCACACAGCTAGGCTGTCCCAGCATCTCTTGTGGCTTGCTGGTGGCATTGATGGAGTTCCGACCCATGGGAGGAAGTAATGTGTGATGGCAGTTCTGGCCCTTTGAGACTTCATAACACACCTGCCTCCATGCTCTTCTGCCTCTGGCTTGATGAAGATGAGCAGGGAGAAGCTGAAAGCCAAGAATTGAAAAGGACAGCACAACAAGAGGAAAAGGGATCCGGGCTCACACTGCTGCTTGAAGCAGAGCTATTCAATGATGGCGAAAACCCATTGGAAACTATCACATGAGAAACAAGTACCACCGACATTTTAGCTTTGTGGATAGGAGTGGCTAGCATCATACCATAACTTACCTAGAGAACGATTCAAGACACTGGTCTTGGGGGTGGCTTCTTTGGTCTGGCATGAATTGATGTTTTCTTTCATGCTCCAGAATGGACACAGAAACTACTGGCCATTCTTCACATGACATTAGCCCTACGCAAAGTAACATGGGGTGCCCCATGAAGAACAGAAAAAAAAAAATGCCCTGCTGTGAGTAAACATTTGCTGAATGAATGAATGACCTTCGTGCCAACTCTTATAGACATGAAAGGCTGTGATTCATTATTTTATGAATAATCTATCTTGTTTGCTACTTATTTTACTTGTATCAAACGCTAAATTGAATCAGATAGCATTTCTTTCCCTGGATTTCATTTCTCATAAAGTCTTTTGGCACCAGATATTATTATTTAATTAACATGAAAACGATATATATCAACATTGACAAGAAGTTGGTATAGTAAGCTGAAAAGTTCTTTTCCTAGTTGGAAAATTCCTAATCTTTTGGGTGTCCCCCACTTCTGAAGCAATGGCCAAAGATGAGAGAATAAGTTCCTTTGTTCCTCTATCACGTGCTTTCTTCATGATTCCATGGCAGTCCCATGGGAAACCTTGGTGGGTCCCTCTCTTTGATGTTTTTCTGGGGCGCTCAAGCAGCTTTATACATCATGAGACTTTTTCAATTCCAAGATAGCTTCTGACTTCATGTTCAACATGTGAATCATAAGCTGAGCAGTCATATTGGGTTGGGAAATCTTTGTCCTAATTCACTGATATCCTTCTCTTTCATGAATGCATCATGTCAATTTCCTGCCAGTAAGAAAGCAATTGCTAACTTCCCATAGAACACATTTTTCTAAAACCAACTCAAAGACATCCCTCAACACTCTCTCTTGATGAATAAATAAGTAGCTAGATGTTGACATGATGGTTGGACGAATGCTCATCTTCAGTAGCCTCTATACCTACTTCTTCAAGCCCGAGGAATCATAGAACCTTTATGGGCCAGGGGGAGAGTATGCTTCAGGAGTTCAGAATTTAGACCAGGTGGCCCTCCACATGGTCAGCTGTGCTCCCTACCCAACATTCCAAGTAAGCCATATTGAAAAATTTATACTATGCCGGCCAAAAGCATACAGACCATTTTCTCATAAATAAGGAACTATTGGAAACCATCAAATAATGGGGGCAGGGATGTTGTGCAAGAAGTATCCTTCTTCCCTCTGGCATGATCATGGATGTTTTGCCTTGCCTTTCCGGCCTGTTAACATTGCCTGCAGAACATCACTTGTGACTGGTCTGTGATTGGTTTCGAGAGCCTGTGCATGGGCTCTTTTAAAAGCAGCAGTCTTTGAGGTCAGAATGTCAGCGTTTGCTCATTTGAGCAGCAAGCCCAGCCAACAGGCAATGACCCCATGACACTAAAATATGAATATGAAGAAACAATCTTTTTTATCTAAGGTATTTGTAGCAGACCCACCAAGGAACTTACTCGGCTGCGTTATTCATTCATACTGTGTGGAATACATCGGATTCCATCCACTTACAGCCCTGTAGGGAGAAATCCGGGTGGCTTTTATCCAAGGAGTCTTGGCGGGCTTTAGCTATACATTGTTATTTGATTAAAGATTTGGCATATGAGCTAAGGTAAGCCTTTTTAAGGCATTATCCAGAATGAGCTTCTTAATAAATGACATACCCCTCAAAGAATGCTTCCAAAGAGGCTGTCATAAAGCTTTCTGTGGGTAGAAATGTCAGGGGCGGCCTGCTTTCTTTATTTCATAAACCTAGTGGACTCTCACTGCCCACTCCAGCATTTTGCAAACTCTTCCTGGGTGCACGGGTGGGAAAATCCACCAAGATTCCGGAAGAGACAGAGCACTGTTCTGCGGTGGTGGGTGCACACAGCAGTAAATTGCACAAGGATGACTGGGAAGAAGGAGAAATTCTCTATCTCCTGGGCCCTCTCCTTCTCTTCCATTCTGCCAAGATTTTTGACTCAGCTGTAGTGGTAAGAGGAAAACGGGAAAGAAAAGTGATCCAAGCAGCTGTTGGCCATGGCAAGCCTGTAAGAAAAGCTAAGGAACCTTTTGGGAAGTGGAGGGCTGTCAAGTGATGAGAGATATCTGAAGTTGTGGGGTTCTGCCTGGAACGACACAGTGAATGCTAAGGACCCTGCCTGTTCAAGAGGCCATCAAGTCATGTCAGGAGGACTGAGTCAGCCCCACCTGGTGAGGCTCAGTTCTGCAGGAGACCTTACTGCTGGCCAGGAAGCCAGTGCTACCCTGGGAGAGGCAGAGCCAGAAGATGGTCCTGGTCCAAAACTCTGACTGGTTCCCTCTCCTTTCCGGAGTTCCCCTACTGCACATTGCCCCAAATATTCCCTCTGGTTTAGCAAGACAGGAGCTCCCAGGAGGTAGACATCAGCAATACTGGAAGCTATCTTTGGGTCAGGGATTAAGTTCCCTTCTGCAAATGCAGTCTTAACGGGACTGTCTGGGAACTTACACTCGGGACAGCAAAACTCTCACAAGCATTTCAGACTGACAGGTCCTAAGTAGAGAAGCTACAACTCCTGGACTATTAGAATTTTCTGGGCAGAGTTTTGCAAAGTCTCATATCTGGCTCCGGCTCCCAGGTCAGCAAAGTCAGAAATGTCCTCATGGACCAAGGGCAGGCGATGCCCCTTACTACCTGCCAGGGCCTCTAGGGCTCTCCCACCACTGCTCTAATACCCTCCCTACCCTCCTGGCTGGAGGAAGGACCCCAGCAAGAGAGCCTGCAACTGGCTATCCTTGTTTTTTGACTCCATAGACGCTGGTGATATAAAATGAACACTGCCTTTGAAATGCTCTGGTGGTTTTTTGTTTAATTTTTAAACTTCTTTTTCATCTCTCTTAGCTCCCCTTACCATACACACTGGAAAAGGAGAAATGAGAGAGGGGAAACTCATTTTCTGAAATTGCGCTTATAAATTGCATCCTCAAACAATGACATTTTCAAAGTTTGGGCAATAGGGTTGAAGTTTCCAAAATCTCTGTACCTATGCTGACTATTTTCAGAGCCACTTTGAAACTACCTGGAGATGAGAAAGAATATTTGAGGTCAGGGAGACCCCAGAAAACCCAAGCAGCATCGCCGAACAAATCCCTGCTCATTGTCACACGTGACAGCGGGCACAGGTCAGCAAGGACTTGTGCCTGTCCCAAGGGCCCTGAGGACACCTTCCCCCACACCGTCAGTGGGTCTCTCTCCAGCTTCCTGCCTTTGACTTGCCCCAGATTCTCCGTCCCATAGAACTCTTTTTCTTTTCCAAGTTAAGTTGTTTAACTTTTTTTTTTATTTAGTTGTAATTGACATACAACATGATGTTAGTTTCAGTGTACCCCATGATGCAAGGTTTGTATCTTTCATGAAATGATCACCACCATAAGTCCATTTCACATCCACCGTCACACATAGTTATGGAATTTTTTTCTTGTTATGAGATCTTTTTCAGATCTATTCTCTTAGCAACCTTCAAAAATGCAATACTGTCTTATTCGTTATCGTCACTATGCTGTACGTCCTATCCCCCATGGCTTATTCTTTTTATAACTGGAAGTTCGTACGTTTTGGCTCCCTTCACCCATTTCACCTACTCCTCTCCTCAGGCAACCCACAATCTGCTCTCTATACCCATGAACTCAGGTTTTGTTGTTGTTGTTGTTTTGTTTTTACACAATTCCACATAAAAGTGAGCTCATACAGTGTTTATCTTTCTCAGTCAGACAGACTTCTTTCACTTAGGGTAATGCCTTCAAGTTTCCTCTATGTTGTTGCAAATGGCAAGATTGACTTCTTTCAATGGCTGAGTAATATTCCATTGTATATACATGCCACGTCTTCTTTATCCATTCATCCACCAGTGGACACTTAGGGTGCTTCCATATCTTGGCTCTTGGAAATAATGCTGCAGTGAACACAGGGGTGCAGATAATTTTTCAAGTTGGAATGTTCATTTGCTTTGGGTAGATACCCAGAGGTGAGATTGTTGGGTTATGTGTTATTTCTCTTTTTAATTTTTTTGAGGAGACTCCATAAACTTTTCCATTCTTCCCATTCTCCCCCCCCCCCCCATTCTTTTCCATTCCCAGCAACAGTGCACAAGACTTCCCTTTCCTGGATGCCTGGGTGGCTCAGTTGTTAAGCATCTGCCTTCGGCTCAGGTCATGATCTCAGAGTCCTGGGATTGAGCCCTGCATTGGGCTCCCTGTTCAGCAGGAAGCCTGCTTGTATTCCCTCTCCTGCTGTGTGTCTCTCTGTCAAATAAATAAATAAACCCTTTTTTAAAAAAAGAAGACTTCCCTTTCCTCCACAAACTTGCCAACACTTATTTCCCATCTTTTCAAGACTAGCCATTCTGACAGGTATGGGGTGATATTCATTGTGGTTTTGATTTACATTTCCCTGATGATCAGTGATGATGAGCATCTTTTCATGTGTCTGTTGGCCATCTGTATGTTTTCTTTGGGAAAATGTCTATTCAGACCTTCTGCCCATTTTTGGTTGGGTTGTTTTTCTTCTTTCTTTCTTCCTTTCTCTCTTTTCTTTCTTTTTGGTTTTAAGTTGAATACATTTTTTATGTTTTAAATATTAACCTCTTATCAGATATATGATTCACAAATATCTTGTCCCATTCAGTAGGTTACCTTTTCATCTCGTGGATGACTTCCTTTGCTGTGCAGAAGCTTTTAGTTTGATGTTGTCTCATTTGCTTATTTTCTGCTTGTGCTGAATGCCCTCACAGACTTCCTGAAAGCATGAGCTTGGGGGTCATGTAGTCTCCACCACTGACCAGCCAGTGACTTGGCACATTTTACCAAAATCCTCTAAACCTGTGCTTTCCTGGTACCTAGTAAAGCCTCAGGAAATCTTAGCCATTATTGATTTTAGTCTTTCTGTACATTCTGAACCAAGTGACAAATAGTCACAGGCAGACAGAGATCCAAACATCAGATTATTTGTAGGGGAAGTTGGGATAGAGATCAAAGCAGTTTTCCACTCCTTTCTCTTGGGCTAAGACTTTGAGATCCACGAAAAGGGGAGAGTTGGGGCTGTGGGGTGGGGGGGTCTGGTGTCTTGTGGTCATTGCCCACCAGACACACGGCCAGCTGGCGTTCTCCATGCACTTCGTAATGGAAAGAGTGCCCAGAAGCCCGGGACAGAGTGCAGTGGCTCAGGTAGTGCCCTGGTTTGTTCAACATCTGGAAACCCAGGTGACAGGGGATGGCTCATTGCCAGAAGGTGGGTTCAAGGTGAAAGAGAGACAGAGAGAACCAGGCCACACATCCTCCCATGGAAAAGACAGAACTCTCATCCTGCGTGTGAGCAGGAATGCAGGGAGGGGGTAGGGAGCTCCTTCTGCTCCCGGTGCTGTCTTTATCACTGTTCTCCTCTGTGGCTGAGAATGACGTTGCAATGGCCCTTCTTACAAAGAGAGCCTTTAGCTCCCTCAAATAGATGCAGGGACCCCCCAGGGATGCATGCTCAGGAAGGGATGCCAGAAGCTGTCAGTAGGACCTGGTCCCTTCGTGTACAAGTGGCACTTGTCACCTGGGTGCCTTCCCCAACCCTCTCCTTCCATCTTGGGATCCTCCCGGCACCTTCCTACTTCTGTCCTGCAGAATGCTCCAGCTCTGAAGCGAGCAAAGATGGAGTGTGAGGTGCGTGCCTGGAGTCTCTGAGTGGCACCATGGCTGGGGGGGCGGGGCAGGGGGGGTGGCGCCCCGGGGCAGTGCTTATCCTCAGAAATGGGGAAGGGGTGTGCTGATAAGGTTTCCCATAGAACAGGCATGGAAGTGTAAGATCAGATCCTAATGCCTCATTTCCTGACAGCATGTCTTCTCTTTATAGACTTCTTATCCAGCCCCTAATGAACAAAACAAATTTGGGGAGGAGGAGAGAACATTTCAGGAAGAGAGCTCCTCTCCTTCTCTATCAGGGCTGCTCAGATGCGGGCAGCGCCAGGCCCTCTGCAGTAGTCCTCTGGCCGGCCTGAAGCTCGTCCTTCTCTACCTCGCTCTTCCCAAAGGGCTTTTTCCCAAATGTGACCTCTCTGAGGCCCCGAAACATCACTTGCTCTTTTTCCCTTGTTTGATTTTTCCCTTTCAAAACCCCAGTTCCTTCAAGCACTGCACTTCCACCAGGAGAAAATTCTAAAGTGCTTTCAGCCCCCCCCCAAAACAGAAAATGCTCTAAAAGAAAACCCATTGTTAGGCTGTCGGGAGCTTCTGCTCTGGGGGCCGGAGGGAGACGGGGAAGGGAGGGCGGTGGCGGCGGAGAGACTCCCTCCTTCAAAGGCCTTTCCATCTGGAAAGGGCAGCGCATGGGGGTGTTTGGAAAACCCTCGGCACAGGAAATGTGAACTCTTAAAAAACAAACAAACAAACCGAACAACAAAGAAAACTGCGTTATTATCCAAAAGCGATCTGAATGGAACCACATGTGTATTCTGGGTGAATGGGAGCCCTGGGCCTGTTCTTTATGCCCTGGCCAAGCCCTCCCCTCCCTGAATTTGAAACAGGCACCCCTGGGCAGACCCTCCCCCTCCACCCCCTGGGGCCACTTCCCTGGGTCCTTCTTGCCAGGGCACCCATCCACCCTGTGAAACTCCCTCACATCATGCATGGCCTGTTGGATGAGCTCCTTCACCAACCTGTGTGTGAGTGACAGGCCTCCCCGGCCAGGCTCCAATCTCCCCCAGGAGGCTGGGAGCTGGCAGTAGGATTCAGGCGGTAGAGGGAGGGGCCAGAGGCGGCGCTGGCCACCAGGATGTGCGCAGGGAGCCTGGAAAAGCCTCTGCAAAGCCTCCGGAGTGTGGTATGAACCTGAGGGCCTTTTATTCCGACCACCTGCTTTCTCCAGTGTTCTCCATTCCCCAGTCCAAGCCGCCTCTAGACTTAGAGTAACAACTTACATATGGAGGAAACAATGTAAAAAATTCTCTTCTAACTTTAGTGCCTAGACCCCAGGGCTCCTCTTAGCCTGTTTCCCCAGCAGAATGGTGCAATTGTGGACTCTGAGCCGGAAGGAAACCCTGAACTTGCCCAACCTCTCAATCTTCTGGACAAGGAACCGAAGTCTGATGCTAAAGGGAGAGGTGGCCCTGGTGTCCTGACTTTCTTAGGCTTCCATCCAAGCTCCCTCTCTTTTCAGGCCACACCTCTCATCGTAGCTGTCATTGGCTGGGGTACTTTCTATTCCAGCGTAGTATCTGCGGCATGGTGATGGTGCCTGTGGGTCTCTCCAGGTAGAGTGTGACGTCCCTGTGTCTTCTGCACACAGCGTGTGTTCAATACATGTGCCTGAGGGACAAGCACTACAGCCTACTAGAAATCCATTGGATGTCCCCATCAGGCCAGACCTGCCCTCCTTGGATAACCTTCTCTCTGAACCCTTAAATGTGGCCTGGGATAATTCCAGATGCTCTGTGGAAGCAGCCAGAAGAACGGAACCCCTGGAGTGAAGGCATCAGAACTGTCTTTGCACAGAGCTGCCTTGAGCCAAAGGAAAATTCCTGGAGTTGGAGCACACGACATGGACTCAACACAGTTTATTGAAGGGGGCGTCAGTGTAGTTCACAGAAAAAAATTATTTTAAGGAAAAACGTGTTTGTCATTTTCTCTGGGCCATAAACATTAAGCCAACACAGATTAAACAGCAGAATTCAAGGGCACTCACCAGTAAACTAGAGTCAGACCAGCTTCTCTGGCCAGGACATTCTCTTACTCTGTGACTCCAGAGGGAGAGGTGAGCATGGAACAACCAAAGGACAAGGTTTCAAAGGAGCGTCTGCCTATGAACCGTTTTCAAGTGATCTCTAAAACAGACCAGGACAGCTAGGAACTTATAAGGAATAATGAGGTCTAAAAAGGCACCAGACTACAGTGACCTGAAGGATTGTGTCCCAGCTCTGTGGACTCTTTCTGAACAAGAAGCTTCTAGTCGGCCAGTCCTCAGAACTAGCTGGAGAGGACCTGAGGTGAGGAGACAGACCCCCAGGTCTGGTCAGAGGCCGTCCACCACTCTGTCACTTGCTGAGTGACTCACCTGTGCCGCCGTGTTTTCCCACCTGTGAAAAACAAGGTGCCCTGCTGGTCTCACAGGGCGCCTGTGAGGGAGGACCCAATGGGATGGCACACGTGAATGTGTTAAAAAATGCTGACACATAATAAAAGTCAGGCGATATGGTTCTATAGGACTGGCTCCTGACTGAAAAAATAACAAAAATAATGTTCTCCTTACCTAAAAAACAAAAACAAAAAACAAACAAACAAACAAAAACTGCTGGTATTTCTGGAGCATTCTTCAAACTCGCTCAGCATTGAAGTAGATCTCTGGGACTCTAGAAGCCAAAGAATAAAGCTCTCCTGTGGGTGCATGAGAAACTAGCAGGGGCCTAATTGGTTTTCCCGTCATGACATGCCTCTCTGACAGGAGTGAGACAGTCCTGCTCACGATTGCTTCATCCCTGGAATCCTAATCCAGACTGTGCATAATAATTTCTACATCATAGCTAGAGGCAAAGCTTTCCTTTTTTTTTTTTTTTTTTTTCTTTCCCCGCCAATTCCTTCAGAGGAGGAATGCCATGTATATAGACTGAAGAAGCTCCTAGAGGAAAGTCATGCTGCTTGTGAGGACACCCCCAGGCCCTTCCCTGTATCAGTCAGGCATATACAAGTTGGATTCGTGTTTGTGTTGGGCAACCCCGTACATTTGGGGTGACTCCGTTTCGTACAGTTGCCCTTCGGGGGCTCCAAGTTAAAGCGTGTTCATTGGCACCCCTCCACTGTGGGTTACCTAAAAGGAAAGACTCCTCAAGCTTCACAGATTTCTGCCGAAGATCCAAGTTGTGATTTTGCGCAGAGATCTGATTTCCATGGTTCACGTTTACTCCTCGCATGTGGTTTGAAGCGCCCTCCGTGTAACAGTCCCTCATGCTTCATCCGCAAGTCACTGGGGTGCTCAATGTTAAATCGTGACTGCTGGCACCAGCTCTGCCTGGGGAGACACTGTAGTGCCAGTCAAGTCCATTTTCAAGGGGCTCGATGTCAGAATTAAAATTGTGAGTGAGACTGAGAGAAGGCAAGATTTTAGATGACAAATTGGATTCATTTTCATCCTTTAGGGAGCATATTGGGGAAAGCTAATAATATGATCAAATCACAGTAGTAACATTAAGACTGCTTGTTAAGTATTTACTATTGACCAAGCATTATGCAAAACCTTTTATGTGCTCTGTATCAATTGATGTTCATAGCTAAATATTATTGTGTCTGTTTTATGGAGGAGACAACGAAGGCTTAACAAGTATAAGTGGGTTGCCTGGGATCTCATAGCCAACAGAGCCAGAATTCTGGTCTAGTTCTGTCTTCATCTACTACTTGTCTGTGTAGAAACCCCTCTGTAGGTTGCTATTTGCAAATACAGAGGACGGCCCAGATTAGTCCTGGCGAAACATAGTGCAGCATTTTTTTTCTGCCTGCCTGAGAGTGATGTTTGAGAAGGTGTTCCTGGAGGTTGGAGGCACATGACACAAATGTGCTTTGCATAAAGGAGAACCCAGTTTAAATAAGCATCGAACAAAAAGAATTTCTTTTTTTATTATTCATATTATTATTTCATTCCCTATAGCACTCCCGATGCCAATCGGTGCCATGTGCAAGGAAGACTGGCCCACAGCAAAAAATACCCGCCTAGCTCTACTCTTCACGGTCCCTTGCAAAGTATCTGCTAGAGCTTTCCTATGGCCAAGACTCCAAGACTCTTAATGGCAAGGTTATATTGGCATAGGTTGTTGATAGAATCCCATAATCCAGAGCTGCAGGAAAATGGAGAAAATGGGCAATTTTGTATAAAACACATTTTGCATTCCAGTACCCAGCTTCCTGCTCAAAGGATATCTATCGGGCTGATGCTCCCTGAGGATGCCATCCCTGAGCTCCTGAAAATGGTCCCTGTAAGGGTGAGCCTATTGTGTTAAAGCTTAAGTCAATTCCAAAATGACTTCCTTTAGGAAATAAAAAATAAAAATGAAACAGCTCCCCAAGTGTCCACTTAAACCATGTTCTTCTTTTGTTTCTCCAGGAAAAGAAAACCCATCATCATATCTGCATTTATCTCAACTGGTTTGGTGGGGCTGAACCGCAAAAAGTGGGCCAGGGAGGGGCTTATTTGTTAGATACGCTCCCCAACATGGAAAACCCGTATGCATGCAGCTCGATGGTACTCTGAGATCCCTGGTCCCGGGCTCCATGAGCCCTGGCAGAGTCCAGGCCTAACAGCAGTGAACAGAAAGAGGTTAACATGGGCTATAATGGGTGGTACAGCTTTGGGGAACCCCCCAATGACCATCTCGGTTGAGGGGAGCCAAGGGAATGTGGGAGAGTGGTCTATTCAGAAAGACTAAAGTACCAGACACAGGAAAGAGTCTTATTTCCTCTAGGACCTTTGGAAGACTTGGAGAAAATTGGATTTCAAAGTCTGACACCAGAACGGACGCATGGTTTTCACTTCAAGCAGGAATTCCCGCTGTCCTGCTGAAGTCCTCCCTAGCAGGGAGGATGTAACTCACCTCACCTGGCTGCCCCGGGGGATCAAAGGCTCCCCTCACCCCCGGGGGTATCCGTCTGAGGGCCGGGTCCCACGGACTTCTTCACAGACTCATCATTCTTTCCAGAGTGGACCCAGCTCTGCGTGCTGTGTGGAAACTGCCTGCTTACAAAACACTCTGACCATTGCCAGATGTGGGCAGCTGGCCAGCTTTTACATAATTCAGGCTTTTCTTTGCTCAAGATGGTACAATTTAAAGGAGTCTTAGAAGTTGGTGTGTTTTAACCTCCTCCCCACCTCCCTGCATGCTTCCCTTCATCTTGGGGGCAGACTCTCTCACCCAAGCCCGCGGTGGTGCAGTGTAGTGTGTGCTGTTCCTCGGTCCCTGAGGATGGAAGGAACGAGCCCACACATCTCCCGTGCGCTTGCTCAAAACTAAAATAAAAATAACCATCTATCTGCCTCCTATTGCCCAGGCCTCGTCTTCCACACATGGCTCTCCCCCTCCCCCGCCCCCTCGAGCTGTCAGCTCTCGAAGACCCAGTTGGGCAGCTTGGAGCTCAGGAATGTGAGAGGGATTGCAAAGCCCAGCATGGTAGAAGGAGATCAATTTTATTCCTGTCATCAGAAGTCATCTTTTCTAATTTAAAGTTACTCTGCTCATGTAAGAAGATCAAAGTGGTGTGCAGAGCCCTGCTAAATGAGCACCGACAAATTTATATTGTAAAGTCCAGGCTGAGCGGGGTCTTTCCCACTGATCGAGCAAGGTCAGGGGTTCTGGGAATGTTAACTCCCATTTCATTTCTTCATTCAAGTGAGTCGGTCATATTGCTTTTTATGAGGATTCAGACCACACTTGCTTTTGTCATCTGGGTCTCATCTGAAAAACTGTGGGGCAGGGGAAGCCACAGATTGACTCTGAGACATGGGCTCTCGCATGGATACGCAGGGATATTTGGGGATGGCAAGGCAGGTCTCTTTTCTCTGTCTCTCTCTGTCTCTTGCTGTCTCTCTGTCTCCCTCTCTCTCTCTCTCTCTCACACACACACACACACACACACACACAGACTACAGCTGACTCAGCCTCTCCCAGTTAGAACAGAATGTCAAGAATCCAACTGATATTTCAACTTTCCCTCCTCAATGCCTGCATCCAACTATAAGCCTCTAGCAGAACCTACCCTACACACACGGGAAACAGAATATGCAGCATTCTCAGGCCTTGCCTTGTGTTGATGAAGACAGACGGGATTCAAAATGGGAATGCAGAGTCAGAATTCACCTAGCAATCTCCAGGCACCTTACACAGGCCATGAATTTTTCTTTGAGTTATTTTACAACTGGTGAATAATCAGGCGGTTAAGTAACCCGAACGGTTTCCCTCTGTTCAATCGAGCTTAGAACCAGCTCTTTACCTCCTTTCAAAACACGCAGACATTTTAGGGGTCTGAAAAATGTTCAGAAAGAGTTTCTTCTGACCTGCATTTCCAAGCTGATGGATCTGAACATCTGCTTCTCTCACAGGGCTAGAAGCAGGATAGACAGGACTTCTCTCCAAGGTTTCTGGAATGACCAGCAGCAGGGTCATCTGGTTGTATGGTAGGCTTGACTCTGCAGATCAGTTTCAGACCATGTGCAGTGGGATGTGTTTCAATCCAGTATAATTCTATCACTGATATCCATCAAGCACAGAAAAACAAATGATCTTGTCCAGAAGCCCGTCCACAGACCAGCCTTGACTAGAATTTTGATTGCGTTACTGGTATATGTGTTGCTGAAGCCAGCCCTAGACTGCCACACTGGAAAACCAAAATGGCCATTCCATGATGAGGAAATCATTGCCTTGGTCCAACATGAACTGCTTACAGATTCTGATTTACCTAATACGGGACCCATGGTCATGAGCATACACTACGGTGAGGCATTTCGCATGTTTTCTTATTTACTTCCTAGGGTAGGCAAGGGAAATGGACATGGCTATTTCCCATCCAAGAATGGACAAAAGAACATTAGGTTGGAGACTGCCTAAAAGACCTAGTGGTCTCCTCTAGGGCCCCAAGAATTAAGCAACCCTGCTTCCTGACCTTGCCTCTCCAAAATCATTTTTCAAGAAAGTATTAGGGAAATTCCAAAGTCCTCCAAATGTGGTGGCTACTGTTCCATGATAACTCTTTGCATCTACCAAAAAAAAAAAAAAAAAAAAAGAGAGAGAGAGTCCAAAAATATAGCTACCTGGGAAGAAAACTTGGAATCCCTTTTCTGACAGCAGCAGAATGTCCATTCCAACAAAATGAAGGAACTCGAGTCTCTATAAAAACATCTCAGGAGATGTAGCATGGTTTCAGGGAAAAAGCTCAAACTCTGGATCACCAGCCAACTGAACTTCAGTTCCCTCATTGGATCAGTGCAGGTTATGTCAACTCTTAAAAAGGACTAGACACTGAGATTGAAAGAACCCTCACCCAGAGTTCCTAGCTCATAGCAAGCAAGCAATAAATTGTGCACGCCATCATCATTTTTTTTAATTTTTAAATTTTTTTTAAAGATTTTATTTATTTATTTGACAAACAGAGATCACAGGTAGTCAGAGAGGCAGGTAGAGAGAGAGGAAGGGAAGCAGGCTCCCCGCTGAGCAGGAAGCCCCATGCAGGGCTCGATCCCAGGACCCTGGGATCATGACCCAAGCCAAAGGCAGAGGCTTTAACCCACTGAGCCACCCAGGCGCCCCCATCGTTTTTTTAAATATTGGAGGCAGTGGTATGTAATGGTTACTTGAATTTGGGAGGTTCAGTTTGTTCCAACCAGAAAATTCTAGTTGTTTCCATCCTCCATGTGGAAGATGTTTCTAAAACATATGCGTGCACTTACTTTCCTGCCACAGAACTGAACACAATTGAATTTTTCTGTGATGATTAAGGATCTGGCTGTGCCCCGGGCAATCATTCTGAGAGCGAAGGCTTCTCATTGTTCAGCACTTAGATGCAGATGTGGGAAGTCGTGCAGACCCAAGGATGGGCATCAACCCCTCCGAGTTAGTCAGTTGTTTGTTTTAAATAAGTCTCTGATATCAGAGCCCTTGACTAGAGTTTGCCTTTTACTTATCCAAGCAGGTTGGGAAATACGTGTAAAGGTTGGTTGTGTTCCCAGGGAAGATCTAGCTTCTAGTTAATCCGAGTTTTGTTTGCTCTTTGTTTGTGATGCACATGAGTCTTCCCCAAGTAGAGGGAAAGACTTGTCAATGGCAGAAGCCCAATTTCAGCTGAACCCAAGACCAGGCTGGACCTTTATAATCAGACTGCTGTCAGAACTCCTTAAAGTCATCTGTCTGCCCCAATTTATGTGTAACCCTGAGCACTTTCTAAGGAAAAGGGAAGTGGAGAGGTGGGAGGTGGGAAATCAGCCCATGTTTTTCTTATTAAGTCCTTATGAAGGTTGGAGAGATCAGTCACAAATTCTGGAAAAGGAAAGACACATTAAGTTGGCCCAAGTCAGTTTTGGTTCTGGGTTGAAACACTGAGGGGAGGAGGGGTGGTCTGACTCAGGAGGGGATAGCCCCTGTGTGTCACATACCCTGGAAGGCTCTGGGATAGTCTCCTTGGGCGCCTTGAACACCAATAGCCTTTACCAGACAGCAGTCTGATGACTTAAGTGTAAATGAGTCAGAAACATACGGATTGCATTTCCCTGAGAAAATAGATCACTTTAAAAAACGAAGGGCAAAGTGCTTGGGAAAATGCATTATGGGTTCTGTCAAGGCCAAAAAGGAAGTAAACTACTTCAGATATTCTCTAAATGCCAAATGTGAGCAAGTACTTCAAGGCAAGCACTCTATCGGGGTGTATATATATGATCGTGTAAGTGTCTCAGCTTGGGAACCTCACCAAGATGGTGTGCATCCGTGTACCGTCTAAGGCCTGGAAAGTGCTTCTTTCTTTCTTTCTTTCTTTCTTTCTTTCTTTCTTTCTTTCTTTCTTTCTTTCTTTCTTTCTTTCTTTCTTTCTTTTTAAGATTTCATTTATTTATTTGACAGAAAGGGAGTGATCACAAGTAGGGAGAGAGGCAGGCAGAGAGGGGGTCGGTGGGAAGCAGGCTCCCCACTAAGCAGAGAGCCCAGTGCGGGGCTTGATCCCAGGGCCCTGAGATCATGCCTGAGCCGAAGGCAGAGCCTCAAACCATTGAGCCACCCAGGTGCCCCAGTGGAAAGTGCTTCTTGTGTACAGTCAAAAAGAATATACACAGACAAGACAATAACGCTGACTAACACAGAGAAGACAATAACGCTGACTAACATCAAACATTGGAAACCAGAATTTAACTCAGTATCTGCTGTGAGAAAAACATTCCCATTCCCCATCCTCCACACACCCCCCCTTTTTTTAACATTCTGACTTGAAAAATAGCGAATGGGAAAATCAATGCAAACGTTTGCTATGTGATATGGGCTGGCAAACAAACAGGCAAATGAAACCCTTAGAAATGTGCAGCTATGAGTGGAATCTGCTTTGATCAGGCTAAATTTTAGTGATCTTTCTTAAGATGGTTGTCAAAATGGGTGGGAGAGAAATGCAAAGAATTGTTCTTCACAGCCAGATTGCCCAGGGATAAAGTGACTGCAGAACCCCAGGGATCCTGCTGCTGCCCCCTCCCTACCTCACCTTTTTCCCCCAGAGCTGGGCTCCCCAGAGCAAGGAAGGGCTTACTGGTGACCTAGGAGGCTTTTATCTCCTGAGCAATGCATCACCTACAACATACTACTGAGAGCTCAGTAGAGAGAGCACTACAAGGCAAAGAATCTTGGAGAACAAACCAGGCATGCCGGCAAACTACAGACAACTTCAGTTAGCCTTCTAGCCTTCCCCTGAATTCTTCCTAACCCAGCCAGGACAGGATTGTTGCATTTATTTTCCTGGTTCCCCTAGAAACTCTGATACGACCTCTCACCCTCCCTCCCTGCTTTTCATTGAGTCACCTTTTATTCTCCCTTTTCCTGTCTCAAAAGTATCTCCGGGTCTTTTTCTCTTCTTCTATTTTTTTTTTTTTTCTGTTGGGGTTCTTCTCTGTATCTACTTCTGTCTCTCTCACCTTGTCTCTCTCAGGGGCCCCATGCTTGATGGAACAAGGCTCCCTTGTTCCAATGTCACCCCGACATTTAAGCAGAGCTGTCTCAATAAAAATGGGTGGCTTCTTTTCCATGTCTCAGTTGGGGAGAAGGAATGCTTCTCATTTCCTCTTGATGTGCCTTCATTTGGAGGGATCTCTGAGTGACTTCCCACCTGCTCCTCCCCATGGGAAAAGAATGGCGCAGTGGGGTAAGCATGTGGAGTAGCCCTAGTTCTTCTGCTCAGTGGTTGGTTTCTCCACACAGTGTTGCCAGAGTCAGGATGTACTGCCTCCTGGAAGGGCTCAGTACACAGGCACACTAAGACGGTCCTCAGAATCAGCCTTGTCAGAAGTGACGCTAACCTTTCAGCTTGCCATCAGAAGACTCTCTTGCCTCATTTCTCAGTTGGGTGTAAATGAGGCTGGAATTCATTAGATTCCCAAAGGTCCCCTCAAGTCCTCATACCCAGAAGTCTCAACTCCACACCCCAAAATGCCCCTGAATTGGTCTCCTCTCTGGTCTGCAGCCTCTCTTCACCTCTCAAGACTCCCTTTCTCTCTTTTCTGCAGCAGCCATTACTTTTGTTCACTGTTACCTAGTTCCCCTCTGCTTTGAGCACACAGGAAGACATACATCCTCACACAGTTGAAATTAGGCCTTCATATTATGTTGTCTGATAAAATGTGACATAGGAAATGATTGCTCTAGAATGTCACCCTACCCACACCACAGGGGAATTCTACGCATCAGAAATGAACCTTCACAGTGTGAAGGCCCTGAGATTGGGGGATGTTTGTTATACAGCATGACCTCACCCATCCTGACTGATACACATTCCTTGTTTTGTCTCACTCAATCCTAAATCTCTGTGTCTCAGCTCTGATTTCATCATTTTACTCACATCCCCATTTACTATCCTTTTCTCTCTCTGTCCCTCTAGCTCATCTGGGTTCTCCGCCCCCCCCCACCTTTAGGACAGACATGGATTTGTAGTCATAACTAACATAAACAGATTGGAATTTTTTTTTTCAGCAAAGATGGAAGAACATAATTTTGAATAAGAGAATTTTCAACCCAGATGTAAGAAAAGTACTTTAAGCCCAGTGGTCTGAAATGCTTTAAATCTAGAATAAAAGACAGAGAAAGAATATGTATTTGTTCATCTCAGAAATCATAAGAAAAGAGAAGTTTCCAAAGTCTTAATAAGTCTGAAACACAAGTCAGAGTAAGAGAAGAAAGACAGACTTCTTGGACAAATTGGAAAGAAACTGCCAAACTCCCTGTGGCCTTGATAACTTGAATCCTTCAATGTATAAGAAAAGAAACAGAGAAGGGCAGAGTGGAATCTCATTCTGAAAGCTGGGTCTTGCTAACTGTACAGCTCAAAGGCAAGTGAGAAACTTTTAGGGGAGACAAAAAGCACTCGCCCTCTCTCTTAATGCAATAACCTTAAATTCCCAGTAGGACACAAACCACATGTTGGTGTTATGGATAAATTCTGAACAGCATCCGAGGGTAAGTATTTAATTATACTTGGCATGGCTGCACCTTTTTACTCACAAGACAGGAAATCCCCCAACTATTAACTGCATTCGACCTCGACAAACCGAATGAGAGCCTTTCTGGCTGCTCTTTCCAGGATGGTCAGAGCCAACTTCATTTCTAGGGCAACAGTAGCACCTGAATCCAAAAGCCTTATTATGTGGTTCCCCGTGGTTAGAAGCCAGAAGGACAACCCCTCCAACCCCCTCAATGGCACTAAATAAAAGAATTAAACCTTTTCCAGGCCAACCCCCACAGTGTCTGCCAGGGAGAGTTCAAGGCAGTTCGGTAAATGGGATGAACAGCTCCGGGCTTTCTCCCAGATGTCCTGAAGTTCTTATTGGAGGTAACTGTGGTCTCTGAGTGGCAGGAAGGGGTAGCAATTTTGGGTGAGCCTCAGACAGAAGTGAAGTAGCTAGAACACTGTCCCCCAACTTTTTAAATCATGTGGCCTGTAAATGACTCACTTATACTCTCCTTTAAGGGTTATTAAATATCCAAACAAAAACCCAGATGAGCTGTTAGACACCATCTGACTAGCCATCTTTAAGGACTACTGTGCTGGGGGTGCCTGGGTGGCTCAGTGGTTAAGCCTCTGTCTTCAGCTCGGGTCATGAACTCAGGGTCCTGGGATCAAGCCCCTTGTAGGGCTCTCTGCACAGCAGGGAGCCTGCCCCCCCCCCCACTGCCTGTTTCTCTGACCACTTGTGATCTCTCTCTCTCTGTTAAATAAATAAATAAAATCTTAAAAAAAAAAAAAAAAAGACTTACTGTGCCGGAATTTCTAGCTCTTTCTTTACTTAATGATTTGCACTTCTGTTCTCAGCATCCACCCGTCTATACTATAACCAGTTACTCATTCAGCAAATATTTATTAAGTACTTATTGCCTGCTAGAGAAATGAAGTAGAATAAATCATGAGCTTTTCTCTAGAGGAAGATAAATAGAGACAATCTTATGAGACTGTAGCAAATTCTCTGGTAAGGTGCATGCTGGGTAAGAGTCAGGACCTACACTTGTTCCGAAGGCAGTGGGATGCAGGGTCGGGGAAGATTTTCCCAAAAGAATGAGAGCCTCGTCCTTCTCTCCACATCATATTTAAATAGACTCAGCAACCCTTCATTCAGGATTAAATTATAAACTCTCACAAAACTTGCAAATCTTACACATATTGATTATTTAGTCCAATTTACAAGGCAAAAAATTGAGATTCATAAAGATCAGCTGCTGGTCCATGGTCGCACAGGTGCTTAGCAGCAGAGAGTTGTACTAAGCAACCACTGAGTGCTCCTCCTTCCAGGTACCCATTTCTGCCTAACAATCAACCCCAGAACAAGCTTTATTATACTCAGAAATCTGCCCTCTGTCTGGGCCCGGCAGGGACAGCTTGTTCTTAATCTGCAAGGCACTGACTGGAGTGAGTTTCCAGGGCTAGAGGTTCATTTCCTGTGATTGCTACAGGCTGGGAGCACAGCCTCAGCTCCTCTTCTCCTGGGCCTGAGCCTCTCCCCCAGGCTTCTTGGGCTTCCTCACAGCATGGCAGCTGATTCCAAAAGCAAGTGTTTGAGAGGTGGGAAGAGGAAGCTCCCAATTTCTTAAGGCCTGGTCCCAGAAACTGGCGGAGCATAGTTTCTGCCATATTTTCTTTGGTCAAATCCCAGGCAGTGGGGACATAGACCTCACCTCTCAACAGGAGGAATGACAAAGGATTTTTAGCCCATCTCTCATCTGCCACATCTTCCAAAGTGATTTTGCATTTTGATGGACTTCAAAGACTTAGTGAAAAGCAATAAAAACGAAGGGCAAGGATAAGGGGACAGCATGCCCGTCGTTTTTGGCACTTGGACTGCAGGCTGCCATAAGCTGCTTTAGGTGGCTTCTCAGGCATCAGCCAGCTGATGAAGGCAAAGCAGGGAGGGGCAGAAAAAGATGGGGTTTCCAGTCAATGATGTTGCCCATGCACTCCTCAGAGCCATGGTACCCTACTTGGCTACATATTAGAATAACCTGACAGCCTAAAAAAAAAAAAAAAAAAAAAACCGATTGGGTTTCCCACTGCCATCTCAGATCACAATATCCAGAGGGGGCCAGAAGTCATTTTTAAGAAAGTCCCCCAGGTGATGGGAGGCAGATCTGTGGTCAGCACCTGTTTGCAAATCCAGATGTTGAAACTGCTCCCAGAATCACTGGTACTTGGTTGAGGGAGAGCCCTGCATGTTTTTATTGATGTGTTTAAAATGATGAAATTGAGGTCTCTCTCCTTTCCCCCAGTTATAGATTCCACTTTGGCTAAGAAAAATAATCCTAAATTAAGACAAAGAACTGAGGGGGAGTGTATGGCCCTTCCTGGTCCAAGAACTCTGCCCTGGGATACACCAAGACACTGAGGTTAAAATAAAAGTCCAGAGGACAGGGAGTAGAAACCTGGCTCACCCTGGGGTTCCAGCATAATTGTTTTGAAATTCATTCATGTAGTTGCATGAATCAATAATTCACTCTTTTCTACTGCTGAACAGTGTTCCATCATATGAATAGACAACAATCCCATTTTCAGCTGTGAGTGGTGTTGGAGATATAAAGCAACCAGACTGGGACACCTGGATGGCTCAGGTTAAGCCTCTGCCTTTGGCTCAGGTCATGATCTCCGGATCCTGGGATCAATCCCCAAATCGGGCTCTCTGCTCAGCAGGGAGCCTGCTTTCCACCCCCCCCCCTCTTCCTGCCTCTCTGCCTACTTGTGATTTTTGTCTGACAAATAAATAAATAAAATCTTAAAAAAAAAACAAAGGCAATCGGACCTCCTCCAAAAGACCCCGCCATACCAACAGAAGAATAGAGAACACAATATTATTGAGCAAACATTAATGAGTTTGTATGCATGTAAGACAGCCCAAAAGTGACTGCAAAGTTTGGGGGAAATCTGACACATTTTATGCAGCAAAGATAAACAATCATTTCTCTTATCTTCCAGAGACTAAACCATTGCTGGTTGCCACATTTCCTGTGAGAGAGGCTTGATCTCATTCCTGAGAGCTGTCTGCTTGGCCAGGCCAGAGAAATACCTTTATATCACAGTACTGGAGACTGGACTCACTCCCTAGAAACACGTACCTCTATTCTAAACAGAGCAAGGACTCAAATACGCTATGTCTCCAAGGAAACACTCTAAAAAAGAACAGAAAGGGAGAATAACCTCTTTGACCTTTTTCAAAAGGAAAAAATAATTTTTATTTACCTTTACGATGAATATTTGGGTTGTTTCCTGTTTGGGCTCTTCCAAATAAAGTTACTGTGAACATTCATTTAGGGAATGTATGTTTCTGTTTCTCTTGGGTAAAGACTTAGGAGTGGAAAGGCAGGCCTGGGTTATAGAGTGGGCATATGTTTAACTTAAAAGAAACTGTGAATATATTTTCCAAAACGGTTGCACCATTTTACATTGTCACCAGCAGTGTATGAAAGTTCTGGCTCCATTTCTTCACCAACACTTGGCAGGCTCCCTATTTCCAACTGTCGCCAATGCAATGAGTGCATAGTGATATTTTGTCCTACATTTCATTTTTCTTTCCCTGATACAAGTGATGTTGAGCACAGTTTCCTGTCTGACTAGACATCTGTGTATCTTCTTTTGTAAGTGTCCAAATCTTTTTCCCACTTTTTTGATGGATTGTTTGTAATTGAGCTGTACATAAGTTCTTAATGTATTCTTTTTTTTAAGTTTGTATTTATTTATTCGAAAAATAGAGCATGAGTTGAGGGTAGGGGCAGAGGGAGAAGGACAAGAAGACTCCCTGACGAGCAGGGAGCCCGATGCAGGTCTCGATCCCAGGACCTTGGGATCATGACCTGAACTGAAGGCAGACGCCAACCCACTGAGCCACCCAGGTGCCCATTAATATATTCTTTATACAAATCCTTCTGGTCTGAGGCTTGCTCTTTCACATTCTTATGGTATCTTTGGGAACAAAAATAATAATAATAATTTTGATGAAATCTAGTTCTCATAAAGTAAAACTGATCTCAGACTTCTAGCCTCCAGAACTGTGACAGAACACACATTTCTATTGGTGATTTTTACAGCAGCCTAGGGAAATGGATCCACTCATTAGGCTGGTTTGGGTCTGTCCTTGGCACGGGTGGCTCAGGGGTGAGGCTGAAACATGTGTAGATCTGTACACAGAATTAGAAGAGCTTCTGTCTTGGTTTCTATCTCTGGGATGAACTGTACCCTTTTTCATTGGAAGGGCCCCTTTTCCTAGTTCCTCTGAAAACAGAGATGGAGTTTCTATTAAAGTTTTCTGCAATCCATGAGCAGGACCTGCTCTTGTGTGGCATTATTTCTCCAAGTTTGTCTGTTTTCCACTCTCTGCCTGCTTCTGTTTATTTTTCAAACTGCTAAATTGTTGTTTTCATGGGTTTTTCACCAGGGCTTTTAGTTGTAATTAGTGAATGGGAAGAGATGCAGGGTGCTTGCCTGCATGGTGGCCCAGGAGACCCACCAAGACCCAACATGGTTGTGTGTAGCACCGGAGACAGCACGCTCAGAACAAACCCTTGCTTCCCTTGCTCAGCTCTGTAGCCTGTCTTGAAACTCAGTTTGGGAGAAGTGGAAAGCAAGTGCAGAAAATGTCAGATTCAACTAATACATTTCACGGGTAATTATAAGCCCTTTGCCATTCGTATCAATAACCAGCGTACAAAATCAATTCTGCTCACAATTAGCTAGTTATGAAAATAGACCATTCTGGAGTAAGGAGGAATGACTAACCTTTAATAATGACTCCCACCACCCTTACTCTTTGAGAACAGCTTCCTGCAGAGTCGCTGTCCTCATATACTTCAACTAACTCCCTAAAACATGACCAAGATCCCTGAAGGTGTTGGACTCAGCTGTCCCAAAGCCAGGGTGCTTGGTGCTAAAGATGGGAACAGAGTTAGGCCATGGGGTCCTCCCAAGAGGGGCTTAGGATAGAGGGACCAAAAAGTTCGCATGGATCCCCTCGTGATGAGAAGTGGCACATGGGAAGTGGTCCAGAAACACCTAAGAGAGAGACATGAATTTTCATGGCATTTGGGGCAAACATCTGGAGTGAGTGTGGGATCTAAACTTCGAAGATGTTTGGATTCCAACAAAGGGAGGGTCAGCCAGGGCATTCCAGGTGGGGAGCACCTTCAGGTGGGCCTGGGAGGTTGGAGGCATCAGGCACGGTGCCAGAGGGTCGGCGGTCTGGTGTGCTGAGAGCCCAGTGTGAGGCAGGAATGCCACGCAGACCCACAGAATGCCAGGCCACAGAGAGCCCATGGACAGTAATTCCACGGCAACCACCGTTTAACCTGATGGGGCTAGAGTGACAGCAAGGTGCCCTGTGAGCCAGAAAAAGGATGGCACCTGCTCTCCTTTCCCTTTAATACCGGGATCCCAAATAGCAGGGAGTGAGCCTGGCTTTATTAGGACAGAGGAAACGAGAGGGGCACACAGCCACACTTGGGATCTGTTGCTGTCTTTCTCTCCCCTCCTCTCTCATTTCCTATTTCCTAAGTCTTTCAGCCCGATGAGCTGGGGCAGGGGTCCTGGAATGTGCAATCCATCCCCAGGGAAACTGTTTCTCTGTGACAAAGAGAAAATGGCATGTGAGGGGCCCCATGCCAGCTGATGTTTCAAAATAACTAAATAAAAAGTGTTTTCTGGCAAACCTTCAGGGTCCGGACAAGCCTCACGTCTGGGATGATGAATACATCAGATGCAGGGTGAAAACACCCAGCTGTGTCTTCCTTGGGGTTTGGTCTTGGGCAGGCGTCTCAGCGAAGGGGTGGGCTTGCCCACAGCATGCTGCCGTATGTTCTGACAAAAAAGGGGCAAGTCAGGGCACCCACGCGGCTCAGTCATTAAGCCTCTGCCTTCGGTTCAAATCATGATCCCAGCATCCTGGGATCCAGCCCCACATCAGGGGGAGTGCGAGAGGGAGAAGCTCCTCTCAGGTCATGATCCCAGAGTCCTGCTCCACAGGAAGCCTGCTTCTCCCTCTCGCACTCCCCCTGCTTGTGTTCCCTCTCTCGCTGTGTCTCTCTCTGTCAAATAAATAAATAAAATCTTTTAAAAAAGGAGGGGGAAGTTATTTAAATGTTCTGGAACTTTAATCTTTTGGTTCCCCCTACCCACCCAAATGAAAGAAAGTTATCATTTTGCATATAATCCTAACTTTTGGTGGTTTGGTGGTTTCCAATGAGAACGAGCAGTTCGAGCCCACAGGGACCGGAGGCCAAGAGTCATTGCAATCTGATGGGCAAGAAAATGAAAGAATAAAGGTTATTAACCATGGTTTCTAGCAGATTGGTAAGATGTATACCGCTTGTAACCCACTTGAGTCAACAACGGTAAAACAAGAGAGCCTCCTGGGAGATGGATGTACAATTAAAATTGAAATGAGGCGCTTTGGAGAGATCAATTGTGATGTTTTCTGTACACGTCTGCTTCTATAGTAAAAGCTGCCTGGCGAATGACCAGGTTCATCATCCAGTGGCTTAGCTGGCTAGAGTAAGGTGTCATCTCCAAGAGGAAAGTCGGTGCTCTCCTTCCGGGACTCCTCTTCAGGACTCCCTGGGTCCCCCACCCTCCCCAAGTGCCCCACCCGCTCCCATATTCATATGCCCAAACCCTACTCCTCAACGTGATGGCTTTGGAGAGGTGACCAGGGTCGGATGAGATCCGAGAGTAGAGTGCTTGTGATGGGATTACTGCTCTTAGACAAGTCACAGGACAGCCAACTTCTGGACTCTGCTCTCCAGCACGTGAGGGCACAAGGAGAAGTCAACATCTGCCTCCTAGAAGAAGGTCTTCCCCAGAACCTGAAGATGCTGGCACCCTGATCTCGGATTTCCAGCCTCCAGAACTGTGAGAAATAAATGTCTGCTGTTTATAACCTCCCAGTCAGTGGCAGTCTGTTAGAGAAGCTGGAACTGACAAAGAAACGTCCTCAGAGCATCGTTCATCCATTGGATTCTCAGACATCCAAGCCATGTTCCACAGCAACGACCCCTGCAAGGGATTCATCCTCTTCTTTTCTGCTCACAAGTAACCCTACCCCCAGGTCTGTCCCTGCGTTAGGGTCTAGTGACCCTGCTGCAGCCTGGAGTAGTCCATCCTAGTGATTCCATGCCCACACTTTCCTCCCTGCCTGACCCCCCCCCCCCACCACCACACACCTGTTCTGCAAGGGAAAGGTGGTGTCCCGTCATCCACCTGCTCAGTCAAGGCCTGGCCTCCAGCACCTGGCTTCCTTTCATCCCCTTCCACTAACTTTCTCAAGCTCGGGCTCTGAGTGGAAGATGTACAAGAGCATAAGGTCATGGTCTTGTCTTTAAAGACTCCCCTATGCTCAGATGAGGAGAAAACCACCCCTCTTGTCACACCTCTTGTGAACTCAACAACTCCCGTGAACCAGGTGCGGAAGAACAAATCCAGCACAAATGGAGGTGGTGGTGGGAGCAGGGACACAGGGGAAGGTGAGCTGTTTGCTGCATTCTGCACCAGGAGAAGCATCTTCCCGGGTAAGAAGGACCACCGGAACAGGAAGCAGCCATGGGCAAAGCTCATAGAAGGTCTGCATTCCACAAGTGCTGAATAACTTGGTCCAAGAGATGATGCTCATAAGGGCTGAGTAACAGAGGAGGGCTAGAACCCTGCAGGATCCTGCTGAGCCTGGATCAGTGAGGGGCTTGACTTCATTCATCCCATTGGCAGCGGGGAGCCATAGAGGCTTTGTAAACAGGAAGGTAATAACTGCTAGTGACAGTGTGGACTGAAGGAGGGAGGGATTAGAGGAAAGAGGGCGACTTGAACCTCCCTTCTCCCCCTCTTCCCTTCCTCTTGCCTACCCTGAGTCCAAATAGCTTCCTCCCGTCTTCCCCAACTTGTCCCTGAAGCTACACCCTTACTCTTTGAGGACAGCTTCCTGCAGAGTCGCTGTCCTTACACACTTCAACTAACTCCCTAAAACATGGCCAAGAACCCTGAAAGTGAAGACGCTGGACTCAACTGTCCCAAAGCCAGGATCTTCATCCCAACAGCCATCTACTTCTCCAGCATCAAACAAGCATGTGTCTCTCCTTCTTGAAGGCTCCCATCAGCCCAGGGGAGCTCTGGCCCGGAAGGGCACGGCCTCAATCTCTTGTCTGCACCCAGCTGCAGAGTCACAGTGTCATAGAATTTTGCAGCAACAAGGAATCCAGCTCTCTTGTGTCCGGGAAAGCGAAGGGACTTTGCCAGGGTCACGTGCTAGTACGAGTCAGGAGTGGCAACGAAATCTGGGGACCCCACTTCATTCCTAACTCAGAACCTTCTGGGAATCATCTCCTCTAGGCTGTGACACTGCATTTCCTTGTCCTCCTTCTCGAAATCGGTTTCCTGAGTTTCTGCTGGCTTTGGAAAATAAACTTTAATTTTTTTTTTTTTAAGATTTTATTTATTTGTCAGAGAGAGCGAGTGAGAGCGAGCACAGGCAGACAGAGTGGAAGGCAGAGTCAGACGGAGAAGCAGGCTCCCTGTGGAGCAAGGAGCCCGATATGGGACTCGATCCCAGGACGCTGGGATTATGACCTGAGCCGAAGGCAGCTGCTTAACCAACTGAGCCACCCAGGTGTCCCTGGAAAATAAACTTTAAAAGTCATTTCCCTCCTGAAAATGATTTTTTGCTGGTCTGTTCCTCAGACCTCATAGGATTTCCACTGGCCATCTTCTAACTATCAAGCTTACACATGAAACTGAAATAGTCCTGAAATTTTTCATGGCCGTTTATAACACACCTTCTACGTGAGTATTTTTAAGTGACTTAGACTTCAGCTGTAACATTTGCTTGATGAAAATGGTTATAAAAGGAGCTCTGTGTCAAAAAAATGAAACCTCTCGGTCGTTCTAAATGCAAAATTACAGGAAAATGTCTAAGACCCTTAAAAAAATGCCTAGTGACATTTAGGCAGGAAAATCGTAAAGCAGGAGAACAATACTAAATTCATATTAAAACCATTTAGATTTTTGCGCCATCCAAAAGTCTTTCAATCATCAAATTGAAACATCAAATTGTTTCCATTTCAATGCCATCAAAAATTGTTTCATTCCATCTCAGATTTTGAAAGAGTCCACTTCAGTGGAAGGCAATTGATTCTATTGAATATGTGACTCCTAATTTAATTTATGGATACTGATGACCACTGATCTATTCAACTTAGAAAAGAGATCAGAAAGGCTCTCTATGTAAGAGTATAAGAATTTTCTAGATCTGAACTTAGCTCAAGTTTTCTGAGATTATTTAATTATTATTTTAAGTTCTTCTACAGCTCCTTTTTTGAGAAGAAGGAGAGATGACCATTTTTATCAATCAAGACAACTTTTATCTCCATCCTTGGGATGTTGGCCCTTTTCTCTTGCTTCCCATGTGCTGAAGGCTAACTCCAGCAGAGGGAACTCCACAGAGTAACCACACTGTTTTTTCTCCAACATCCTTTCATAGACTGTGGTTTCCTTGCTGTATTATAATGATTATTCTGCTCGAAATCACCTGTCATATACTCAATTAGTAGGAGTTACACATAGGAAATAAGTTAAGACTTTAAAACCCTCCAGCGGAAAGATGGAAGAAGGTTGTGGTGGGAGCAGGGACACAGGGGAAGGTGAGCTGTTTGCTGCATTCTGTGCCATGAGAAGCATCTTCCCAGGTAAGATGGTCTGCCGGGAGAGGAAGCAGCCACAGGCAAAGCTCAGAGAAGGTCTGCCTTCCACAAGTGCTGAACAACTTAACAATAATTTAAACAGGATTATTTCACGTTTTGTGCTTTGTAAGTGGCTTTGGACTTAATATGTGTTTTCTGATGGGTGGTATGCGGGGTTGACTGAAATATTTGAGAATTTGAGGCATAGTCTTATTTTAGAGCAAGCATACACACAAAATAACTCCATTTGTAATTTTCTTGGGTTTACCGGTCATCCTTTGATAAAAGGCACATAATCTGCAATTATTTCTGAATGATTATGGAACATATAGAAACTGAGAAATGCTGAATTAGTCATTGCAAGAACAACAACAAAAATAATCATTACTATAGAATTCCTGCCGTATAAGTGAAAATAGTCCATAGAAACATTTGATGAATTAGTATCCATTCTAATAAGACTTTAATCCTCTGCAGTATTCTAACAAGATCACTGGCCAGTTAAAATCTTCAAAACTCTTCATTGAAACATAAAAATGGAAACCTCAGTTCTGAAGAGTTAGATCTTAAAGAACTACTGTAATTGAATTGCATTTTCCTGCTCTAAGTATGAACGATGGTCTCCAGTCTTATAAATTTTGTTTAATCAGAATCTTCATAAATAATTTGAATGGATTTGGTAGCTACTAAACTTTAATTTAGAGTATATTTTTTTAAGTCTTAAGAGTGAGAAAGTTTAAAGTAATCTGAAAATAATGGCTTTCTGTTTTCTAAAAGGAGAGGTACACGGACACACACATACGCATTTACAATATATATATACATATATATACTATATACATATATACATACATGTAGAGGATATATAAATTAATGTTTCCTCTGATGATTAGGCTATGTTCTTACTAGTAATAGCAAAAGGCATTCTCAATTCTGAATTAAATGTATATATTTCTCGGGAAAATTTCAGAGGTTTTGAGGTGAGTCTGCTTTAATCATGAATTCATGTTCAACTAAGACTCATTTATTCATGCAACTGTTCATGAATAACAAACACCTTGGCTTTCTTAGTTAAGTCTCAGTTTAACAAAGCCTATCAGGGCACGTGTAATATAGACACCTGGATAAAGAAGATACTCTCTGACCTTGAACACTGCAATCCTGGGATTCTGAATAGGCATGCCGAATAATCCAGTAGGAAGACACGAGTCTCCCATTGCTTCAGTTAAAGACGGTTGTGTTGGGCGCCTGGGTGGCTCAGTGGGTTAAGCCTCTGCCTTCAGCTCAGGTCATGATCTCAGGGTCCTGGGATCGAGCCCTGCATTGGGCTCTCTGCTCAGTCGGGAGCCTGCTTCCCTTCCTCTCTCTGCCTGCCTGTCTCTCTGCCTGCTTGTGAACTCTGTCAAATAAATAAATAAAATCTTTATATATAGATATAAAAAAAGACAATTGTGTTGTTCTCTGGGCTGCCACATGTTAGGGCAGAGGTAAAAGGATAGACTTCCGAAAGCCCCACCACACATTCTAGAAAAACTTACCACGAGAGGAGGAAGGAGAAATCATTTCAACAAGACAGAATAGAATGTGTAACAGGATTCAGTGTGAGAGAAGGACACACCGGGGAAGAGCCAGCTTGCAGAGCAGCCTGGTTGCCATGTCTGAGAGTGGGGTCTTCCCACAAAGGGGCTGGGCTTAGCCCTGGGTCAGGGACACCAAGAACCTCATGTTCCCTTGATGGTGGCAGTTCATGGAGGGCAAACTGAAAGACGCCTGGAGGCAGGACAGCAAAAACAAGTATGGTAGGAAGAGGCTCGCCATGGTGCCTCTTTCTAGTTGTAAAGTTACTATCAATATTTGGGGTTTTCCTTTCCCTTCCTCCCCCTCCCTGCCTGCCTGCCTTCCTTCCTTCTTTCCTTCCTTCATCTGGTGGGATGGGAATAAAAGGTTGAAGCTGAGAGCCTGGTCCAGGATGAAAACCATATCTCCACTGGTGAGTCTGAAAAGGCTGGACACGGAGAAGACCCCAAGTCCTTCTTCCCTTCACCTGGTTTGCATCCCTGAGTCTAGAAAGTGCCAGACTCCAGCTCAGTTTTGTTAAGAAAGAAGCACACAGATGTGGGGTATTTAAGCTGGAGTCATGGTCCAGCTGCTGGCCTGAGGAGTCAGTCACCTTCCTTGGCGGTGACAAGTGGCTTGTTTCTGTGACACGAGAGTCTTCCTGACAAAACTTCCTTCACACCAAACAAAGCACACAAGACAAAATACTTGACTAGTCTTCTCAGGACTCTATTTGATGATGGGTAAGGCTGTGCCATGTGAGTGTATGTGAAGGGGAAGAATGTTTCACCCAGTATAACCTCCCCCACTTAAATGACCTTCCTTAGCTACTAATGCTAGGACTTGGGAAGACTATTAGTGTTTAATAAAACATGCTGCATCAATGTAGTTGAAGGGCAAAGTGCTTGAAGAATTCTAATGTTTTAAAAAATGTGCCAACCTGCCATTCTTATGAGAAAGTCAATCATTTTAGAAGTTATAATTTTACTAAACTTCAAATTAGAAGGACTATGCTCTTAGGAGGTAAAAAAGAATCTTATACTTAATCTGAAAAATAGCTTGCAAATAAACTTTTTTTTTCAAGTTAAAAAAAAAAAAAAAGAAGCACAGAGCATAAGAGATGATGACATCTGGACTTCAGAATACACGTCGGACAGGAAGCTATTTAGAAACATGCTGTTGGCTCCACACAGAGTTGTGTGGCTGTGTCAGAGGACCTGGAGAAGCCGGACGTCTACGCAGACAGACCTGAAGTGCGGCGCGGTCAGGGTCTCTCCTATCGCCCTTTCTCTCTTCCCTGTTCTCTATCATGTGGCTTTAGTAGTCAAACTGGAAGGGTATGGTTTTGCTTCTCCGCTAAACCAAGTGAAATGATTGCTGTCATAATTACAGTTCCCAAAGGATTTCTCAGACTGGACATTTCTAAACCAGTATGTATGAAAGGCAGTCCAGTTGTTTGGTCTGTTTTTAAATTTTCTACGTGCCCTTGCTGAGTGCTGCGTACTTCGTTACAGTTGTTTGTTTGTTTCCGAAGAACGCTTAGAGCTCTGGATAGAAAGAGACAAAGGAATAAGGGCAGAAGAGCAACTGTACGGCCTCTCAGGCTCACAACATGGTGGTTACTTCTTCATCTTGCTCTTGGACTAAAAGTTGGTCTGATGGATTGACGTCTTCTTCATGGGCCTGTTAGTGGTTTATGACAGTCTGGGAAGATAGGAACACCCCCTGGCGAGGCCCCTGGCAATTGTCATTCACTGGATGAGCCAATTAGTCCCACCATTTTGTTTGCTGCTCTTGGAATCCATCCTACTGGCCTCTCCCAGGGGCAACATTCCCCCAGCAAGCCCTCAGAAATGGCAGCTAAGAGCTGCCAGGGTACTCTGGCCCCTGACACTTCTAGATGTCTGCCTTGCCTTCCATTTAGCAAAGAGATGTGGGTTGGAGCAGGGATGAGAAAACTCCTTCTTCCAGAGGACTCTTGTTCCCTAGCAGGGTTCCACACTGGCATTCATGCACGCAAAGATCCCATGTGCCAGAAACACGTGGGTATTTCCTACACCTGGGTGCTGGTAAGGTGTGTGTGAACGAAGTGAACAAAGCCCCAGCCTGCGCTTTGGGCAGTGACCATGCAGACACACACCAAGGAATCCAGCCATCATGGAGGCATGAAATGTGTTGGGGAGTTTCCTAGGGGAGGCAGAGACTAATTCTGCCAGAAGAGTATTGAACCATAACAAATCAGGCAATGGTTTTTTGTGGGTTTTTTTTTTTTTTAATCCTCTAAATTTAAGACTGTATGAGCAACCAGCTGGAAAGCTCAGGATAAGCCTTCTGGTACCCACCCAGGCAGAATTAATCCAAGGGTCTTCTCTCTTAGCACTTTGTTCTTCTCATTAAGTACAGCCCTATCACACTGTGTAATAATAAGAAGCTGGTTATCTGCCTGTCTGCCCCCATTCCTGCCTCACAAGCCCAAACTTCTGGTTGGTCTTTAATGCCCGTTGGTATAAAATGAACAAGTGAATGAATGAAGCCGCTGCTACCTGTTTCCTCTAGGTTTCTCTCCACACGTGGGGTGGAAGGAACTTAAAACTCTTCTCCTATGTTTAAGTCAACCTCTCTCCCCCAGAAGCTCAGAGACTAAGTCTGAGTCTTGCAGTTTTCTTTATTTCCCAATTATAATTCATTAATAGAGCAAGGTACTACGTGATTATTTCATAAATGTTGGCAGTTCGACGGCCAGTTGGAATGGGCAAGGATGCTGGTCTGCTACCCACTGGAATAGAAACAGAAAATGTATATCAAATAGAAGCTTGAAATAAGTGTTTGAGATATATGAATATAGGTGCAGCATGCAAGAGGAGCTAAACCAAGTCCTTTGAGGAATTACTGTTTTGAGTTTTTTCCAGGCCTTTCGATATTCCCTTTTCTTTTCATCAAGGCATTACTTTCCCACCTTCAGTACAAGATTAAAAAACCCTGGTGGTCCTGCTTCTCTCTGCATGTACAGAAAAAACAATGACTCATTGTGTGGCTAACATGTCCAGACAAAATCTGAAGAGCGTTCAGGTGTGTGCGTGTGTGTGTGTGTGTGTGTGTCCGCGTGTGCTCATGCATGCATACACCTGCTCCGTATATATTCGTGGGCCAGTTCAGACAATTAACATTCTTCCTCCTGCTACAGAAAATGAATATTACTTATATTTTTAAATATTCACTTCCCAGAAAGACTAAAGAGAAAGGAAATAAACTCTTTGCTAAAGACACTGCTGGTGGGATAGTGTTGGGGGATGCAAATCACCGTTCTTCACTCCGTCCTCTGGAGGTGATAAAAATTGACATTACTAGGATAGAGAATTTATCCTTCTGAGTTTTACTATTTGAACTACATAAAATAATTTCTAGTTTGGGGCTTTGTTATTTTTTGTTTGTTTTCATTTCTTAATAATAATGGTTTTATTAATAATTTATTATTAATTTGTTAATAATTTTTATTAATAATTTTATCATTAATAATCTCTTCCTTAATAATATTATTTTGCTAATATGTTGACATACTTGTCTTTGTAAACAAGTTTGGTTTTGCTCATTAGTTTGTATGAGCTACTTAAATGATACTGATGACGGCAAGGATGGAGTTGATGATGGTAGGAGCCAACCAAGGTACCAACGACTTCTTCGATGTGTATTATACACATATATGATGAACATATGACACGGGGTTTGATTATTCTCCCGTTTCTTATTCTCAGGTTAGCTAAAGCTCAGAGAAGTTACATGTCTTGCTCAAAGGGACTGAGAAAGTAGGGCTCCACCCTGGGTTTCTCCCACTCTCTCTGACACGTCTCAGAAAGTTCATCCACATTCTGTGGTTTGGACCTCTACATAAATACAGTGATGATTTCAGCCTGGAAATGTGTGCAGACTTCAGACACAGATGTCCATCAACCAAGTGGACATCTCCACTGTACATTGCAAAGGTCACAAGTCCAGATCTGGATTCATTATCAACATAACTCCAAAGCTTTTCCTAGTCCCATATTCTCCGTGTAGTTGACGTGTCTACCTTAGCCCAGGGACTAAGATGGTCAGACTTAAGTCCTTGTTTATCTGAAATGCAAAATTACCTGGGTGTCTTCTCTGTGAGCAGACCGTCCTGCAAGAGAGCCCGCAGTGAGAGCGGGCTCCATCCTTATGTCCTTCCCCACGGTCACTTCTATGTCACCGACTGACTCCTGCTGGTTTTCCCTCCTGAATGTTTCTCAGAAATACCTTATCTGTCATTATTCCTATAACCGCTGCCCCATTCAGGCATCCATCATCTCTAGTAAGGATGTTCGCTTCCAAAATATTTTCCTTATTTCTTACTTCGCTGGTTCCTCCAGACTTCTACGAGAAGACCCTCGTGACAGGGCTGACGACGCCACGCCTTTCCTGAGGTCCTGCAGCGGCTCCCAGACCCCCACAGCAGCACTTCTCCTCCCCAGTACACATCAGTCACCCAGACTGGAAAAGCACAGCCAGGGCCGAGTCCAATTAAATTACGACCTCTTGTACTGGGGCTGAGCATTTTACCTTTTTAAAGCACCCTAGGTGATTCTAATATGCAGCCAGAGTGAAACACAGAGTTCATGCCACACAGATCCTTCTACCACTCGGCCCTGAAGACATCACCACCATCCCTGTCCTTGCTGCCCACCGTGGCTCAAGTTTCACACTACGATAAACGCAGACTTGCTTCTAGGTCCTCCTACACACAGAAGCTCCTCACCTCCATCCATTCCTTTCTGTCTGGAGAGCTCTCTCCCCTCCCCCACCCCCAGTCCCACCCTCTTGTGGCTTCCTGACTTTCATTCAGATTTAAGACTCGGATCAAAGGTCATTTCCTCCAGGAAACCTCTCTTATCATTGATTCTACCCTCTGCCCTCACAGGGGCTCAAGAAAAGCCATATAGTAAAATTTGTGTTTTATCTTCTAATAAATTGGAATCCTACACTCTACATTATGGCAGACAATAATCATCTTTACTTCCCGAATCATGGTCCAGAGGCCAGGTCCCAGTCCTGTTAGTCCCCTTCTTATGCTCACATTTTTGCTTAGGAGGCTCTCTCAGTCCTATCTGCTTCTTTCCCTTTGCCCGGGCAGCCTTTAGCCTTCAGCGAAAATACTGTCATCTTGACGAAGACTCTGAGATCTTCCTGGCTACCCCAAACAAAACCATTCATGCCTTTCTCCCTGTTTCTAAGTCATTTTGCACTCACTTTCAACTGTGTTCCTAGTTGTTTGGGACTGTGATGGTTCACATAGCTGTCTTCCAAATGGACAAGAAGCTCTCTGGGGTCCTGCACAACTTTATCCAAAGTACAGTGTGGGGGCTCAGTAGGTTTCTGTGTCTGTATCATTACATCCCACAGAATTCTAGTAACGATATTTTACACTATTCTAATTCTTTGGAAAATTGGTAAGATCATCTCCTTCCATGATACTGCTAACTGACTAAGAATTTACACTCCTTTGATCTCTGCTTTATTTATTTATTTATTTATTTTCATTTTAAGCAGTTTCAACTGTTCCGTCAGGAATTCTTTTGCTTCCTGGCGAAAGTCGTAAGAACTTTATTATAAAGAAACCTCTGAAGATTTTTTTCACCATCCACTACCTGCCTACCTATCAACAGTTGTAATTGGATTGGACAAAGCTGGGAAAACAGTGTTTGTCCTCCACAACAGGATTCCCCCAATCCTTTTGCCATGGTTAATTTCATACAGCCCAGAAAGCATGCAATTGAGGCCAGAGCCAGGAAGAAGCAGTGCACACTTCCCTGCTAGTCTTTGATGTGCAGTCTTGGCTCTGTTCCATCTCTACCCCAGGCGGGAGCCACAGCTGGTCACCATGTGCAAAGGCAAGAATGGGGGAGGGAGCCGATCTTCCTCTAAGCCAAATGTGGATTCCACAACTGAAGTGGAAAATCCACATCCTCCATCTGATAAGTGCACAGGGCAGGCATCACAGCGTCAGTCAGTCCTGGGTAAACTGGACGTCCTGGGTTCAAATCCTTGCCTTGTCACTTCTTAGGGACTTGATCCAAAGCGATTTCCCGGAGTTCTCGAAATTGATATCTGCACAGTAGAGTAACTTTCTTTACCTGAAGAGTTGCTGTAGGTGTACAAATGAACGACATGGAAAATCCCCATGAGACGTAAATCACAGCGGGTGCCTGAATGTTTCTACTTCTTGTCTTTCCACTAGGAATTATGAAAACAACACACAATTAACAAAGGCCCCTTCGACATGAGGATGCCCAGCAAATGGTTTCCATCTTGGTGATGTTTTTATCCATTCCCTTGGCATCTGAGGACAAGGATGTGCCCACCCCCGAGGCGAGAAGAGTCCCCTTCCTTCCTCTTCTGGTCTTTGCCAGGACAGAGAGATCCTGAGGAAGTCTAGGAAGCCTCACCCCTAGAGTCCCCTAACTACTACCTTTTCCTCCTCTTCATCCTGCTCATCAGGGCTGGTGTGACCAACAGCAGTCTATGAGTTTGAGGTTCTGTCACAACTCTACATTCGGCTATGACTTCTACAGTCAAACAAATCCCTCCAACCTTCTCAGCCAGTAATTCTAGGAGCCCTGAACATTTCTTGAAGAAGAACCTTTTTTTTTTTTTTACATTTTATTTATTTATTTGACAGAGAGATTATAAGCAGGCAGAGAGACAAGAGGGGCGGGGGGGGGGTCGTAGTGGGGGAAGCAGGTACCCGGCTGAGCAGAGACTGGGACCCAATCCCAGGACCGTGAGACCACGACCCAAGCCGAAGGCAGAGGCTTAATCTACTGAGCCACCCAGGCGCCCCAAAGAAGAATCTTCTGACACCTAACCAACCAACACTGAGCAGGTCCTCTTCCAATATTTTGATTTCCAGTGACTGTCGAGGAAATGCCCCAACCCTTAAAGGCAGGGATGTGGCTCAGAGCCAGTGTGAGGTGGGGTGTGTGAGGCCACGGGCGGGTCCGAAAGGAAATGAAGTGTGTGGACAAGCCAGAGCGAAAAGATGGTGCCCGAGTCTCCATCTCTCGTCAGTGGGGTCACCCGTATGGCAGCTGCCACAGAAGGATTGGAAATACTGGTCTCAAGAGAGAGTGAAACCCAGGCCTTTCAACACAGGATACTCAAGTTAATCTCTAGACCTAATCCACTTAGAGAATTGCTTTTAAGTCCCATTTGAAGTGATGCAGAGGCCAGGACTAAGGCAGATAAGCCCTTCCCACTTGGAGGGGCTCAGCCAGACTAGTACCCTATGGCCAGCCTTTCCAAGGCCTGCCCAGTTATACTAACTCATCCTGTTGTGCTTTATATGTTAGTGTGGGGGACACGGCCCAAGGAACTGCATCCAGGGGAGATGGGTTAGGGTTCTCTTACTCTCTTTCCATCACTGGGAACCAGGGCGGCACTGACTTCCTGCCGGCCACCACTACGCCATCAGGAACTGCTCAGAGGCCCCACGAGCCACAGGAAGAAATGCTATTGGGGAGCACCTTGGATCGTTTTCCACCCACGAAGAAGCCAAAATCTCCCAGGCTCGCATGGGGGTGGGGGGAAGGGCGCGTTGTCAGAAAAATCATGATCACACTCTAAAAACAAATAAAGGACTCGGGCTGTGAGTTTCTGGCAGATGTTCATTCATACGCAGAAAGCAAACAACACTCTCTCGGCAGTTCTTCCGGCCTGGCCAGTCCCAAGGTCCCACTGTGAACGCAGGCCACGGGCCGCCAGATGGGGCAGCCAAAAAATAAAATGATAAATAAATAAAATGAAAATAAACCTCCAGAGTTATTATTTCCAAAGACATAATAGAACACGGGCAACAGAGACATTAATTCATAGGGAGGAAGAGAGGCCACCTTCCTCTTCCGTCCCACCTGACTTCTAAACTGATCTGCACTTTATTTTAAGAACCTGAGTAATGTTAAGAAAACAAAATGAGTGTTTCAGATACTTTAAGTCAACGCAGTCCCTGCCCTTCCTTCTAAGATGTAAGAGCTGGCGTTAGGGCTTCTTTTCCTAATTTTCCTTCCCTTTGTAAAAATAAAACTCTATGTGGAAGTGCCAGTATGTATGAGTATGTGCACGTGTGTGTGTGTGTGTGTGTGTGTGTGTGTGTGTGTGTGTCTTTTCTCCCACCATGAAGTTGACCTTAATCTGGCCCTTGAAATGAGACAGAAAGTCCAATATGCAATCACAACACCCAATGTTGGGTCTACACGCAAACACACCCTGTTTTAAACACAGCCTGGACAGGACTACAGCGGCTGTGTGTTGTCGGGTAGGACTTGAACCTGTCTGGGTCCTAGTTTCCTCATCCATAAAACAAGCTCATTGCAGGAGACAATCTTGAAATCCACTCTCCTATTAAGTTCTGTGAGGCTGAGAAAGTCCTAGTTCAGACACATGTGGGAAGGGCTCATTTCTTTTCCAAAGGATTCATAATCAGAGCACCGCCTGCAGGAAAGTTGTATTTTGAGAGGCAGGGTCTGCATCCCAGCACATACTGGTCAGTGATTCAACCAGCCAAAACTCCATCCACGCTTATATTTTGAGGAACATGGGATTACATTCATCTCCTAAGGAGCTTACTGAGAATCAGACTCACAGGATAAGGAAGATCAATTAAAAATTATAAGTTGAGGTTTGCTGTACATATGGGATCTTGAGCACTATTTTTTTTACGATTTTATTTATTTATTCAAGAGAGAGAATGCATGAGAGAAAGCACAGGCAGGGAGGGTGAGGGGAGAAGGAGAAACAGACCCCCCCACTGAGCAAGGATCCTGACCTGGGGCTCCATCCCAGGACCCTGGGATCATCACCTGAGCCAAAGGCAGAGGCTTAACCGACTGAGCTGCCCAGGCACCCTGGGATCTTGAACTCTTCATAGTCGCAGACCATTTTTGCTCATCTTCGTTTTCTTCATGCAGCACCCACACCCACGAGGTATTCCAGAGACGTTTATGGTTGAATTTAGGCCACTACCCAGTCACAGGTGAGAAAGAGGCGTAAGCAACATTATCCCACCCAACTCCAGAATGGCTGGTGCCCTTTCAACAGAGTTCATTGCTCTTTGGAGGGATTAAAGCATTTCATATAAATCCTGTTTATGTTTTCCCAAGTGTGTGTTTAAAGTATTGAGACCCAAGTAAATGTGCCTGGCCTCCTAATCTTACCACAGAAGATAAAAGAAACTTTTTCTTTTGAAGTGAGTAGGTAGCAACTCCGTTTATTCTTCTGTTTCCCTGGAAAAGGCCAACTGAGTGGAGGGTGTTGGAATGTGGAAGGGGAAACTAGAGAAGGCAAAGCCCTTCCCCAGTCTCCCCCCACCCCGGGGGTCGCTTTGCTTTAGGGCCCTGGGGTCTGACACCCCCCAAGGGTAGGTTCATGCTTGGCTTTTCTCTCGGGAGGCAGACTGCAGACACCCCGTGTACCATTCCCATAGGTCCAGAGCCTCCCTAGAAATGTGAATCCAACAGAACATGTCAAGGGGTCTACAGCCAGCCTGAGTCAAGTCTGTACCCCATCTTGGGAAAGAGCGAGTTCTTTGGAGGCCTTGCTCAGGCAAGGACATCTTGGGGGGCGGCACCCAGGGTCCTCAGAGAGGTTGGCCTCATCCCACCTTCCCAGACAAGCCTCTCCTTGTTCTCTGAGACTTGAGACATTCAAACTGTCCCTCTCCACAACCATCCCCTACACAAACACCCTTCCCTGTGCCCGAAGCCCTAAATGACTCGTGCTGGGAACCCGCGCTTTTATATTTGCATCAGGTGTAAATGATGTCTGAGAGCTGTTTTAAGAATCATTTTGATAGGGAGTGCCTGGGCGGCTCAGTCCGTTAAATGTCTGTCTTTGGTTCAGGTCATGGTCTTGGGGTCCTGGGATCAAGCCGCACATCAGGCTCTGTGCTTGTGCTTCTCCCCCTCCCTGCGTCCCTCCTCCCCTGCTCATGCTCTCTCTCTCAAATAAATAAAATCTTTAAAAAAAAAAAAGAAAAGAAGAAGAAGAAGAATTGTGTTTATAGGAGGACTCAAAAACAGGCGATGATATCCTGATTCACTCCCAAAGTGAAAGATACAGGACCGCAGAGGAGCAAACTGAATGGGACAGCAGAAGGTGTTACCCACCTTCAACATTCCCTGCCTTGCTGCCCCACAGCCCACTGCCAAGTTCCTTCAGCTCACCCAAGCCCAGGGCGGAGAGTCTGACAGACCACAAGTCTCCAACCTCATGACAATGACAGGGATTTCCCCACAAGGGTGAGGACAGGTCCCACCTTCCCCATGGAAAATCTGCATCCACAAGCTCCCTCACTTGGTGTGTGGGCTGCAGGGGGATTTCTAGGACTCCTCATGTCAGGGCAGATGTCATCCAGTGCACATCGCTCAAACAGAGCGGAAGTTTCTTATTTGCTTGCCTGACTAGAGCCGTGTTTTCTGTTTGTTTGTTTGTTTGTTTTTGTTTTTTGCCCCTAAAGGTGATGTAGGAATGCAGGGTCCATCACCAGAGACTCCTTTAGCCCCTAGGGCTGGCTCCCACAGTTTACTGGAAACAGTTGCATAATTGATTTTTTTGAGCAGAAACAACAGATTCTCAATACTGATGAGGTTGAACCACTTGCCTGCTTCTAGTCCAAGAAAACACCATTGGACAAGCTCCAGCTACCTTCACTTGAATCCTTTACCTGGCTGTGGGTTCAATCCTCATCTGTGATCTCCAGAAGAATGCTGTTCCCTTCCTGAGTTGTCCGCATAAACATAATACCGGAATAAAGGAAATAAGTTCTTCCCCGCTGAAGTCGGCTGACTGAGACGCCGTGCCCTCCTGGTCCCCTGAGCAGCTGCCGCTTTCAGCAGTGAGCTAGGGAGTTGGTCCTGTGCCAAGGGTTTCCCAGTATTCGGGAGGAGTCGCTACTGAACTCCCCGGTTTGAGGCTCATTCTGCCTTCCTTTGTTTTCCATGGCAGCACGTCTCGTTCTCTCTGAAGCTTCATAAAGATTGAGTATTTATGGGGCGCCTGGGTGGCTCAGTTGGTTAGGCAGCTGCCTTCGGCTCAGGTCATGATCCTACAGTCCCAGGATCGAGTCCCACATCAGGCTCCCTGCTCAGCAGAGAGTCTGCTTCTCCCTCTGATCTCTCTCCTCTCATGCTTTCTCTCTCTCTCCCAAATAAATAAGTAAAATCTTAAAAAAAAAAAAAAAGAAAGAAAGAAAAAGAAAGAAAGATTGAGTATTTATGAATGGGATCACTCAGATTCTTTCTTCTGAGTCTCAACTCCATCATTCATTAGAATAAACTGCCTAATGAGATGCGAATCATTCTGATGATACTATAACTTACTGTCAGATAAAACACCTTTCTGGAGATATTTAGATACCGTGGACACATAATACATGTTAAACTAGAATGACCTGGGATATACACGGAACATGCTTTGCTTCTTCAAAAACCAAAATAGAAAACCCTTCTCCAGAGAATGTGACGTGAATCAGGGTTCACAGCTGGAGGCAACGGTTTCATTAGGAATTATTAGAAATAAAAACATGTCTGGGGGCACCTGGGTGGTTTAGTCCGTTAAGCCTCCAGCTCTTGACTTCAGCTCGGGTCATGATCTCAGAGCTGTGGGACAGAGCCTAGGGTCAGGCTCTGCTCTCCGCACGGAGTCTGCTTGAGATTCTCTCTCTCCCTCTCACTCTGCCCCTGCCCCTGCTCCTGCCTGATCTCTAAATAAGTAAGTTAAGTAAATAAATAAATAAAATCTTTAAAAAAGAAAGAAAACCGTATCTTGACCTGTGGTGGACTTTATCGCTTTAAGCCCTGCTTTATAGAAAGAGAGAACTTGGCTGCTCCCCAGGAAATTTGGGGCTGAGGTATTTTCAATGATTTGCTGAGGTCTAACTTCTCGTCTTTTTCTTCCTCAACATATCTTGCTTCCACCTCCTTCTGGAAAAACGTAAGATTATTGACGTGGTGCTTTATGCTGCTTCTTCTTCTTGCCAACATATTGCTTCACAGACTCAGATTTCTCTTCAGCGGAGAATCTGTGTCTTCTCAAGCACACGGCAAGGAAAACTGTCCATGAGAGCGTCCAAGAATGAGCTAAGAATGATGGTCAGGAAGATCCTTTATCATACTGTAGAAACAGAAATAAACTTAGAATGAGCAGCGGTCTGGGGCATCTGGGTGGCACAGTCAGCTAAGCGCTCGACTCCTGGTTTCAGCACAGGTTGTGATCACGGAGGCATGAGATCGAGGCCCGTGTCAGGCTTCACCCTCAGTATAGAGTCTGCTTAAGATACTCTTTCCCTTTTCCCTCCCCATAAATAAATAAATCTTAAAAAAAAAATAGAAAAAAAAGAGGAAAAATGAGCAGTGGTTTAACTGTGACCCTGTGAAGGTCCTCTGTAAGGCTTTGTTTGCTATCCATAAAAGTGTTCAAGAGCAGCCCAGGAAAATGGGTTCATATTTGAAATTAGCCAAGTGCCTGCTTGTATAAGGTTCCGTGATTAGTGAAGTGGCCTTGGGGGAGGGCATATTAACTCTGTCCACACCTCCCACCCACATTCCAGCTGACTCCAAGGCCAAGGGAGGGGAAGGAAGTGGATCTAATTCTGCACAGGGTGTGGGTCCCTGGAAACACCCTTCCACTTCTCCCAGGAGGCCCAGGATGGCAACCGGGACAGGGAGGGGAAGATGGCCTTCATCTGTTTTATTTTGGATCCGTTCAAGTGCCTGTCAGATGGAAGGAAGGCTTGGTCAAGAGCCTTAGCACCCAGCCCAGGGAATATTTGCTCACCAAATATAGTTACCCTGTGGGCCAGCAGGAGAGGCTGTTCGGATGGACTGCCAGGGAACGGCTGCTGCTGAGATGTCCCACTCGAATATTAGAACAAAATAACAGCAGAGGACTGTTCAGTAGGACAACTATGACTCGCTTGCTTGACAGGTGTGAGAGTTAACAAAGATAAGGCAGGAGGAGTTCTCTGTCTTTCCGAGAGTGGAGGTCCCACTTGAACAACAAATATGTTTGTGCATTCCGCACGTGGCAGATTTCATCATGACAGAAATTTGTTGTGAGTCAGTAATTTTTAAATAGATTTGTATTTATCAGTTACAAAAGTATCATCATACATATGAAATATGGATGAGAACTATCATTTAAGTGTCCAAATGAAGGGAGTATATACAAAGATCCATCCCCCTAAGCCCACTGCCATTTTCCGTGAAGCTTCATAAAGACTGAATATTTATGGGAGGCACGCCTGCATCATTTTGAGTCTATAGAGTTCTGGTTATTTCATAGAACCTGATATGGTTCTCAAACTGTCTTTAAACACACATCTACAGACACACACATATAGGCATACATACACACACAGACCGGCACACGTACATGGATACACATATACATCTACCTGTACACATATGTCCCCACCCACACATATGCGCACATATCTAGATGAGACAAGAGCTGACCTGCCTTGACTAAAGGGAGATCAAAAGCTTCTTGTCCCCCATCTTCTGCTCAGGACTGCCTTGAGCACCTCCAAGCCCAGTCACTTAGACACGCACATCTTTGCAGAAGAAAAGCTCTGCCTTCCCCATTCAAGTGAAAACCTGCTCCTACTTTGCAACATTTGTCACACTCAAGGTACTTGTGTCAAGATGCCCTTCGTGTGACAGATGGACAGATGAGCCTCTATAAGAGAAACACCTCAGAAGTTCCTTACACTTCCATCACTGTTTTGAGGGCTTTGTTCCTCCAGAGAAAAATTTTGGTCCCTGTAGTGATTAACATGAGAAAGCTGCACTTTGTTCGCTTTTTCAAAAGCAAAAGGGATACTCCTACTGTATTTCCACTAGGGACTGGACATTGGCCAGGTCAGATGACTACATTGTCACCATGACCCCACTTGCAAGAATAAACATTAGAAAATGGGAAAGACCAAAAGACCATCATGGCCCCAAAGCCAAGCTGGCATAATATGCAGGAAATACTGACAGATTTAACCTAACACAGCCAATGACCATCGATAAGGGTATGAAGACTGCAGTTACTCTGGTGATCCTGTCAGGAGCAGCTCCTGTAGAATACCTGTAATGTAATCAGTGATGGCAGCCAGCTGCCTGGCCCAAGGAGGCCCGGCAGTTACTGTGATCCACTCAGACTCAGGTATGTCTTGCTTGTCTAATTTGCACCACAATCAGGAAAATCTAAAAATCTGTCCCCAGCACCTTGTGATACAAGCACCTGAATGCGACAGAGAGCAGGTGTTCCCTTGTAAGGTGAAAGCAATAGAGCCGGTGAACCCAGAAGTGATCTTTTTGCAACTACAGATCTGCCCAAGCACTGCTGGGGGCTCCAGGAAGCACCCAGAAGCCCCACATTAAAGATCAATGGCTGATACTTGGGCTGACAAGGTGCTCAGGTCTAAGAACACTTAGCTACTGAGGTCAGGGTGAGTCTTTGTCCTTCTTGACCTTGTACAGGGTCAGAGGGGGTCTCTCCTGATATGAGGACAAGGGTCGGTGTTGAGGTGAGAGTCCACTCGGTGTCCCGGGACCCCAGCCAGTCCTCCTTAGAGTGGAGCTGGCATCATAAAGCAGAGGCACAGGAGATAGCTGGTTGGCGTGGGATTTGGCATTGGGATTCACGCAGCACTGAGGTCAGTAGGCATCATGCTTGGTGGTCTAAGGGCAGAAGGTCACAGAGAGGAGAGGAGAGAAGGGCAGCCATCCCAGCCACGGGGATACAGAGGCCACTGCAGTGGAAGGGAGGACCAGCTGGCCTGCTTCCTACAGAGACAATAGGAAGGCAGGTTCCAGTCCCTGGGGACAACCAGTGGTTATTTCGAGTCTGCTGTGCAGACCCCCCATCCAGGGGGCAGCCTCAGCAGCGACCCAGGCAGGTGTCTAATCTGGACACCACAGAGCTGATGAGCTGAGTTGTTACCGAGAAAATTACATGTTCTTCCCATTTGGCAAAAGAACCCAGGGTAAGGAGCCCCAGTCTTAGCGGAGATGCTCTGGGCCAGCCCAGATCAATGTCTACTTCAGAAGCAGCAGCCCACTCTGCACAAGAGACTGACAGGAACTGGAAAGAGAGCAAGACAAGTAAGATGACCAGTGCCTCTCAAATTCCAACTATCTTAAATACCCACACGGCTCCAAAAGATCTTGACTTATATTTCCAACAACAGAGGAAGCTAACATTCAGTGAGCATTGACTGATGCTTTATACATTTATCCTAGTGACAGTGTATGGGGATGAGCCTTCACTCACCATTATGTCTGTTTTGCAGATGAGAAAACTGAGGCTTGGAGGTCATGTAATCTGCTCAAGATCATGTGGCTCATGAGGATCAGATGAGGCTCTAACCAGATCCTTCATCGCCAGAATATATCAAGAGTTACACAAGTGTAATTCAGATTTGGGCAGGGCACTGGGCCCTGAATTTCAGCTACCACCCCCTAAAATTCTGAATCTGGTTCTAGGACTTCTGGAGAGGGAGAAAAAATGAGTAAGTCAAATTATAAGGTATATATGAAAATATTTTCAAAAATTATGATAGGGCAACATTAGAGAGACACAAATTAAATTTTTTTAAAATGTCCCAGTCTGAGGATCTCACCGTTATGACAGAACAGAAAGAGATTGTCAGCTAATGACACAGAAACACAAGAAAATTCATCAAAATAGGAAAAATTTTTCCTAATCAGGAAGCCCTGTAGATTTGTGGACGCTTTTCCAAAGCCGGGTCATGGAAAGATCATTAGCTGAGTCATTTAGAATGGAACCAGACAAAGTGTCCACAAACGCCCAGGAGCGCTCTCTCCCACATTGGACAAAATGACCTAATTGGGCTTTTCATCTCCCATTGTCAAGAACTCATTTTTCCACACAGAACTACACAATCGGTTCATCATCCTTCCCCGTCTTTTGAGTTCACAGAAAATGTGAAGCTAGAACATCACAGAGCCTTAGAAAATTCAAACTGTTTTGTTATACTAAATTACACTAAAATCTTTCTATTTTCTGGTAATACAGTAAGAAGCAATTCTTTAAAAGAAAAATTCAAGCACGTGCAAAAACAATCTCATGGAAATATCCTTAATGGTATATAGCAAACTGAAAAGTAAATGCTCTTTGCCCATTTTGAAGTTATCTGTTTGGCATCATGGAATAAAACTTGACAGCCACAGTGAAAGCATTAAAATCCGGAACTTCATTATTTCAGAAATACAGTTTATCATGAGCTTCTCAGTTCCAGTAAGGTGATTATTTAAATTCTGGCAAGAGACAGCTGTGCATAGAAAACCCTACTTGTGATTTTGAGAGCTTTTCTACATTGCCTACTGACCACAGCATCTACATGGACATGTGACACGGGATTTCACACCTGCTGGCTTCCTTTTCTTTTTCTTTTTATTTCTTTCTCTTCTTCCCCTTCTCTTTCCCCTCTCCCCCTGCCTGCCTCCTGCTTCTCCTCTTTCTCCTCTTCCCTCTTTCTGATGGGAAGAACATTCACAACTTTTCTCCAAAGAATGGTACAGCTGGGCTACCAGTATCCGTGAGATCACCGATCACCTCTGAGGCTAATGTCCAGGGGCCATGGTGAGATGCAAACACGCAGCCCCCTCACTTCTGTTGGGTACTTGCTTCTTTGACAGTTTCTGTCTCTTCTACTCTCTCTGGAATAGTCTCCTCAGATACCACAGGGCTCGGACCTAGTCCATAGCCAGAGTGGATGGAATGGTTTAAGCCCCCTAATGAATGAGCAAGGTGCCCCCACCAGATCTGGCCAGTCAAATGTCTCCTCCAAGGACTCTGAATGAGGAAGGGAGAGGCACCGAGCCTGGAATTATTCTGTCCCCATCCCCCCACTATGTCTTCTTTGTTTCCCCGCAGCCCTATTAACCCTCCCTCTTCATTGGCTGTGTAACCTGGGCTGAGTACCAACCCCCTTCACTTACTGGGAATTTTTTTCTTCGAGAGAAATATGAAAAACATTTTTAATTGGCAATATTTTCTTTACCTATTCAATGGATATACATTTTTAAGATAAAAGCATAATAGATACACATGATCAAAAAAGTCAAGAGGTACAGAAAGTCACCAAATAAAAAGTAAAACCTCTCTTCTCCAGTATAATCATTGCTGACAATTTCTACACTGCCCTCCAGAAAAGATATTATTTCTATGCCAGCATATATTCCTTTATTTAAAAAAAAATGCTTTTCATGGTAGGCTTTTCTATGGACAGCATCCATATGTTTATTTTTTAACTTTTCACTTTGAAATAATTCAGTCTTCAGACAAGTTGCAAAAATAGTTCAAAGGATTCCCAGACACCCCTTCATTCAAATTTCCCAAATACCACCTGTGACTATGCGACCACACTTGTTCTATCATTCTCTCTCCTCTTCTCTGTCTATTACAATTTTCCTACACTGTTTAAGTCTGGGTTGCAGACATAACGTCACTTTACCCCCAAACACTTCCACGGATTCTGTTCTAAAGCCAAGGACGCTGTCCTGTATGCCTGTGGCACATCAGACTATGGGGAAACCCATCTGATCCATGGCAGGTTGGGCGCAGACCGTGCTTGGCGTGGATACATCTGTATGTGGCCCTGGGTGGTTGAGCTAGGACAGGGCAGTCTGATCAACTGAACTGCCCACAGAAGCCAGACATGTGCTGGGAGCCCTTCATGCAGACCCATGAGGGGTGTGGTGCTCTGGAGACTCCAATGGATGGGGGTTAGTGTTTAATGGGGACAGAGCCTCTGAGACGATGTGGAGGGTCAAGAAATGAATGATGATGATAGTCGCACAACAACTTGAATATACTGAATGCCACTAAATGGCATCCTGAAACGTAATCGAAATGACAAATGTTATGTTTTGCCTTCTTAACACGATAAAAGAAATGAAAATTAAAAAATACTAAATCCTGTGCAGACCAAATAAAGCTGACTCCAAGCCAGAGTGGGCCACCTGTGTTTGACTGCCGGTCCCGTTAAAATGTTGTTATCACAAGGGTGGGACGTCAGCCCGGAGAGGCGCTGAGCTGTCTGAGACTGCAGGAATCTGTCACATCAAGCTGGACCCAGAACCCAGAGCTCCAGGAACCTTCATCCCTTCATCCACTTTGGCTCTTGCAACATCAAAGAGTTCTCAGGATCTCTGCGTCTTAGGCCTGACTCTGAAAACCTCTGCTTAACCCACTAAGTAAATAGATAGGCAAGGGTGACCCCCCAGGGAAAGTAAGCTATGGCTCAGACCAGTGCAGCAGACTGAACAGATGCCCAGAGGACACAGCCACACCTGCCCACAGACACAAGACACTGGGATCTCCATCCCATTGCTGGCCTTCAGAGCTATATGGCTCTGTTCTGGGGCAAGTTGGCTCCCTCTGGGCTGGGCCAGCTGGCACAAAATGAAGCCGACCTCAGCCCTTCTTCACCTACACAGTCACTCTTCCCAAGCTGCCCCAGACAAAGCATCTCTCTTGACCTACCATGCTCCTGGCTTTGAGTCACTGGTGACATAGCCTTCGCTTGTCCCAGAAAGATCCACCACTCCATGAGTAAGCCACCACTCACTGACCAAGTAACCCATTGGTACCCACAGTCTACCATGAATTATCGTGGGCAGTTCCTCTTTATTATATAAATTTTAGGGCAAAAGCTGAAATATAAGGGTCAGGGGGCAAAGATAAGTAAAAACTAGCAATGGCATAGTATTTGGGAATGTGTCAGGTTTCCATATACATTAGCTCAACTGATCTTAATGAGAATGCTGGAAGACAAGGTCTTATAAACATGCTCTGTTCATCTGGTGAGAAAACTAAGGCTCTTTAACCAATGCTGGCAAATTACAACTTGTGGGCCAAATGTGGCCCACTGCCTGGTTTTGCAAATAAAGTTTTATTGACATAGACACACCCACATATTTATATATTGTCTTTGGCTGCTTTAGTACCGTAATGGCAGTGTTGAGTGGTCTGGACAGAGATGGCATGGCTCAAATTGCAGTAAATCTTTACTTTCTGGCACTCTACAAAGAAAGTTTGCCAACCCCTGATGACCAGTCTCTCTAATTAAAAAGTTAGGGTTCAAATAAAATACCTTAAAGTCTATGGTCCTCCCATCATACCATACTGCCTTTCTCCTAGGGAGACAAAGTTGTGTTGCTAATTCTACTGAGTTGATCACATAACAGCTCCTGGTTGTACATTTTCTGTTCCTACATGAAGAGTCTTTGTTTTCTTCTTTATACTCTGCCACTCTGCCCAGGGATTTGATGCAGCATATTTAATACATTTAAGGCATTTAATACAGGTAGAAAAGAGGAGAGATCAGAGTCAAAGAAAAATAATAGAAATATATCAGAAAAACTGCTAAAACTTGTACAGAAATTCAGTAAAGTGTCAGGATATAAAATCAATGCACAGAAATCAGTTGCATTTCTCTACACCAACAACAAGACAGAAGAAAGAGAAATTAAGGAGTCAATCCCATTTACAATTGCACCCCAAACCATAAGATACCTAGGAATAAACCTAACCAAAGAGGCTAAGAATCTATACTCAGAAAACTATAAAGTACTCATGAAAGAAATTGAGGAAGACACAAAGAAATGGAAAAATGTTCCATGCTCCTGGATTGGAAGAATAAATATTGTGAAAATGTCTATGCTACCTAAAGCAATCTACATATTTAATACAATTCCTATCAAAGTACCATCCATCTTTTTCAAAGAAATGGAACAAATAATCCTAAAATTTATATGGAACCAGAAAAGACCTCGAATAGCCAAAGGGATATTGAAAAAGAAAGCCAAAGTTGGTGGTATCACAATTCTGGATTTCAAGCTCTATTACAAAGCTGTCATCATCAAGACAGCATGGTACTGGCACAAAAACAGACACATAGATCAATGGAACAGAATAGAGAGCCCAGAAATAGACCCTCAACTCTATGGTCAACTAATCTTCGACAAAGCAGGAAAGAATGTCCAATGGAAAAAAGACAGCCTCTTCAATAAATGGTGTTGGGAAAATTGGACAGCCACATGCAGAAAAATGAAATTGGACCATTTCCTTACACCACACACAAAAATAGTCTCAAAATGGATGAAGGACCTCAATGTGAGAAAGGAATCCATCAAAATCCTTGAGGAGAACACAGGCAGCAACCTCTTCGACCTCAGCCACAGCAACATCTTCCTAGGAACATCGCCAAAGGCAAGGGAAGCAAGGGCAAAAATGACCTATTGGGATTTCATCAAGATCAAAAGCATTTGCACAGCAAAGGAAACAGTTAACAAAATCAAAAGACAACTGACAGAATGGGAGAAGATATTTGCAAACGACATATCAGATAAAGGACTAGTGTCCAAAATCTATAAAGAACTTAGCAAACTCAACACCCAAAGAACAAATAATCCAATCAAGAAATGGGCAGAGGACATGAACAGACATTTCTGCAAAGAAGACATCCAGATGGCCAACAGACACATGAAAACGTGCTCCATATCACTCGGCATCAGGGAAATACAAATCAAAACCACAATGAGATATCACCTCACACCAGTCAGAATGGCTAAAATCAACAAGTCAGGAAATGACAGATGCTGGCGAGGATGCGGAGAAAGGGGACCCTACTACACTGTTGGTGAGAATGCAAGCTGGTGCAACCACTCTGGAAAACAGCATGGAGTTTCCTCAAAATGTTGAAAATAGAACTGCCCTATGACCCAGCAATTGCACTACTGGGTATTTACCCTAAAGATACAAACGTAGTGATCCAAAGGGACACGTGCACCCGAATGTTTATAGCAGCACTGTCCACAACAGCCAAACTATGGAAAGAACCTAGATGTCCATCAAGACATCTTGATGAATGGATCAAGAAGATGTGGTATATATACACAATGGAATACTACACAGCCATCAAAAGAAATGAAATCTTGCCATTTGCGACAACATGGATGGAACTAGAGTGTATCATCCTTAGCGAAATAAGTCAAGCGGAGAAAGACGACTATCATATGATCTCCCTGATATGAGGAAGTGGTGATGCAACATGGGGGCTTAAGTGGATAGAAGAAGAATAAATGAAACAAGATGGCATTGGGAGGGAGACAAACCATAAGTGACTCTTAATCTCACAAAACAAACTGAGGTTGCTGGGAGAAGGGGGGTTGGGAGAAGGGGGGTGGGGTTATGGACATTGGGGAGGGTATGTGCTATGGTGAGTGCTGTGAAGTGTGTAAACCTGGCGATTCACAGACCTGTACCCCTGGGAATAAAAATATATGTTTATAAAAAATAAAAAATTAAAACAAAACAAAACAAACAAACAAAAAGAAATATATCAGAAAATGTGAGTTATCTTTCAGCAATGTGATGAAACCCCAGCTTTCTCTTAGGGAATTGTTTGCTCTCACTCGTCTGGAGAACTTTCCTGAATGCTTATAGTTATGATGTATTAGGAGAGAACCACACTACCTGCCAAGTGGATTCCTAATCAGGAGCCTTGGCTTTATATTTTATGAAATGCCTTGCGAACAACAGATGTGGGGAATAGCTCAGAGGTACCTTGAAGGTGAGAAGCTGGGACATTTCCCGAAACTTCATACTGACTGACGGACAACTGTGCAGGGGAGGAAAGCAGTACTTTTGTCCATCAGAGGCACAAGGAAGCCTTGGGGCCTTTGTACAGGCAACAGCCCCCAAACAACCCTGAGACTAGAAACAGATCCCACTCCCCTCAGACTGTCTCCCAGAGACTTCACTGCCTTGCAAAGCTGCTCCCAACATCCTTGGTAACTTAAAGGGGTTCCCCCTACAGTGAGATTTTTCCTGGACAGGTCAGCTTGGGCCCAGCCTTGGCCCCACAGTCATATGCTCACCCATTACTGGTATCTGGGCATGAGGCTAATGGAGTCAGAAAATCTTTTTTACTCTGTCTGACCCCCTGCCAACTGGGAACAGAGAAGAGGGACAAGAGCTGCATATTGTTGCTTGGGGCAGGTGTCATTTTCTTCACATTTTTTGTTCTTGTCACACACAGAAGCTCCTTTCACAACCGTTTGGTGAGGGTAAATCATCCCCATCTTGTCAGTGAAGAAGTTGAAGCTTATGGAGAATGGTCACCTTGCCTTTATGTCAACCTATGTCTGTGGTTATAAAACTCCAGGGCAACCAATTGAGCCGAAGGATTCCCTTTTCTTCTTGTTGCAGACAGCAGAAATACCTCAAAGCCAACAGCCTCATCATATACCAATAAGAAAAGCCACCATTCTTCAGTACTAACCATGTGCTCTTAAATTCTCATGACAACCCATGAGGTAGGTGTAGCCTTCCCATTCTTCAGAGGCGGAAAAAGGAATTAAGAAAGGACAACATGCTCAAGGTCTTAGAGAAGGCCAGAGTCTGACACTCAAAGCACAACCCCCAGGCCAGAGAAGCTGGTTCTGGGACCTCCACAAAAAGATTATGGAAGAAAATGGGGGAGTAGAGGCATTTCCTGGGGCTGCCATAACAAATTGACACAAACTAAATGGCTTAAAATGACAGAAATGAATTCTCTCAAAGTCCTATAGGCTGGAAGTCCAAAATCAAGGTGTTGGCAGGGTTAGGTTCTTCCAGGGACTCTGAGAGGAGTCTGTTCCCTGCTCTTGGTAACTTCCAGAAATCCTTGGTGTTCCTTGAGAAGCTGGGCTTGCAGCCACATTGCTAAACCCATGATAATCTTTACCCAAGAACCTTAACTTACACCTGCAAAGACCCTGTTCCCAAACAGGTCACATTCCCAGGTTCCGGAGATTAGAATGTGGACATGTATTCTGGATGGGACACTGTTTGACCCCCACAGGCTCCTTCTTTTCTGGGAAATGCAGCCATGATATAGTCAGGACAGCGTAAAAATGCCCTGACAGTTCCCACCAGGACTCACACCACGGTGGTTATACCACCAAGCGTGTCTGCCCCTCAACACTATGATTTCACAGCATGAACGGCCAGCCACAAGAAGGAACAGTGCCTCCAAGTGCCAGGGCCACGCTTACAGAGCCACAGACTAAGTGGCTTAAACCACAGAAATGCATTTTCCATAGTTCTGGAGGCTGAAAGTCTAAGATCAAAAGGCAGGGTTGGCAACTTTGGTTCCTTCTGAGGCCTCTCACCTTGGCTTGTAGATGGCCAGCTTCTCCCTCTTTCCGAGTCTTCTTCTGCATGTGTCTGTGTCCAAATTTCCTCTTATAAGGGCACCAGCCATAACGGATTAGGGCCTACTCTCATGACCTCATTTTCACTTAGTGAGCTGTTCCAAGACTTTGTCTTCTAATACAGTTCCACCCTGAGGTGCTGGGGGTCAGGGCTTTGACACCTGCGTGGGAGGAGGAGCGAGGACCCAATTCAGCCCACAACAGTCTCAGACCTGGAACCAGCCATGAACCCAGGACCAGGGGACATCGGGACAGTGCCTCTCTTTCAGGGGTGTGGGCAGACAGGGCCTCTGAGCCATCACTGAAAGAGCTCACTTTCAACCATAGAAAGCACAACAGATAGTATGTGTTCAGAATGACTCCTGTTGAGAGCAAACCATCGGGAGCTTCTCACCTATCTCAAAACTCAGCAGGGGGTTGCAGTGGGTGCTGAGGACCGTCACAAAGAGGCCACAGTGAGAATGTGTCCTCCTCACAGGGAGTGGAGAGCAGAGGCTCCGGCAGCACGTCTCCTCACCCCTGCACCCCAGCCTGCCCCTCTGTGCCGCCCCTAAAGAGGAGTCCTTCGCAGAAGAGAGAGGAAATACTTCAGCTCTTCTGGGGGTAAGAATGGGTCAGAAGGGGTTTTCTTGGCCTTGAAGAAACTCAGTTAATTTAGGGTACTTTCCCTCCAGAGATTCTCGTCTTCTGAGTTCATGAGAGGAGTTGATGATTCACATTTGGGCACAGAGGTCTACTGTTGACCGCACTCTGTCATCGGTGTCCTCTCCCCTCGAGCTGGTGCTTACATGTGGTGCTATGATCTTGGGACCATTCTTTTCATGTGGCCTTCACAAATGGATCAGGAAAAGAAGTTACTCATCCAAGCTGCTCAGGGGGCTTCAAATCCAGGGCTCTGACCCTTTCTCCTACATGGTACAGCCTCATATGAGACTTGGGGCTAAAGGCTAATGTCCAAAGGCACATGTCCTGGACCTCATCTTGCCTCTTTCTCTCTGGCAGGTTCCACTCGGGATCCATGCCTCACCCACTATTAGAAAGCAGACTGAGCCCCTGGGGGACATCTGCCCATAGGCCCGGATGGTGTGAGGGGGCCTGAGCTGGCAAGTGTAGGGTTAAGGAGACAGGGGGAGTGGTCAGTACATGTGTGTCTGAGGTACACCCCTCAGCTTCCTCCCGACTGCCCCTGGCTCCCCGCTAGCATTGCCTCAGGACACAACCCTACCTTCTGTCCCTCCCTTGCTCTTCTGCCCGGCCCTGCTCCCACCCAGCGGTGTGGACTCTAGTGCTTGGGGCCCTGCCTGGATCCCAGCACCTCAGGAAGTCTTTTTGCCAGCCACGGTCAGCTCCTGCTGCCTGCCAACTCCCCAACACAGAGGCCCCATCAGGCCTCCGAACCCACTAGGGGTTACAGACAATGCTCCCCATTCCAGGCTCTGCACCAATGTCACCTCCTCTGTGAAGGACCCCTGGCCCATCCAGCGAGTGTGCCCACCCGCTTGTTTGCTCCCTTGCCTCTCACCCACACCCAGAGTCACTCTTAGTGACGGGACCTTCTCAAAACACTAATCGCTCCTGGAGATGATCCTATATGGGTTTTTCCCTTGCTCTATGGGGCAAATGCTGTCCTGTTCAAGTCAAGAACCCCCTTCAGGAAGAGGATCAATGAATCTTGGTTACAGCCATCCTAGAAGCTGGGCTGGGGAAATGCTTGAGGCTCTTCTAACCTGCACCCAAGGGATCCCGAAACTGCCATCACTTTCAGGAATCAGAATAGAGCAGGTGTTGCCTAAGATAATGAGACTTTCCTGAGGACAGGTCCCCTTTTTCTAGGAACAGCACCTACAACTCTGTTGCAGTGCCCAAAATTCTGAATGGAAGAAGGGAGTTCTCTGAGAGGAACTGGCCCGTGAGGGACCCAGACAGCTGCTGTGGCCAATTCCCATTTACTTCTGCACATTCCCGAGAATGCTGAATGGCCAGCTTTTCCCCCAGCCGGCATCCCTGCTGGGTGCTCCGTCAGGAGCTGAGGGACATGCCACCGCAGGGCTCGAGGGCTCCCTAGGAGACTGATGCTGGTAACAGCCTTCCCAAGCCCCCGAGGAGGGGTAAGAAGCCCATGAGACTCCCTCCACCATCTGGTGGGTGGCCTGCCAGAAAATTTCAGAGGCCTGTAGATCAGGATGTCCACGACACATGCAAATCTGTATGTTGCCTCGTGTATATTCTCCACCATCTCCTTCACTGTTCTCCATAACTCTATTTCCTCCATCCCTTTTCTCTCCACGCAGCCCCCCAATTATCTCCACCCCATTCCTTCTCGAGGGTTCCAGAACCTGCCTTCTCTCTGTCCTCAATGGTCTGGAGAGAAAGTAACCACTCACAGGGCTGGGGGAAGAAAGAAAAAAGAAATGTGTCCACCCGGGACCTCTGCAGTGTTATGGATTCAAGGTCACACTGGCCGAGGATCCCAGAGCCTCGATGGGTGGCGTGGTGGACCTGCACACTGTGAGCCATGGCTTGTGCGAGCGTGAGTGCTAGCAGAGCCGCCCTCTCCACCCCTTTCCCCACCACCCGGGGTTTGGTCACCGGCAGTGTCATTCAGACACAAAGCCTGAGGCACGGGCTGTTCACAACTCTCGTCCAGGAACTGGAGCTGTGGGCCTTTGGGACCAAGCACCCAGCATGCAGAGAGGGTGTATGTTGGGAGGGACACCACCAGAAGGGGCAGGCCAGATGTTGGGGTGCCCGTGGTGTGGCCCCTCTCCCTGTTCTTCCTTATGTCTACTCCTCGGAGTCCCTTCCCTCCATGGCCTCTGCAGCCCTTCCCCTGGGGTTGGTCTGGGCAAATTCTATCAGTCCCACAAAACCCAAATGCCCAAAGACTCCCCACTGCCCTCGTGGGGATAAGTCAAAGGATGGGCCCAGGGCAGCAGCTCTGCGCTACTTCATCTGAACGGTTGCCCACCAGGGGCACTGCACAGCCTAGGGCATAGCCTTGGCATCCTTCCCTTTCAAGGTTCCTTCTGTGGCGGGTTTCTCTCACATCTCTGTCACACCCAATGGGGGAGAGGGTTCTAAGGGGAGTTCAGAAATGACCAGTTACTGGGGAGATGATACACAGTTTTCAAGCTTTACCTATGTATTTCCAGAAACACATCTTGCATGAAGAGAAGCACACCGTCTTGTTTACCCTCAAAAACACTGGTGGGATCTTCTGATTATAAAATCTTGAGTCATTAAGTGCCTTAGGAAAATTGTTCTTGAGTGTACTGTGATTGATCTACAGAGAAGGGGGAAGAAAGCAGACAGAAGTAACCACAAAGGCCTGCTAGGCACAGCTTGGCATCCCGTTCCTATGGAGAGGAAGACTTTTAACATCTCTCACTGGAGGACCTCTGGAGACCTTGTCCGATGTGGTCCAAGCTGGGTGCTGCTGGAAGATTCTGCCAACATGACTGAGCATCCCCCCGCATACTCTGCGCACTGAGAATAAAACCACAAGCAAGCCAGACTGTGCCCTCAAGAAGCTAAAATCCTGGAGGGAGAAGAAGGCAAGGAATCAATGGAATGAATTCTGCAATAAGGATGAGTTGGAGGAGATGTTTCATTCCTAACAAATGTCCCTGCCTCAGCCTGAGATGGTCTGAGAAAGTTTCTTCCTACAAAGGACATCCACATTTGCCAATCTGCTTCCTCACCTATAAACGCAATAATTTTTATTCTTCTGGGATGACAGTTAGAGGTCAAAAGGAAGCCTATGGCTTTTCCATTTAGGGGGGTGGCATGAATCTGACATTTAATGCTTTATACATTGAAGAGCAGACTGTTAGTGGTATAGAGTCTCGGAGCCCATGGTGCAAGAGAAAGAAAATGCTGTAGAAATGAGGAGACCTGAGTCTATTTGCCATCTGTCCATCCTGGTAGAGTCACTTAAGAGTAGGATCTTCAGTGGAATATGAGGGAAACATCATGTGCACTATAAATCTGGTTGGGCGCTAGCAGGGATCCTGTAAATTCGTGTAGTTGAGCACAAGTTCATGAACAACAAGATGCCACCCACGCAAAAGGCGATCCCTCTTAGTAGCAGCCACCCCACTGGGTGGATGTAAGGTTATCCCTCCTATTCAAGGAGATCTGGTTAGGGGGTCTGCTTTGAAAATCACAGATCTCAAACCCAGGAAAGCCCCTCCATCTCGGGCGAACACAGCTGGTTGGCAGCCCTACAATAATGCTGGCAAATTAAACCTTGAGTTTTAATGTCTCATTTAGGCCAAACTTACCCTCCAAGCCCGGGTTCGTTCATCAACCCTTCAACGCATCAGACCTGGACTTCACTTTGTCGAACGAGGAAATAGAATAAAGAATGGGTTTTCTATGTTGGTGGCATGTTAGAACTACCCAGAAAGTGCTAACGTTTTTCCATCTGGGGGGACGTGCCCCAAACCGATTATTAATCACACTGTAATGATTGTTCCTTGTTTGATGACAATCTCTGGAAACTGGTACCCAGTCAGGAGTGTTTTGTTCGATGTTGTGTTGTTGTTGCTGTTGTTTGTCCCTGGGGAATTCCAGTATGCAGCGAGCTCCCCAAGTTAGAGCTCTGCCCCACCCCTACTCCCAGGAGGTCCCCGCTGGGCTGTGCCACCAAATCATTCAGTGCATGGGAATCCGCCCATGAATGTGCTCTGGCCGCCTGACCGCGCTCCTCACGCGTTTGCTGTAACTGCAGCTGAGAGTTCAGGTGCGCTCATGGACTATGGTTGTAATTAGTATGAAAGGAATGAGTGCCAATCGTTTTTATTGGCCACCCACGTATTTGCACCACTAGCTCCATTGTTGACGAGAAGCAGCATATGCATTTTTTTTTTTTTTTGAAATGCCTAGTAAGTACCCAAATAAGATGAAAGAGCTGGAGACCAAACAGTACTGTCACCAAAACTCGCCATCTATTGGATGTGACTGGCACTCCCCCTCCCCCACCCCACCCACCTTCCAGATGTGTGTGTGTGTACACGCACGCGAGGCCGGGCAGAGGCTCCCGGTCTCCCACGCCCCCTCACAGGCCCTCACGAGAGCCTGGCGGCCCGGCCAGACCCCTGTGAACACAAAAGGCTTTTTGCCTTTCTTTGACAAGAAGGTGGGGGTGGGGGGGGAAGGTGAGGGCAAGCTGTTCTTTAGAACTTCCTGCCAGAATGAGATGGGAAAATACATGGACAGATAATGTGGGAATAAGGTAAAACCGAAATCCAAATGGAAAGACTGGCTTTAACTGATCATCTCCTATTTCAAAATGATCTATCCCCTAATAAACCAAAACCCATATTCAGAGTCAGGGCCGTGTGACCCACCACCGGAGAAAAGTCGGTCTGGGACATTCATAAAACTCAGCAGACGCAGATGGCGTGGGACGCCGAGGGAGGGAGGGGCTGGCCCCTGGCGGGATGCAGCTTTCCCAGGCCTGTCACCAGCAGCTCCATTTGTGGCCTTGCCGTGGCTCGGCGGTGAGTGACTTCGCCCTCGGCCGGGTCCTCTTCATGTCAGTGGGAAGGTTCCAACCACTCTGTGAATTAATCAAAGGGTGAATGGCCAAGGGACGCTCCAAGATCCCGGCTCTGAGCAGCAACCCGTTTCTTACACAGCAGGCCTCTCCCAGCAGGGCCTGGCTGTGCCAAATGTTTATACTTCCCAGAGTAACCCTGGTAACCCAGGACAATGTGCCTTCTGGAGCGCCTTCCTGGTCGCCAGCATCTGGCTCGGGCCCAGTGAGTGGCTGCGCAGCCCCCTGCTCCTCCAGGCCCCCCGCCCAGAGTGTCCTCTGACTGCCCCCCTTCCATTATCGGGGGCCTGCCACCCTCTCCAGCCCCAGCTGATGGCCGCCCCGCCCCAGCCACCCCAGCACATGGGGACAGTCACAGAGAACGCGCCCACAGTGTTTTTGCCACTAGTCCGAAATTCACAGAGCACTGAATCACAAGAGATTTTTCATACTTCCCTTGGCAGCAAAACCTGCCTTGAATCAGCATGAGGCCATTTGCAATCTTCGTGAAGCCTACTTAGTATGACTATCCATACATTCCTCTGCAGAAATATTAACATGCTGGATTGTGGGGGACAGCCTGAGGGCTTTCAAATGAGGGACTGTGGACCTGTGCTCACGAACACGTAGGCAGCCGTTACTTGGGCCGGGATGGTTCTAGATGCCTTACACGTCCAGTTTTCTACAACAAACATGTTTGCCCGGCAAATTAATCACAGCAAAACTTTACAAAGAGGGGAGGTTACGTTGAAATCGTATAGCCTGTTTGATTTATAAGGATTTGGGGGTTTTTTGGTTAACTAGGGGAAGATGTTGAAGATTTCTGAGCCAGAAAGAGTTGGTTCATAAGATTTTGGTTTGTTTTGTTCTAAAATCGCTTCCTAATACAAGTCTGTGATCCAAGGTGTGTTTTAGGAAGAGTCGCTGGTCAGTGGGATGTTTACCACGGACAGGTTGGGGAAGAGAGATCTGGGAGCTAGAAACAGCAGTGAGGGTAACATCAAAGTTGTCTTGGAAAGGGGGCCAAGGGGAACCCCAGAGGAAGAGAGTGGATGTTCGTCCGAGGACATGGTTTCAGGCATGTTCCCAGGGCCGGTGTTTAAGCACAGAAAGCAAAAGCAAGCTCCGGCTACCAGTTCTGAGAGCTGTGTGGGAAGCAGAGCCTGGGGAGAAGGAAGACTTGTAGGGCACAAGAACAAAGCTGTGAGGTCTTAGACGTGGGAGTGATGTGGGTATCACCAGTCTCCCTGCTGGCCTTTGGGTCCACTCAGTGACCCCAAGGGTACCCTCCTCCCGCTACGTCCTTGTGGTTTCCTGCGTTGTGTTGAAACAAACAAGTTCCCAGGGGGAAAGAAAGAAGTGGTGATTCGGGAGCTTATGAGTGTGTATTGCTAAGACCCCAGGGGCTCAGCATGTGGCAGCAGAGCTCGGGGAAGACCAGGCCTGTCCCCCATCCTGGGCCGTCATCATGCTGACATGCAGGACGGCCCCAGGGGTTTCTGGTGTGAGCTGCAGAGAATGGGGAGCCACAGGCCGGGTGCTAACACGCAGAATGGCCATGGGTGACACTCAGGACGCATATACAAATAGCAAACATGTACTGGTGTGGGTGAGCATGAGCAAGTAGAGGGGACATCTCCCCCTGGAAGGAAGAAGGAACACGGAGATTTTAAGGAACAGATGAAAGGTAAAAGAGATTCTGGAAAAGGCCAAAAGTAGATAGCTCCTCCGGCACTTTATACAAGCGATGTGTGATTCCTTCCAGTTAACTTTCCCGCTGGGATTCTGATAGGGGCTGAAAATTCAGAACCAGGGCCTCACTCCTGACCGGCTTAGAGGTCAGCTGGTCCCATTGTCATTCTGGCCCTTTCCAGATGCATTGCCTAGAGTTCCCCAAAATAATGGACTTCTACCCTAGGTTTAACTTTTTCCCCCCAGTTTTATTGAGACATACTTGATATACCGCACTAGGTAAGTTTAAGGTATACAGCACCATGACTTCATATATGTATATTGCAAAATAATCAACACAACAAATTTAATCTGTCTCCGTGAAGTTACCCAAAAAATATATTTTTCTGTTTGCAGTGAGAATTTCTAGGATCTGTTCTCTTAACAGCTTTGAAATACACCACGCAGAAGCGTAACTCTAGTTGCCATGTTGTCCAAGACAACCAGGACGTATTTATCTTATAGCTGGAATCTTCACCTTCTGACCAACCTGACACTCCACTTCTATCAACCCCAAGTCCGATCTCTTTTTCTGAGTTTGGTGGTGGTGTTTATTTTTTGGATTTCTCATGTAAGTGAGATCATACAGTCCTTACTTGTCTTTCTCTGCCCAACTTAGGTCATTGAGCGTAATGCCTTCAAGGTCCATGTTGTCACAAATGGCAGGATCGTCTTCTTTTTATGGCTGAATAATATTCCACTGTTCCTATCTTTACCAGGTTTAATTTTTAATTATCCTTTCTAAGCAGAAGAGAAAGAATTTGACTTACGAACCCCGGGTCCCTAGAGCCATGGAAAGGGTGTCTGTGTGCCGTGGGCTGGGCAGAGCTGGCACTGGCAGAGGGCAGTGGGTCCTGGAGGGTTAAACAGCCCTGTGGTCAGCGTGAAGACGAAGGTCTCAGAAGCGGGAAGAAAGGAACATTCTGTGGAGAATCATATACGCCAGGTTCCAGGGATGAGACAATGTCATTCTCAGACAGGAGTCACCTTTGTGTTTAAGGTCAAACATAGGGGGTTTGTTCTAAAAAATAAAAAAGAAAAGAAAGAAACTAGGAGTTTTCTATCAAACCGGCAGGAGATATGAAATATTTTGGGGCAGAATGGGTTTCCGAGCAATGAGGCAGCAGACAAGAGCCTGAAGAGGCAGTCCATTGTGGTTAGTCCCCTTTGGGGTGTCTGGGGTGACCCAGGGATTGAAGAACCCCTGGAGACTGGAAGGAAAAAGGGCTTTGTCCCAAATCAAAGTCAATGCTGAGGGGAAAAAAGGCAAAAAACAAACCAAAAAAAGACTAAAACAAAAAAGCAAAGAATCACCACAGAAGGCAGATTGTGAAACCCATCAGGCATTCAAAGAGACAAGAAATCAGAGTGAGAGGTGGGGACCCCGAGATCAAAAGCTCCTAGAGTGTTCCAGAACCTCAGAGGAGACAAGCCTCACTTTGTTGCTAGAGACCTGGCCGTGGCTGGAGAGATGCAGGGGTGGCGGATGCTTTGATGATGACACGTCCGGTTCGGCTCTTGCTAAACCCTTTCCCATTGTATTTTCTACTTGGAAAAGCCAGGGAAGGTTATTTAAGCCAGTGGTTTTGCAAATGCTTTCTTCAACCCCCAGCCCCGCCTCAGAGTGGTTATTCACACTGTATTTTACCCCAAAACCCATGAATAAAGCAAGTGTGAGGGGCGCAGCCGTGGTTGGGGGAACAAGCAAACAGAGCTAGAACTCACGCAGGCTCCTGCCCAGAGCCCTGCGGCAGGCCCACCTTCCCCATGGGCAGGGCTCGGGCAAGGGGAAAAGGGAGGCCTGAGGAGTGGTGAACCTGACTGGCCCGGATGGTCTTGCGCACCTACACTATCTGCATATGGCAACCCTAAATAATCATCCTTACCTGCAAATCTGACCATCAGCCTTCAACATCACTGCAGGCCACAAGGCCTGGCCAGGTTCCTGAGCACGGATCGGAGCACCTCTGACGCCCCTCTAGGTGCTCTGGGCAACAGGCGTGCCATCCCCTCTGCCCTGTGCTGTCCTGCCTCTGCCCTTTTGTTCATGCCCTTCCTGGCCCTCGAACAAACCTTCTGTTTGTACTGCCCCAGCTTCCTTACCAGCTTGGCCCAGGCCCCTCAGTACTGTGCATTCTCAGTGGAAACTGTGCTCTGTAGCTGCCTCTGGGCCCCTCCTACCCCACCCTGCACTAGACAGTGACCCTCCGGCCACACGCTCCGTGGCACATTCACCTGTGGGCCTTGCCTGGGAAGCACAGAGCATGTGCAGTTAGGTCCCCGGTTATGGGTCCTGAGCAGAATTTCATAAATGTGGCCTAGGCCCAGAAACCTACCCCTTATGCCTTTAGAGAAGAAAAGAGCTATGGAAGCAATCTCCAGGAGCCCACGATGCCATCCAGGGTGTGCCTGCTGGTCTCCTGAGCCTGGACCTGGGTCACCATGTGTGCACAGCCCCCAGGGCCCTGAGGCTACACTCAGCACACTTCCAGGGACTTCCAAGGGTAGGTCCCTGCTTCTCTGTGTCCAAGGGCTTTAGTCTGCACCTGAGAGCCTGTTTACATTAGGGTCCTCATGTCAAACAATGAATGCCCCAGCCTACCTCCATAGGCTGCTCTCAGACAGGCAGGAGACATGAACTTTTTACCATGTCCCCAGATTCTTCTCCACTTTCCTGGAATGATGCTCCTGCCGTCTGCTGTGGCTACTGGCTTGCTAGTCCTCCTCTGTGGGCTGCCTCCCTTTCTCACAATCACGCCCGCACTCTCTGCTGGCACTCCCCACCCCTCTCAAATAAATCCCGGACTTAGAACCTTCTCTCAGGATCTGTTCTTAGAACAACCCAAAGCAAGGCAGCGTGACATCAAAATCAAGTAACTCATGAAGTATTTGCTTAAATTTCCTTTTTTTTTGGCCCGAAATGTACCTTAGAAAAAAATAGTTCTATTTTTGTTTGCGGGAAAAAGAAAAGCATGATTTCATTTAAAGGTGCTGCAAGTGCCATGTGACTGGTGGTATCCTTGTTTCCATCAGAGCCATCTCTTCCAGGAGCTTGCTGAGCAGTCATTGCTAAGTTGAGAGACGTTCCACGTATGTGTACTGGAAGGAACAAATCCTGGGTCGTTCCCCACTGGTCTTATTAATCAGATAGTCTCCAGCTGACTTACTTTCTTTTAGGGGCAGAGACAGGCATACAAGGTGAATCTCATCAGCCCCCTGGGAAACTGATGCATGCTTTACCAGGCCAAGTGTTGATCACAATAGCACAGGTTGGAGGAGTGAGCAAGGCGAACCAAACCTGGTGCTTTCTGGCTCTCCCAACAGCAAATGTGAGCAGCAGCCACATCGTGGGGCTGGCCAAGAGCTCACTTACCTAGCCCGGCTGTTCTCATCCTGGAAGGGCGTGAGGTCACCAGCCACTCAACCTTTGATTTGTTTGAGAAACCTATTGGAGTCTCTTCATTTGAAGTAAGATAGACACATGTCCAGAGTGAAGTGACTCAGTGGCAGCACCTGCCACAAACTCTGCTGTTTGTGATGCTCTGGGGACACATCTGTGGTGCCCAGCATGGCCAAAAGGAGATGCCCACCCCCACACACACACACGTTGGCTGGCATCTGCCACCATATGTGTCTCCCCAATGTCGTGAATACATGGGGTTCACCTTTCCATTCAGGCACTGAGACACACTGAAATTGAAATGTGATGTTCGAAAGATAAATCGTTTCTGACAAAGACAGCGTACATATCTGTAAGGCATTAAGTATGTACTTTTGGATCCTATTAGCTAGGATCTTGTTGAGAATCTTGGCATCCATCTTCAACAGGGATATTGGTCTGAAATTCTCCTTTTTGAGGGTTCTTTACCTGGTTTGGGGATCAAGGTAATGCTGGCTTCATAGAAAGAATCTGGAAGTTTTCCTTCTATTTTTTGAAACAGCTTCAGGAGAATAGGTACTATTTCTTCTTTGAACGTTAGTAGAATTCCCCAGGGAATCCATTAGGTCCTGGGCTCTTGTTTTTTTTTTTTGGAGATTTTTGATCACTGTTTCAATCTTTTTATTAGATGTTGATCTAGTCAAGTTGTTAATTTCTTCCTGTTACAGTCTTGGAAGTTTTAGAAAATAGTGTGGAGATTCTTCAAAAAGTTAAAAATAGAGCTACCCTATGACCCTGCAGTTGCACTACTGGGTATTTACCCCAAAGGTACAGATGTAGTGAAAAGAAGGGCCATATGCACCCCAGTGGTCATAGCAGCAATGTCCACAATAGCCAAACTGTGGAAAGAGCCGAGATGTCCTTCAACAAATGAATGGATAAAGAAGATGTGGTCCATATATACAATAGAGTATTATTCAGCCATCATAAAGGCTGAATACCCAACTTTTACATCAACATGGATGGGACTGGAGATTATGCTGAGTGAAATAAGTCAAGCATAGAATGTTAATTATCATGCTTGTGGAACATAAGGAATAAAATGGAGGACATTAGGAGAAGGAAAGGAAAAGTGAAGAGGGCGGATATCGGAGGAGAACACGAACCACAAGACTGTGGACTCTGAGAAACAAACTGAGGGTTTTAGAGGGGAGGAGGTTGGGGGGATGGGTGAGCCTGGTGGTGGGTATTAAGGAGGCACATATTGCATGGAGCACTGGGTGTTATATGTAAATCATGAATTGTGGAACACTGATTCAAAAACTAATGAGGTATTGTATGGTGACTAATATAACACAATAAAAATAAAATAAAATAATTTTTTAAAAAGTATAAAGTATGATCCATCAGAAAGATACAACAATCATGAACCAATGTATCTGCCCTCCTCAGAAGCAAATGTGTTTTATGAGGAGCAATGGACAAATGTATAATCGTAATAGGAGAAGGAACATGCTTTTCTGAGAAGTTAATAAATAAATCACCAAAAGTTAAGTGGGTTACCTATACATGACTTAGCAATGAAATTTAAGAGCTTGATCTAATGTTATAAATAAATGTAAATATCAGTTACCCAAAGAAGAAATTCTTTTCAAGTACACATCAAAGATTTGAGGGGGGAGACCACACATTAAGTTCAAAGGAAGTGTTAATAAATGTTAGAGAATTTTTTCTGACAAACTTGCAATTATTATAGAAATCCACATTTAAAGATCATTTAAATAAATATATTTGAAAACACTAAAATTGCCCTTTTATACTCCATGTTAAGAGAAGGAGTTATAAAATATTTAGGAGTTATAGAATATTTAGGATGGAAGTGAAAGTACTTCAGTGCCTATTAAAAGTGGGGTGTAAAGGAAAATTTGTTGACTTCAAGTAGGTGTTCAAGAACAAAAAGAATGAATCCATGTCAGTGAACTAAATGCTCAGTTCAAAAGATTGAACAAAGAACAATAAAGTGAAACCTAAAGAAGTCATAAGATGTAAACTATAAAGATAAGAGTAAATATTAATGAAATAGGGAACAGATATACAAGAGAGTCAACAAAAACCAAAGCTGACCCTTCGAAAAACCTAAGTGGACAAACATCCAGCCGGACTCATCTAGACAAAGAGAAAAAACCCCAAACCACGAGTACTAGTAATACATAAGTGGATACCATAAAAATTAAAAAAAAAAAAAAGAAAGAAACTGAATTCTCTTCATGCTTTCAAACTTCTAACAAATTTGAAAACTTAGAAGAAATGGGGAATTTCTAGAAAAAATATAAAATTGCATAAACATTTACAGTAAATATAAAGACAAATGCAAATTTTAGCTGAGAAGAAACAGAAAACCCAAGGGACTACATAACCTTTATAAAAACCGATCTGGAAATCATAAGCCTCACTCACCCAAAAGTCACCAGACCCCAGTGGTTTTCCAGGGGAGTACAGTACAAAACATTTTCAGCCCAGTCACATTGATAAAAACACTCAAATAAAACATTGCCAAATTAAGTGCACACTATGAAAAAGGAGAATAAATTATTAAAAATATTGCACCTGATGCAGGAACCCAAGGATGGTTTGAAATCCACCTTGAGAGAACATGTAAGTTGTTGCGTGTCTAGCCCTGACCAGCGAGAGCAGTGGGAGACTCAGGTTCCTTGCTTTCACTGCTTTCAGACACAGGAAAAATCTATGTTGAGCACATTCTAATCCATTAAAATATCTTAGAATATAAGTGAATCTTCTAAACAGAATAGTTTGTTGTTTTTGAAGTGTGTGGTTCATGATGGCTCATTTCCCTTCAGTTGCCTAAATAATTCACAATGCAAAATGCCCTACAAGGGTATGACTTACAAGCTAGAGAAAAGAGATGTCCATTCAGTCTTCACCCAGGAAAAGGCCCAAGAGTTGGAGCAGACAGCATCATTGTTACGTTCAACCTCCTTCGGTTCGCTAGCCAAGGTCTGAAACCTTCCACTCATTTCCTCAGGTTCTCACCCCCGCAAGGGTCCCAAACCCCCCAGCTCCTTTTCCCAGCATGCAGACCCAGTGCAGCAGACAAGACTCCTGTTCCCCTGCTGTTCATCAGCACCTCTACTGTGGGAGGAGGCTTCTAGAGGTGGTGCTTCTGTCGTCTCAGGGAGTCAATGGGAAGCATTTCCAGAAGGCCTGGAGCAACAAAGGAGAAAAGGCACCTGTTTTGTTGTTGTTGTTCCTCTTTTTTTTCCTCCTAAATGCTCATAAAACAAATGGAGGAAAGAGAGACAGACAGACAAGAAATCTACACAGTGATTGTTGGCTGTCTTTCAAGTAATCCCCCCTATTGTTAATAATGCTCTAAATCCCTTTGTGTGGCTGTAATATGTAAACTATGAAAATAGTTCCTATTCTCCTGGCTATTGTAGCATGTGATGCCAGCTTTGTCCACGCTTGACAAAGTTTTCCCGTTATTGTATTCCTCTCTATATACACAAAGTTCACAGCCAACATTTCTTATAAAATCTTCCCAAGGTGGGCCAGAAGAGGCTGTGTGCCCTCATCTCAAAGGAAAGAGATAGCAGACTCTGCATCGGTCCTCATCATTCCATTTTCCACATTTGCATTTTTCTTTTCAACCATCTCAGGAAAAAAAAAAAAAAGAGTGTCCAGAAAGTTCTATGGTGCCAAGTCTGGAAACCAGGTAGTCATTAACGTGAGTGAAATCAACATTGATCCCAGACTGGTCCTTTTCAGGTTCCTTTTGCATCTTCAAAAGCCCAATCCTTCTGTCCCATCTAGGATGTTAAAAAAAAACACACACCCAAAGAATATTCTTTCAAGTGCATTGCCACTGCAGCTAGATGATTATTATCCAGACTATTAATTACTATTATGGTTACTACTGACATGACTTGTATGTATTTCTGTGTGCCTGTCCAATCCCGCAGCTCGCCCCCACAGCCAGGCTTGTGTATTGCCTGCGAAACAGATGTCCACAACACAGATCTGAGCAGGCACCAAGACCGAAGGCAGCCGCCGTGCAGATCTAAGCAGAGCCGAGTGTGCTGGGGAACAGGTGACAAGATCAAAGGCAAGTGAGCAAGGGTACATCCCCAGAAGGATTGGAAGTCACAGGGCTGGGATCTTGCTGACGAGGCACAGTCTCATAAAAGCATTTACAGAAGTGATTCCTAAGAAAGCCCTGCCTGGGTGTAGAGACAAACATGCATTGAGGAGTAAGGCCAGGCAGCAATGAAGGACAAAGAAGCCAAGCTATCCACTGCGATCCAAGAGAGAGCAGTGAGATAGTCCCCAAAAGGAATGGAGCCAAAAATGAGGACATGCAACTAGATCCCACCAGGCATACTCAACGCCTAACTGTGTTTTTTCCTATGACATTTGTTGTATGTATTTCGTGCTGAATTTTCAACAACCACATTACAGGAGGGCTGCTAGGGCACATGTCTCTCCCTTCTACTCCATAGTGAACTCCTCATACATAGTGCATAGGTCCTGTTCATCTGTTTTCTCCCACACGGAGCTCAACACTGACAACACAGCAAGGTTGAGCTGCAAAATAACCGAATCGAATTATGGACCAAAAGGAAATGTCTTTGAAGACGCAGGGTTGTAAGGAATCTGGGGTGTAATGAAACTGGTAATTCACAGCAGATGGAGGAGAGAGCCCGGAGGGAGAGTGGCTGTGAAGGCCCCCAGTGGACCTGTCTGCACACTCCAAGATGCTTCCGCATGGACACAAACACACTTTCACAACACCGAACTCAGAGACACCTCAGCACAGATGCCAAACCTTCCATGCAGAGGGATTCAGCCCTTCCAGAAAAGACCCCTCCCTGCCTTTAAGACTTCAAATGCCCCGCCTCGCGACAGGTGATTGTTGATCTTTGAGAGTGAATGCCCTTGTGAAAGGCAGGTATTACAGAAGTGGATGGAACAGGGACGGGGCTGGGGCTGCCCGGGCCCCCACTAGACCTCGGGGAGTTCAGCTTATGCCCATGGCTCCCAGGAGACCAGCAGAGGGTGGGGCATCCAGGACTCCCAGACACTCAACAACCAACAACCGGGCCCACAGGCAGCCTGGAGCCACAACAGACATTGGGAACAAGGGCGGCAGGCTCTGCATTACGGGGCATAGTTCTGGAACCTATGTATGTGACCAATGCAAACCATATAAAACAGAGACAAAACCCAAAAAAGGCGGCAGAAGGAGAGACCGCCCCTCTGAGCACTTGGGCTCCAAGCCACCGTGGAGATGAGCCACAGAGGACAGAACTCCCTCAGGGTGTGGGAACCCCAGGGTAGCTGGTCTGGGACCCACATAGGAGAAAAGACAACCAGTGGCTTGGGGTGACTTTGGGGAGTGATGGGGCATGAAATAGGGTAGACTAACTATTGTAACAAACAACCACCAGATCTTGGGGTGTCAGCGCACAGAAGGTTATGTTCTGCTCATGTGGGTAAGGAGAGGAGGCAAGCATGTCTGAGTGCTTTGATGCATAGAGCCTTCCAGGAATCCGGGACCCTCTCTTCTTCCATCTGTCTTCCTGATCTCCATGTCTTAGAGCCTTCCCCAGAGTTCTTTGCAGCTGGTCAGCAAAAGGAAGAAGGAGCGAGCACACATCACACTTGGGAAAGCCTCACTTCTGCCGACATTGGCCAGACTCGGTGCCATGACCGAACAGAAAATCTCGGAGGAAAGGGAAGTGGGGTTGGATGAACACACAGCAGGAGGCAAGTCAAAGCAGCGGCTCATGGAGAGCAAACACGACCAGAATTCAAGAGATCTGAGGCCCTGGAGCAGGAAGAGGCCCCACAGGGCAGGAAAAGGTCAAAGAACAGAAAGCAGGAAGGCACTGATCGGTGATGGCCGTGACGTGTTGGGCCATTCACGAAAGCATCAAGACCTCAGGACATTCCGTCAGGATGGGACGAAACAGCACAGTAGATGGGGAGGGAAAAATCAGGGGCAGTCCCTGGAGGACCCAGAGAGGATGTGATACAAATCAGTAGTGAACGATAATGACAAACATAAGACAAGGTGCGATCCATCGATAATCAGTAACTCAGACAAGACACAGCTACTGAGAAAAGTAACTAACTGAGGGTTCCGCAGAGTCTAGGAAGTGGAGAGGAGAGACAGTGGAACAAAACTCCCAGCCACTTCTGAAACTTCACATATGCCATAAAGACCTGGAGAAACTGGGCACAGCGAGATCCACATAGCCCTAAGTCCAACATGCCTGTTCACGGAGGCGGTGAGCAGGTGGGCTCTGCACTCGGGTACCCATCACCTTTCGGGCGGCTCTGTATAAATGTCTTCCCGTCTACAAACTCTGAATGTGACTTTCTATTTCTCATGGTTCCTGAAAGGCCTGGAAAAGAGCAGGGGCCGTGCTTAAAACTAACAACCGGAGGGAAGTTGTGAAATATTGCAATCGCTCTGTCCATTTTGGGGGCGAGTTCAGTTGGAAATGGACACATCATCCATGGAACTGACTTTCTTGGAAAGACAGTTGATCCAAACCACCTCAGATGGAAATGATTTCTCAGGATAGGTCTATGGAATATTTTCTGTCTTCAGCACCTCAAAAGTCCCAAGCAAGCTAAGGGCAATTAACCAGAGTCTTCCCTCTGATTTTAGTCCAAATTTCAAAGCTCATCTCATCCAAGCTTGTCTTTAAAAAAAAAAAAATTTTTTTTTCCAAAATCCATTTGTCAGAAGTTTCCAGGTAATTATGGCCAAAGCAAGACAACGTTTTTGAAACTTTGGGAACAAACGAGATCATTCATGATACCAGGCTTGGTTTCTCTGCCGGTCATTGTGGTAATGCACTCAGGAAGGCAGGAGCTAGCAGACCAGGGTAGACCACAGGGCTCTCTGTCCCTCTGAAGGGGTGTAGAGCCCCAACGTCCCCACTGAGGCCCAGGCCTACCGGACCTGTATTGTCATTCCCATTCTCATCACAGACATTTCTTTTTCGGCCACAAAATGAGACTCCAGAAGTCGGGTGAGGGTCAAATCCCAGAATGACTTGCCCTTCCAATCATTCCCAATCTGCCAATCCCTAACTCATAGAGGCTAAAGAACACACAGTGAGAGACACACTCCTGTTCCGCACCCCAGTTGTTCTCAACCGAAGGCAATTTTGCTTCACCACACCCCCCACAGTGACACTTGGTAGTGTCCAGACACGTGTTTTACTGTCCTGTTGTGAGGATGCTAATGGGTATCTAATGCGTAGAAATCACTGATGCTGTCCAACATCCTACAAGGCACGCCACATTAGCCCAGGCTACCACAACAAGTCCCCAGAGTGCGGGGCCTAAACAAGAGAAACTTAGTTTCTCACAGCTCTGGAGGCTGAAAGGTCCAAAATCAAGGACCCACAGGGTTTGATTTCTGGCGAAAACTCTCTTTCTGGCTTGCAGGCAGTTGCCTTCTTACCGTGTCCTCACACAGTGCAGAGAGAGAGAGAGAGGGAGAGAGACAGAGAGAGGGAGAGTAGCCTCTTTAATGTCTTTTCTTATACGGGCACTAATCCCATCACAAGAACCCCATCCTCATCATCTCATGTAGCCCTAATCACCTTCTAAATGCCCCATTTCCAAATACCATCACATCAGAGGTGAGGACTTCAATGTCTGAATTTGGAGCAATACAAACCTTCAGCCCATAAGGGCACACGGCGAGGAATTACCCAGCCCAAAATGTCAGTAAAATAGCACCCAGGCTGAGAAAGCTTGTTCTCGCAGGAACAGACTTGTATTCTGGGTTTAGCTTTGCCTTTCCTGAAGATCCTCAACAAGCTCACAGTGCCAGAGTTGATGCAGGAGTTGACCCACCATAGCTTTGGGCCCAGAGACTCACGCTGCAGCCAAGAAGGTGTGGGACTGAGCCCATGACCATGAGATCTGCTGCCCACATCACACATATCACTTCCCAGAGGACAGCCTGTGGCAGGCACAGTCGAAGGGCTAGAACAGAAGCAATACTCTGGAAACCATGCCATACTCCAGGGACACAGGATGAACACAGAATCAAAGACCCTCGTATGGCACTGCACCCCCAAAAGGATGAATATATGGGTCCAAGAATCAAGGGATCATAGGAAGAGCGGCCCCACTTGCCACCACCCCCAGTGACCCACTGGGAAAGTCTTTGTCTCCGTGCCCCAAACACTGGGCTCTGCAGGGCAATAGGTCTTAGTCTTCTAGGGGGCACACTTTTAGTAGGAGACACCACGAGAGTCTCAACAGCCACCTGCAGAGTCAAGGACAAGAGTCACCATCCTGGCCCGAGCATCAGGCAGAGGTGAGGTTGCTGGTATACAATGGGGGTGGGAGGCGGGAGGGTAGTGTGGACTCTGGGTCAGCCACTCTGGTCCCTCTGTGTGTGCTCTTGCCTACATGTGACGGTACATGGACGAGGATAGAAAGTCTGCCTCAAGACAGACATAATAACCAGGACTTTGGACTCCCCCAGGAATTGGTGGTCTGAGTCACGGTGCCGAGTGAGACACCAAGACTACAGAGGTTAGGGTGAGAGGACCCCAGCCTACGAATGGAGGAGGTAAACCATAAAACCCACAGTAGCGGTGGGTGCTGTTAATGTGTCCCACATGCCTCCCTGCTCTGTTTCACCTGAGGAAGAGGGGTGCCTCCAGATGGTGGAAGAGCTGCTCCCCAAAAGAGTGGGGAGGTCCACTGAGTGGCCAAATATAGACAGCAAGACAACAGATATACAGCTCAGGTCACCCTTCCAGAAGGGCACCCCTTTACAAGGTCAGCAGGCAACTAACAGACCAGCTTGGGCTGCAGAGGGCGGGCTCCCAAACTCACCCCCATCCCGAGGTCCTGCATCTGGGAATGTACAAGGCAGGAACAGAAATGAGCACCTCCCCCTGTCCTCCGCCCCTCCCCTCCCCACCCAGGGCAACTCTGGCTCCCGGCTTCCCTGCCAGGTTGGCTGAGGCTTCATCAAACCTACTCTGTAGCTCAACAACTTCTGCCTGTCTTGCTTCTTCGGTTTTCTTTCCAAGGTGTCACTCCTGTGCCCCAGACTCCTCCCAGCATCAGCTTCCAGATCACCCCGCTGTAACACAACTGGATTTCATGGGCCAGTTATTCCAATAGCCACCTATTGGGAGTGTGGGAAGCAGGGAGGGGAATTTCGTCTGCAGTATCCCCTACTGACCCCAAAATTGTCATTCAGGGGTAACTGATCAGCAAGGATGGAATGAGAGACCACAAAAGGTCAGCCTGCAGCCTGAGATACATCTGCGGAAGGGCTGCGCTGCGTGGTTTCCAGGAAGACATCCTGAGGCCCTGATGAGGGTCAGCACATTTGTACTGTGAACAGCCAGATAGTAAATATCTTCAGCTTTGCAGGTCACGTGGGCTGTGTTGTAACTATCCCGCCATAGCTGCAGCTCGAAAGCAGCCATAGACATCAGGCGAATCCATGGCGTGGCTGTGAGCCCATGAAACTCACACGCTGAGAGAGGAAGCCAGGCAGATGTTGCCCCTGGACCGCAGTCTGTGGACCCCTTTGTCTCTTGCAATGATCGCTTGGATGGAGAAGATGTAGACCCAGTTTGCATGAGTCTGGGCTCTCAAAGCTATAGCTTGCAAATGATGGTTTCAAAACTTTAACAGGCAATGAAATAATCTGAAATCGATTTGATAAACCAGTGCCATGATTTAATGAAAAGATCAAATAAGACTAAAAGAATACACCAGACTAGACTAGACGGGACTGGAAAATGTCACAGTGCACAATGGATAGAAAGGGCAAGAATTATTTCATGAAATTCTTTTTGAGGTTGCATGTGTTTAAGAGAGAGTGTGTGTATGATATCAGGAGAAGATGTAAAATTATTTCTTAGAGTAAGTCATAGTCAAGTTTGAGAACCACGAGCCTATAGCAATCACCCCCAATTTGCTCTCCCTGGGGATAGTACTAACTACAAGCAGATTTGCTCACAACCTGCACTTGAACGAGACATACGAGCCGACTGGATTATCCATTACCCAGCCGTCCTTGTCAAGGCACCTTTTCAAAAAACTCCTCTTCAAAACCTTTTCTTATTCCTTTTAGGTTTTTTTAACACTCTCTTTGGCCCCTCTTCAATGGACTTTTTATGACTTCAGTTGCCAATGGAGAGCTCAGGTATCAACTCTGAGTCCTGCTGTGATTTCATTCATGTATAATTAACTCAAGCTGTCTGTTGCCTTTAAATGTCAGCATGTGCTGGCAGCGTGTCCCTGGAGCCTGGCCGCAAGGGCTAGGAGAGCCCTTTGGATCCTACTCCAAATGACAGAGTCTCACGTGGACTCGAGAGCCTCCTTGCTCAAGTGTCCTCTCCCCACCTCTGCCCTTGTGAAGCCAGGCTGAGTCTGAACAAACGACCAAGAGTTAGAACAGTGGCTGTCACAGCCAGGCTCAGGAGGTGCACCTGTCTGGCCACGGGTGCACACTCAGGGCATTCCCCTTCCACTTCAAGGCCGCCAGAGGCTTGCTCTGGGTTTGACGGCTGCACATGTCCCAAGCTCCCGGATGCTCTCCCCTGAGTATCCTTACAGGCTGGCGCTCAGGACTTACATGTCTCCTGGAAACACTGTCCTCCTGCTACTTCATCTCTGTCCCTTGCTCAATTTCAAAGCTGCTCCTTGCAGATAGGTGCTGGGACAAAGTGACCGCCCAAGGATCGGAGTTAATCATGAAAATGGAAGTAAGCCAATAGAAGTTCAAATCCCCACTGAAGTACCTAAGCAGAAAAGGGCTTTTTCTAATCAAATGTAGCTTTCAAATTGCCTTCCAGAAGGTTCACTAACAAAACAGGTCAGAGGCTTTTTGGACCTTCTATGGCCTGAGATGAATCTGATCACACGTTACCCACATGTGGTTAGTGTCCCCTATGGCAGTGGATCCAGAAGATATTAACAAGCACAAAGGAATCTAATATTATGACCCAACTGATCTGAGCGCATATCAATTACGACTGCAATACAGAAAATCAGACATTTTTCCTTGCTCCCTTCCATTCCTCATTTTGATAAGACTTCATTTCAAAATGCCCAGAAATATTTAATCTCATTTTTCATTTCAGAAAATGGATGAAATGAGAGAAAGGGCCTCACCAGTAAAGCAGACGGTCCTCTTCTAACATGAAAATTACTAATAGAAGTTCCCAGCATTCCCCAAATTACTTGTTTCTCTCAAATTCATTGCTCAAGCCTGAGCTGTTAATTCAAATACCAACCCTGGATTAAAAGTCAGCATAAAACAAAGTAAATAATTGTTTTTCATGCAGGATAACTTTGAAGATGCACAGACCCAATTTCATCTCCTCCATCGAAAACCGGACAAGAACAACCCATCTGGCAAAAGACAGCAGTGGCGAAAGTCGTTCTCACCCTTGGAAGCCTAAGGTCCCCTCCTGAGTTAAGGGCACTTTTCCCACAAAAATGCAGCAACCTAAAGGGAAAGTCACACCAGCCTCTGCTCAGATCTGAATACGAGGAGAGACGGCTCGAAACTGATGCCTCCAAGTCCATTCTCGACTTGATGTCAGCAAGCTATGGTCCAGCAAATGCTCTCGGTTTGGCAGGCTGCCATTTTGGATTCACACGTTTTTAGATTCTGCGGTAATATTAGATCTCATTGTCGAAAGCCAATCAATGTTTGGCATCTGATTGTTCTTCAGCTTCATTTTACAGAAATGAATCACAGTATTAACATAATGACCCCTAGCAAAACTAATGACACTCCCCATCTACCCCACTAAAAATCATATAAGGGACTCACCATACCAGAAAGACACTGATTGACTATGGGGAGCAGATCCTGGGCTACATGAGAACTGTCAAGGGAACTTGGAGGAAACTGTGCAGCCGGCTGGTCCCCAAGATGCTATAGGAAACCTTGTCTCTCAGGATTGAGCTCAATAAGAGGGGCAGAAAGAGGACAAGGAAGGCCACCTCTGTGTCACGATAATATTAGGACTGCACAGCTCCAAGGACCAAAGGGCCATAGGCTCCAGGAACACCTTGCACGAACTTTTGTCTGCAGTTCATCTTAAAATACTGTCCAATTACTACTGGTAATTGGTTGGTCTGCTCAGGGCTTGGATCTCATCAACTATACATGGGAATGACAAGAATACTGACCTCATCACACAGGGAGAGGGGGAATGAATGTAGGCCTGGTAAGTCATGAAAAGCACATTAAATAGATCTTCCTAAGAAGGAAATAGCACTGTCATGAGTATTTCCATGTGAATGTGCTCATCAGATGACATTCTTCTCTGACAAGAGGGTCTGTGCAGAATGAGAACACTGCTCGGGGCCTGGAAGACAGGCTGGGGTGGCATGAAGGGGACAACATAGCAGGGGAGGGACAGGGGTGTGGAACACCAACTTGGCTTACTCTAAGTCTTTTTCTTGTGCTGGTTGAGTAGGGAGTTGGAGGCAGTGACTACAGAAGGAATGGTGATGGGAACACAGCAACTGGGCCTCAGCCAACAGCCTGGGCTCAGGAGAGAGTGCGCACATTATAAAGGGGAGAAGGCTCCAGGCTGCCTCAATGGACAGACTCCAAGGAAAGAGAGCCACCAGGCAAAGTGCAGCCCTAAAGGCTGAACCAGTGCAGGCAAGAGGGCCAGAGGCCCAGGGAATAAAGCTTATGTGGCAAGAATGTTCGAGAATCACAAAACTAGGGGAAGCGGGGGAGGATGGAAGTCAGTTAGAAAAATCACATGGCTTGATTTTCATTTGACATTTCATAGAAACTGAAGCCAGGCATTTAAATGACTAGTCCCCTGAAACAAGGAAAAGAACACAAATTAGTTTCTATTTAAATCTAACAACTCAGAGCTCTTTCACAGATGAAGAGGTAGATAGATGATAGGTAGACAAATTCTAATTTGCAACTTGTTTTCAAATTTCTCAATCATGCAATCAAGGGCAAAGCAAGTTTGATTCTGAGCACAACATCCCAATATTGGGCAATGGAATTGAATCATAATAACCTTCACAAGGTCATTGCCAGTCTGGGAGAGCCTCAGAGCATTGGGTAGACTTGCTTATTTCCTCCCCTTTCACTATCAGGAAACTACCAGAACATCAGTCACGCTGGGCTTTGAGGCTTATTCCCCCCAACAAGCACGCAATGCTCATGAACAGTCTGAATGTGAGAATTCTCTAAGCTCCCCAAATACGATGGCTGCCACTAACTTGAGTTTATTTGTCAAATCACAGGGATAAAAGTGAAGAATTGAGAACTAAGAAAAGGACAGTAGATCAAGGAATCTTGTCATAAAATCAGTTTGTGACTTTCAGAAGGTTCATGAGAAAAAAGGGGAAATTTTCACATGTTCAATACACGGACTTAAAATGCTGACACTTCTTGCAATGTCACGAAGTGGGAGAGTCAGAGAAGGTGCATGTGGTGGTCTTCTAAGGGACTGAGTAGACCAAAATCCCAAGGAGGAGAACCAAGTCTCAGGAGGCTCCCGGAGCATGCAAATGATTCCTTGGCATGGCTTTCTCTGATAAATCTAACTCTGAAATCAAAGTGACTTGCTGCTTTCCCAGGAGCACGGCTGGTGCCCATGTTGACAGTGGCTAGATGATGCTGTCGCCCTCATTGAGAATTCTGTCTGTTGTTGGGGTTTCTGTCACCCTGCAAGATGTGAACATCTCTCCCTCAACCCAAGCATCAGCCAAACGCTCTCCCACAGAGCAAGGGCTCTAGATGTGAGCAGTCGCACCAGCTGGATAAACCGAGTCAGGAAGTGAGTCTGGCTGTTCCCAAGCAAACGCCTCTGTGCCCTTCACCTTGCTCAATGCAAACCAATCAGGGCGGGCGTCACAGTGTCACGATGTCCGTTGGCCCACGGGACTTTAGCCCACGGGACTCAGACCAGTTGACTCACCCACACGTGGGAAAACAGTTACCATTTAGGACACCTTTGTTTTTTCATTTATTTGCTCCCCAAAGTCAATATCAACTTTCCAGGTTGGTTACAGTCCAGTTTGAGTGTTCAGTAGCGTACTTAAACCAGACCTGAAGGGAATCCAGGTCAATATCTAGTTAATGTTTATCCTGCTGAATCTGCCCTATGGCTGATCTTTTTACATGCTTTCTTCCTGAGAGCTGAAAACCAAACAGAAATTATTTGCAAAATGAAGGAGGCTAAGTGGACAGCTCTCAGCAGGAGGTTGGGGCCCTGCCAGGCGGGAATGATGTTTGCCAACTTGGCCAATCCAGTTTTCTCTGACCTCCACTGTCAGCCCCTCTCCAACTTTGGTGAAAATTCTACGTTCAACTGACAGGTTCAGTCAAAGGCAAATGAGCTCTCAGTCTCAAATCGTTTCAGGAAGTACTACATTAAGACTGATCTCCGACCTATTTTTGCTGCTATTTCCCTATAAAAAATGAAAAGAAAGAATAAATTTTCTATGACTGTCGGGATTTATAAAGTGACACTTGAGTAAGTCCTCGGGGTTACTCAGTTCTTCAGAGCTAAGGCATACCATAAATGAAGCATTTTATGATGGATTTTATAGCAAATCCCAACTGCATACCTTCAGGGCCAATTTCTCACCGGAGACAAAGATCACCTGCCTCCAAGCACCCCCATTTCAATTCCACAAGCCAAAAGCCAAATTAATCATCTTCCTTTCCTACCCCTCTTGCTCCTGCCCTTTGCTCCCCGTTTTATAAATGGAACCACCATTGGCTCAGTGATGCAAGCTCGAGATCCAGCCATCATCCCTCCTCCTCCATTCAGTCCCCAGATCTCATCGCGTCTGACTTGCTAACACTTCCCACACCTGCCAGCCTCCTCTCCACCACCACTTCTACTGCAACAGATGGGCGGGTAGCCAAGATGGCCACCCGCCCTGTACCACAATCCCCTAAGACTCCTCCCCTTCCGGTTTGGCGCCTCCCATGCTCCATCCACTCTCGTCGGAAGTGAGTTTCCAGTGCAAAAAGTCTTGCGAAATCTTCCTCTCTTTTACAGCATTGGTGGTTCCTCCATGCCCTCAAGATAACACCCACACTCCTTAATAGAGCTACGAGGCACTCATTCAACAAGGATTTATTGAGCAGGCCCTCTGTGCCAGGTCTTTAGAATAAACGTAAACAGAGCACATATGGTCTCTGCCCTCATGGAACTATGCTCGCGGGGGAGCCAGCACCACACACATAACCACACCAGTCAACTCCTAATTGCAAGCTGTGGCTGGCTCTGTGAGAGGAAATGTGATATGGAATGAGAATGAGTAATGGGGGAGGGGAGGTTTGAAAGGCTTCCCCCAAGGAAGTGATGAGGTGGGGGGAGGAGTTTTCTAGAAAGAGGGAACACTAATTATAAAATCTATCTTATAGGAGGGAGCATATGCTTCAGAAACTGAAAAGAAGGACCCTTCGCTGGAGTGGAGAGGGCAAGCGTGTTCCATGTGAAATGAGACCCCTTCGGTAAGGAGGGGTGAAGTCACACAGGGACGATCATCAGGCCGTGCAGAGAACCATGTCCTCCCTCTTCTCCAGTATATGCAATTGAATCATTGTGGCTGGGCTTCCAGATGAGCTGGAGACCAGGAAAATACAAGCGAGATCCTTGGACAAGGTGAGTTCAAGGAGGTTTGAATCCTAGGCAAGATGTCATGTAGAAAGTATGTCATGTCTAAAGCTAAAGAGACAGTGTAGCTGGAGACAGGCATTTGACAAAGCTCATCCACGGCCACTGTCCTTCACAGCCCACAAGATCTTCCTTTGCAGACACACGGACCCACCTGCCATTCCACAAAACCCTTTGTGCCCTTTGTTTTGGAGCCTTGCATATGCAGACCCTACATTGAAAACATCTCTCTCTCTCTCTCTTTCTTTCTCTCTCTCTCTCTCTCTCTCTCTCTCTCGCCTCTGCTCATCACCTGCTGATCATTGCCTGCTGATCCCCTACTTATCCTTCAGAGCTTGGCTTAAATACAACCCCAGCAGCATATGTTCCCCAAGCTCCTGGGCTTGCCCGTGGAGTCAGAGTGATCCTTAACGGTGAGCTGGCCTGTCTTTTCTCACTACTAGCCTCCAATGTCTAGGGGGGTGAGCTCAGTAAATATCTGTTAAGTAAATGAACAATGAATTACTTAATTATTAATCATTTATCAACACAGAGATGCTAAAAGAAAAAGACAAAAAGAAAATCTCATAGGCAGCCAGAGAAAAAAGACAAAATGATTTTCAATGGGCAGGAGCTAGACTTACATCTGATTTTTTTTTTTTTTTTGACAGAAAAACAATGGAAGACAGAGAACAAGAGAATGATCTATTTAAAAAGAAGAAGAAGAAGAAGAAGAGGAAGAAGAAGAAGAAGAAGAGGAAGAAGAAGAAGAAGAAGGAGAAGGAGAAGGAGAAGAAAATTAGCTGCCAACCTAGTAACACACTGTACCTGGTGAAAATATTCTCCAGGAGTGAAAGTTAAATAAAGACAGTTTTACACCAACTAAAGCCAAAGTATGCAAGTGGCATGTAGATCCACACTCAACGAAATATTGAGAGGCTTTCTTCCTGCAGAAGGAAATATTCCCAGATAGAAGGCTAGAAATAGTAAACAGTAAATATATGGATACATACAAATTAAGATTGACTATATAAACCAGAACTTGTTATATCTGGGTGGAGGGAAGAGAGGCAGTTCTCTTTGGTCAGAACAGAGAAGTGTTAGTTGGAATATGGAAAAAGAAAGAAAAAGGGAAAATACATTTATTGAGGATCTGTTATTTTCCAGATTTTTCTACCACATGGCTACTATTCCTAGGGATAGGGACTTTAGTTTCTGAGGATTTTTTAATATACTGTAACTTTACAAGACAAACTCAAGAAATTCCACTGATTCTTAAATTCATTTATTCTATGCGGAGAGAAAAATAACCAATGACTCAGGGCCAGTTCTGAGTCCACAGTGAAATCTTCTCTCCTCTTCCCATTCAATGGCCCAACACAACAAAATCTTATTTCTCACTGACTCAAAGTCCTCTGCAGGTGCAGGTGACTCTCCATGACAGCTGCCCCCCTAGGTTGGCTCAGTGATCCAATTTTAGAGCATTCCATCTCTTTTTGGCTCGCACCATTCCCATGCCAGGGGAAGAGAAAGGAGCACCCATGAGCACCAGCAATGAAATGCTCTTTCTTTAACCTGAAGAAGTCACATGGCCGCGCACATTTCAAGAGGATAGAATAAGAACCAGGAGCTCAGGAGCCGAGAAGTAACCCTCCAGTCTAGGATGAGCCAATGTTAATATCTACTTTAATCAACCTCAGCATTCTGAAAGTTCTCTGCCTCGATGTTATAAACCTGAAATTGACTTTTGATTTCTCCCTCCCTCTCCATCTCTGTCTCTCTTCTTCCTATTCATCTTATGCACAAAAACACATCACCCCTTTCTCATAAATGTCTCTTGAATTTGCCCCTTTCCCCTAAGGCAGCTGCTTTGGTCAAGTCAAGCTGCCTTCTCTCCTAGACTCATCGCTTCTCCTGCTTCCTGCTTCATCTCTTTCATTTTCGACACCAACTTCAAATCAAATCAGAATCTTGAACATGTTGCATCTCCTCTTAATGCCCTCAGTGACTTTCCATTGCCTCAATACAAAGTCAACCTCCACATTGCATAAAGATGTTCCATGAGTGGGCTCCTCTCTTTCCCCAACCTCAACATCACCTCTCCTGCCCACTCCATGCATTAGCCATAACAAACAATTGTTGTTCCCCAAACCCCAGGGCACTGGAAAATACCTTCCATGGTTTCTCTACTTTCCTCCCAGAATCCCCACCTGGTCCACACCTGTTTATTGTGTAAGCACCATCTCAATTTCCCCTCAGAGAAGCCAGTTCTACCTTCTCCCCTACCCAACGTCCTGTGTTATTCAAAGACATGAGCCTGATTCACTTCCGAAACATCACAGTCTGGCAGAGTGTCTGACAGAGTATTTTAAAATGTTTATTGGCTAATCAGTAAATGAATGAGCTCTTCTACTTGGCATTCATAGACACCTATGTCCCTATTTGCTGTTAATAAAAAATAATATTAATAGAGATACTTAACATTTATATGGCGCTTACAGTATTGTCAAGTACTATTCTAAGTGTTTCACATGTATGAACTCACATAATCCTCCTAACAGCCCCGAGAGGGAAGCACTCTTTATTATTCTTATTTTCCTAATGAGGAACCTAGAGCCCTGATTTGGTAAAGAGCCAGGTTACACAGCTAGTAAGTGGCAGAGCTGAGACACAGACTCTCTCTAGAGAGAACCAAGGGCTACAGCCTAATGGCCCCTCAGGGTCCACACATAGACCCTGTGGTGGAGACACTCCATACCCCATATTTTCCCAACATGCAGTGCACCTGTCCCCTGGAAGCAAGGGAGGGTGATTCCCTCCCCAGTTCAAGTCCAGAAGGGACAACACTGGTGTGTTTGGCTGATTGCCATAGAGGTCTGCTTTTACCCTACTGATTCTCAGATCTACTAAAGGACATGCTAAGGGCATATTAAAAGTTCATGAGAATAAATTCAATCTCCGTCTAGTAATAATAATGAACACATAAGTGATAAGTATACAGTAGAAGTTTCTTCTATGGACATATATATATTAATTCAAATAATCCTCTTAATAACCAGCTCCCTTTTATCAGAAAGGGAAATAACTCAATCTGACCATTGATGACTTTGTCCAAGATTCATCTGATACCTAAGTGACAGGGCAGGGATTCCTACCCAGACATCTGGTTGCAGAGGGTGTCCGCAGCACATGACCTCTCCTGGACACTGGCCTGGGGTTATTGCTGATCCAGGAAGGCAGAACTTGCTTAGCTCATCTTCCGTGCCTTTCTGCTTTCATCCTCTTTACCCTGGATGCTCAGAGCTGTGCTGCCTCATGCTTTTTCCCATCAGCGCGGGCCAGGCTTCTCTAGATGGATGCCTCCACTGTGATCTGTTCTCTCTTTTTATGAGGAAACCAAGTTTGCCTTTTCCCTCCATTTGCACTGACCCATTAAGACGGTCTTTCCAGGAATTTCCTGTCCAACTGGCTAATTGTCTTCATAAAGTCATCAGGAATGAAGGCTAAAGATGGGGAGTTGTCCCAGCCTCGTGTCTGAGAAGCTTTGAGTCACCTCCAGTCCATATATGCCAAACTGATGTGATTTGCAAAAACCTGTCAAAACACGCATATGCAGTTTTCATTAACTTGTTGCCTAGAAGGAAAAAGAGAGCTGAGAAGTCCTTTGCTGGGTACGTCCTCTGCAGGATGGAACCTCCAGCTTTTCTTTAATGGGAAACAACAGCATCTGGAAGCAGTCCACTGCCACAATTTATTAGAACATTCAGATCACCTCGTGAAAGACTCTGGAGACACAGAGAGCAGATGAAAGTTATCAGTCCCATGGACACTGATCCTAACCCATCTGTATCCATCTTAATTTGTCATCCCAGCTTTTCAATGCTTGGACTAGACAGACTTCAAATGACTTTTAACTTTGTTTACTTGACTTCTGGGGGATACAAATTTTAATCATATTCATTTATTGTTACCTCTGAGCTGCAGAGAGATCAGAAACCAAACTCATGTCAAATAACCCTGAAGTTTTCATGATGGTTTGTGAAACGTGAAGGTCAGCAGTTCAGACAGATTTTTCTCTGATGGGGCAGGAGAGGATCCCGTGATTCTGAGACCTCCTCAATCCCCCTGGGTTGAGTGGGAAATAGAATATGGAAATCACAGAGAGAATATGGGAATAATCGCTGTGATTATACTTTAACTCAGCAGCAGCTCTGATTCCTTATTCCTCTGAAATGACAAGGTCACATCAGGTCATAAATTAGAAATAATATGAATGTGTGACTAATTCCCCTCACGGGGTCACCAAGGAATATGGGGTCAATTTCCATAAAGCACCACTCCTGTCCAAAGATGTGACAATTTTCATTTTATGAATTTTTTGATTCACAGTTGTTTCAGGGGTAAATGGAAGGGAAAGGGACCCCAGGTCTGTCCTTTTCACTGGATGAAGTCATACGGAGTCCCTGCATCCTTGACCTTGCCTGTGTGTCATTTATCCTTGTTCTCACGCAGGGTGGTATTTAAGAGCACATTGGCAGGCTTTGGGTGAACGCATCTGTAACATTTACATTTAGCTCACAACAGCCATGGTCACCTCTGGATTTGGAGTCACACAACAAGTTCTTATGCAAAGCACCCCAGAAGCATCTTTTACCTATGTGATTTTGAAGGGGCTCTTCATTTCATTCCAACCATTATAGGAATACATTTGGGGTCTGCCAAAAGACTAAATATTATAGTATGGTATTTATTTCTCCACGTTAGGGCATCTCAATTTTATGCACTTTTTTTTTAAAGATTTTATTTAATTTTTTGACAGACAAAGATCACAGGTAGGCAGAGAGGCAGGCAGAGAGAGAGGAGGAAGCAGGCTCCCCGCTGAGCGGAGAGCCTGATGCGGGGATCCTAGGATCCTAGGATCGAGACCTGAGCTGAAGGCAGAGGCTTTAAACCACTGAGCCACCCAGGCACCCCTATGCACATTTTTAAAAGACACATTTATCTCTCTCTTGAACTTTGAATTTGGAGTTGTTGTCTTCTTCTCCCTTCATTCCTATAAGAGGTCCTTCTCCAATTTCCATTGTTCAAGATCTGAAGTCACCTATTATTTCTTGAACTTGGCAAAAGAAATCTCTCACAGGTTACAGCCAAATTATAAGCAGTATTCTTATTATCTGGGGGAGAGGACCCAAAATTTCTGGGATTATGAAGTTTATGTGTTGGAAAATATTTGGTCAACTGTGACCTTGGCGGCTACTCTACTCTGTATCACTTCAGAAAGTATCCAGCAAAGAGAAATTCAATCCTCTGACATTTTCTTGCACCCAAGAGATACCCTCATTTCCTATGAAAGCTATTCCCTCCATTTTAGGGAATAGTGGAATATGGAAGAGAAAGGTACAGACACCTGGAATAAATCTTGGCACAATGGGACCTTGTCAGAAGTTGGCTTTTCTTTAAATCTTAGTTTGTTCATTGGCAATAATATCACCTGACTCACAAGTTATTGTCAGAATTAAGTGGGATAATAGACAGGAAGAGTTTACTCAGCAGGGACCCTGAAACATTTAAGTGTTATTGAACACTGGAGTAGTAGTATCCATTCTAATGTTCCGAAATAAGTTATTTAGCTCAAGACATTGAGTATCATGATGTCACAGTCTCTCACACACACACACACACACACACACACACACACACATCCTTCTCAGTGCTACTATTGCCATCTTCCATCAGTTTCTCTTCTCCATGGTAAATTCTTAAATATTATTGTCCTCTGGCCTGGTGCTGTGAGCTTTCTTTTAAGCTTCCAGACAAGGTTATAATAGTTTGTAGTTTCTAAAAAGATTCTAACTTCAGGTGACAAGGTCTGTATCAGAACATGCTGACACCACATTGATATCCCTTTGGGGAAATGTCTCCGGTGATACCCAGACACCACTGTTGAGAAAGAGCCCGGCAAGAGCAAACGGAAGGAGATTCCTGCTCCACAGAGAATCCAGGCAACAGATGGTAATAGAGAAACAAGAGGAAGGATCTAATCTGATGAGCATCGAGCCTGCATTTTTAAATTCAGGTCAACAACTCAACATCTATTTATGTCATGTTGGACTGCACCCTTTAACGCAGCATATGGTTACAAGAAAGTGTTCTTTTCTCTCCCTGACTTCCTCTTGTAGGCTTACACTCCCCTTTATGCAGACCAGCTCTAGAGTCGTAATTGGGTCCACCCAGAGTCAAAACAATGAGGCCTTTTGTCTGAAAAAAAAAAAAAAAAAAAAAAAACTATCCCTACTTATTGTGTAAAAATTGGATGGCCCCCCAATTTTTTTTTTAATTGAATTTTGGACTTTGTGATTAGTTTGTTCATACTTCTGCATCTTTCTTAAAGGGTTTGGAGGGCCATTTATTATTATTTAAAACAATAGTAACAACATGAAATTTTCAAAATAAAAATGAAGGAAATAAGAAATGCTAACAAAACCAAAGTCTGTGTTGGAATTAGCCCACTGGAAAGTCCTACGGAGTTGCCTAAGGTATCTCAAAACTTGGTTTGCTCTGCGTATGGACAAGGCAAAGCTTCTGCCAAACAGCAGAGATGGACGCCTATATAGACAGTCTTCAGGTTTCGATTATATTCATGTAAAAAATGACCAGTGCTGATTGGTGAATGTGTTGTTCTGGGGAAGCAACCCTGTCTAGAGACCTCTAAATATCCTTTAATAATACCCACGCCCCAGACGGAATGAAAGGGCCAGAGGGTGGCGTGGCCCCTGCCAAGTAGCAGGAGAATCTGGTCAAGCTTACAAGAAAGGGTAAGACCCTGCCTGGAACTAGCAGTCAGCAAGTGACCTCACCCAGCGGGGCTCCGGCCTTTCAACTTTTTCATTAAAGAAACCATTTTTCACCCTGACATCCAGGAGGCCTCCTTTCGCGGTGGGCGAGGCCTGTGGGCGGGACCGAGGCGGGTGGGAGGAGCGGACGCTCCCACCTGGGCGGCCCTTGGGTCCCGCCGGGCGGGGCAGGTGTGCTGGCCGTGTCCCCGTGCCCTTGCGCGGAGCCTGGGCCTTTTGGAATTGGCCAGGGGGAGCGGCTGTCTTCGGGAGCGTGGGGGGCGCGAGGATGGCAGGTGCACCCCAGACAGCGCTTCACCCTGCAGTAAATTCCATAATTACAGGTCACCGAGTGGGCGCCCCTTTGAAGTGAGGGACTTTCTTGTTCCTGCGGCCGGCGGATACAATTTGGCCGAGATATCAAATGCGGATAGTAAAAATTTAATTAACAAATCAAAGCCTTTATCTGGAGTTTTTAGAACTGTGGCCAAATTTTCTTCGATCTCAAGAGCTCCAGTCAAAGCCAGAGAAGAAAGCCCCGCCTTTGTAGTGCAGAAAACTTACTTTTCCTGATGATTGCTCTCACAGATAAGGCTTCTCTTCCTTGGGAGAGTCTTCAAGGCCTCTGTGCAAAGGGGCTGCATTTTTGAGAGCTCTTTGACACTTTGCTCTGGTTAACCCTTTATCTTCAGAGCCCAGGATGATTCTCCCAGCAAACCAGGCTGTGAGAGATGCTGAGTCTCCCCTGTGAGGTTATGTGGACAGACAACACGTCTGGGACCTAAACGCATAATCAACACAGACCCAGACCTTCTTATTAGGAGCCTATTATGGACTCAGTCTTAGAAGTAAAGATAAAGTAATATTCATTACTTACAAACAACAATGTACTTTCACATCAGCCTTGCAACACATTCACAAGGAGAGAGTCAACCAGGCCATCTAACTCCAACGGCTGATGAAGAAACTGAGACTCAGAGAAGTGCCTCCCAGCCCAGGCAGAACTCTTACGAATAAAGCAAGAGTAAATGATGCAAGGCAATGTGTAATTAACCTGTAATTAAAACATCAGAATCTAAATTTGGGTATATGTACTATATACATACCTATCTGTTTAAAGCAAAATTATCAAGGTGTTATCTCTGAATATGATTAAAGGTGATTTTGGTTTCCATTTTTTGTATGCTTTGCTCTAGCTTTCAGGTTTTCTAAATTAACATGGGTTAAATTTATAATAACAAATTACCACAACAGTTAATTGAGCTCTTGAATATAGAGACCAAATGGCCCCAGTGGCTGATTCCTGATGCTGAGAGCACATGGTTTTGGATTAATTGAACTAGATAGGATTGAACTGGATGGAATGGAGAAAGAGTGGCGTTCACTCAAGATGACACTCATAGGCTATGAAGTGGGTCTGGGAGAGTACTACAGAGGAGAAGCAGGGACCTATCTCTAGGAAACAGCTATAAAGACACAAAAGTGAGACCAGACTTGACCAGAGGATTTAGGAAGTTCCCCCTTGTATCACTCCTTTTTCCAGTAACCAGAGAACAAACATAACCTGGAGGATTCTAACTATACTTAACCCTTGAACCATGCAGGAGTCAGGGGCACAAACCTGCATGCCAAAAATCTGCATCTAACTTTTTTTTTTTTTTTTTTTTTTTTGACAGACGGAGATCACAAGCAGACAGAGAGGCAGGCAGAGAGAGAGAGGGAAGCAGGCTCCCGGCTGAGCAGAGAGCCTGATGTGGGGCTCGATCCCAGGACCCTGGAATCATGACCTGAGCCGAAGGCAGAGGCTTTAACCCACTGAGCCACCCAGGTGCCCCTGCATCTAACTTTTGACGCTCCACAAACTAAACTATTAATAGCCCACTGTTGACCAGAAGCCGATTAACAGATATTTTATGAACATAAACAGCTGATTAACAGATATTTTATGTCTTATATGTATTATAGACTGTATTCCTATAGTAAAGTAAAAAAGCTAGAAAAAAGAAAATGTTATAAGGAAGAGAAATACATTTATAGCACTTTCTTGAAATGTTTATTGAAAATAATCCATGCATTAGTGGACCGGTGCAATCCACACCCATGTTGTTGAAGGTTAACTTTATTCTCCTATTCTCCTCTAGTCCATCATCTGTTAGCCCAGCGATTTGGAGAGGAGTGGAAGTGGTACGGATGCATGAAGAGGGAGAGAGGAGGAGGTCCCTGAGACCGGAAGCGGAGGAGCAGAGCAAATCTACTCATCTGACTTGATGGCAAACATATCTCACCAGCTATGTCTAAATGAGGCTAAAACTGGAATGGGTTTCCACCATTATATAGCACTCATCTATCTGGGTGTGGGCAGCGGGGATACACAGATTATGAAGGGCGGGGGCAGGGGTGAGATGAGTCAAGGTTAAAATGGCCAATTCAGAAGCAGCAAAACTTAGTGCCCTTTATTATTGTAGGGAAGCAGACAGAACTCCTCACCACTGTGTTCCAAGTCTGGGAACGTATCAGCATTGCCAACCATCTTGGGCCACTTGTCCCTTGAAGGGAAGTGCCTGACTAGACTGAGACCCTCCATGCCCAAGGCTGCCAGAGGGAAAGTTTACAATTGCCTCCCAGCTCTGTGCTGCAACCCCAAGCCTTTGCCCACCATCATCCCTGCAGGAGATTTCCACCCTAACCACTATAATGTTCTATTTCTGAGCATACATATGATCTAAGATGCATTTAACAATGAAAGCTATTTATAACCATCCGGATTTCTCTTTTAAATGGCCATCTTGTTGAAAAGACAAAAGAACATGCCTGGGATGTTCTCAAGATGAGTACAAGTCATCAGAAAAAGTGCAAGAAGGTGCCATGATGTTTAAAGCATCACATGGTTTTAAAAACATATGTCCTCACCCCATAGTAAAAAGAGAAGGAATTTTTTAAGGGCTTCAAAAAACAATAGCATCATAAGTCTTAATTTATTTTTACAATTCACTGGGTCTGCAATGTATTAAACATGAGAGGCTCCTCTTGGCCGGCCTGTTTTTCATAAGTGTGCCTTGGTAATTCATTTGCACTTGCTTAATGACTATGAGGGCTGCAGAGAAAGGCCAGGTCGATGGAGGTCTTCTTGAATGGCACTCAGCTAAACACATGCTCACTTAGGCACTGGAGCCTAAGGGTCTGGTGAAAGGGAAGCTGGCATTTAGACTATAAACTCTGAAGGGAGTGGTCCAAAATGTCACGTGTCCCTATTAATTTGTTAATGCAATTAATTCATCAATACTTATTAACTAGAATTACTACTTAGGGGGTACGTACTGTACTACTTAGTGGGTACAGCACTGCAAGCTACTGTTTTAGCCTCACAGCATCTCTCTGAGAAGTAGGGAGGGGCTGTTATGCTCACCTGTGTTAAAGGCACAGTACTGAATGCAGATAGGATTTGACTCCAGGTCTACAAAAGAACCTATCGCATGCTACTACCATCCCACAGGGAAATCTCTTGGTCTGCTATGAGCTTATGGTCTGTTTATGTAGTAAGCTCCACATATGAATTCTCAGCTCCTTGCGATGGGATGGAAAAAGAGCACTGCAGCACTCAAGAGGAGTATGAGACCGTCCGCTTGAATTCCCAAAAGAGTTTCCAAAGAGAGAGCGCTTGAACTGACTTTCCAGTGATAATACCTGGAGAGAAGTCTTGAAGGCAGCCCAGGCTAAGTGTTCCTGCAAGTTCCGAGTAGGTTAGAAGATGAGAGGAGCTAGTCTTAAAACACCTCTACGTGTTCTTGGCAAAACTTAAGAGGAAAAGAGTTATTTGCATGGTGGTAATTGTATCTGAGTTTAGGTCTATGGCAATAAGCCCCATCATGGAGCCCACAATACCACACCAACGACAACAGCTCCACTGACTGAGTGTTTACCCTGTGCCAGACACTGTTGTAAGTCTTTTGCAGCAGTTATCTCATCAGACCTTCCAGGAATACTGAATTCTGATCAGATCCCCATTTAACAGATGAGGAAACTGAGACCGAGGGAGGTAGGTAAGTTGCCTGTGTTCATTCCGCCACACATGGCAGAACTGGAGCAGAACTGGGTCTCTCTGATGCCAGAATGTACATCTCAGCATCCGGCCATCCTGCCTCCCCAGCGCAGGAATGATGGATGGAGGACACAGGTCAGGATTCCAATGGACTCTGGAAGGAATCTCTTGGGAGATGTTCTGTGGAAGCAAAAGCAGCTTGCACTGGGGATCAGAGGTGACTGTCAGAGGGTTGAGAAAGAATAAAATGAAACAGGATAGGACTCAGGGGTTAAGAGTCATCATTTCCCTTTTCTTCTCCAAGAGAAGTCGATCTGGCAAGTAATGCAAGACAGAGGACATGGCTAACAGTACAGGTGTGTGGCCCTGGAGGATGACAGGTGATGCACACAGCAAGAATCTGAATATTTGTCCTCCAAGGAGGCCCAGACCTTCAACCTGAGAGACATGAGCACTCACAGAATGGGGCCTGGTGGCCTGGGGAGTCCAAGTGAAAATACAGATTTGATGTTTGTTAACTGTCATTTGTCCTCTGAGAGGTATATATCTAGTACGGGGGCCTGGCTGATAGTTAGGTGTTCCCAAGGTCAACACACTCATACCCAGAGACCTCCTCCCCTCCGGTTCCTTCTCCTGCTTCCTCCAGGTCTAGTCCCCCTTCCCTCCTTGAAAGTCTGCCCCTCCTACCTCCAACCCTACAGACACAGCATCAGAAGGAGCTTGCCATTGAGAGTCAGGGGGTCCCAGCAAGGTGACCTTGGGAAAACTGCATATAAGAAACGTGCTTCAAGGATGCTATGAGCTACCAGAGTAATAAGAATTTGCGCATCCAAGGAAGAGAGAAGATACCAGAGAGGAGCCTGAGTTTGGGAGCCCTTTTTCTCATGGGATAGATGCCAATTGCAAAAGCAAAGGCAAGGCTGAAAAGCTGAGCAGAACGTTTTGCAAACTTACAGTGCAAAACCTAGAGTTCCCACTCAGCAAAGAGAACAGGCCCTGGGAAGCATCTCAGGTTCTCCATCTGAATCCTACAAAGTGACCCCCAAGGAACAAGAGGGACCCAGAAATGAACCAGCCTCACAAGGACTGCCAGCAAGCTGGGCCCCTGAATCACCTGTCTTTGAATGGATCAAGGTGTTCAGTGGCCTCTCCCAAAGCAAAAGTAAATCCTTCAGGCAGTAAGAAAGAGTTCCAGGTGGGAACCCAGAGATGCAGGAAGACACAAGGAGCAATGTGCATGGAGATCCCCAGAAATTAATTCTAACTATATAATACAATAATCCTTCCCTGAAGGCTTAAATATATGTAAAATTAAAGCACACACAACACTAGCATAAGAGGAGAGAGATGAGTAAATAGATGTGGCATGAATGTCTGATACTCAACTTGTTAATTGTGATATAAGTACCTGGCATCAGGCTTTTGACAGCCTGGGCCTCCATTGCAAAACCACTTGTGTGGAGTAAACATAGAGCCTGTTGCGTGACCCAGCTGCTAGCAAGCCAACTGGGTATGGAACCAGGATGCCCCCACCTGCGAAGTTCTCTCCGAAAACTCTGGGTAACCTAGATAACCAGCCACTTGAATGACCCTGCTTTTCCCTTTCCACAGCCTAACTCCCACTCTTATTTTTTACATTTGCTGATCAAGAGTGAACCTGCAAAACTCTGAGAACCCCAACCTCAATCTCAATAAAGGCAGAGCTCTGAGTCTCCGCTCTCTCTCTTTCTCTTTTTTCTCTCTTTTTTCTTTTTCCCCCTGTGACTTCACTGTGACCCATGGACCCAGGGCATGTCACGCATCCTCCAGGTCTTCTGAGTAATAAAGTTTCAAAGTTTTCTGATGGTTGTCGCTGGAGTGTATCTTGGAATCATAATAAGAATGAGGAGCCAGTCTAGCCACAACACTGGCTTCTGCTGGGGAAATGTGTGTGAGGGCTCCCACAAGACTTACCGGCCCAGGTGAGCACCTACGGCATTCCTAACCAGGAACATCACCATCAATAGACTGAGACTCACGTGACAATGGAGTTAAAGTGTCCTAAGTACCCTTCTTTCAGAAAGTGGTAAAAGCATTTTTAGTAGACTTTAGTGAGTCAAGGAAAAATATTATCATATCTATGATAACCACTAAAAGAACACTAAAACCATATGTAACTAACAAACCAGGAGGAGAGAAGGATGAATTTTTTAAAAATATATGAACCTAAGGGTGCCTGGGTGGCTCAGTGGGTTAAAGCAGGGAGCCTGCTTCCTCCTCTTTCTCTCTGTCTGCCTCTCTGCCTACTCGTGATCTTTGTCTGTCAAATAAATAAATAAAATCTTTAATATAATATATACCTAAAGAAAAGCAACAAAAGAAAAAAAGGAACATAAACAGAAAGATAAGTAGAAAATAAATAGAGGGCAGATTGCAACCCAATTATATCAGTAATTACACTAAATATAAACGTACAATTCAATTAAAAGACAAAAACTGGATTGGGGCACCTGGGCTCAGTCAGTTAAGCATCTACCTTCTGCTCAGGTCTTAATCCCAGGGTCCTGGGATTGAGCCCCACCTCTGAATTTCTGCTTCACAAGGAGCCTGTTTCTCCCTCTTCCTCTACCTGCCACTTCCCTCACTTATGCTCATTCTCTCTCCCCCACTCTCTGTCAAATAAATAAATAAAACTTTTGAAAGAAAAAAAAAGACAAACTTTTGAAAGAAAAAAAAAAGACAAAGATTACAGGCTGGAATGGGGGAAATAAACTGATGCTTACAAGAGCCATGATTTAAGTCTAAGAGTAAAGAAAGATTGGAAGAATGGGAAAGATACAGCATGCAAACAATAAGTAAGGGAAAGCTGATGTATCTGTCCTAATGCTATCCACTTTAAGGCAAGAAACATTCCCAGAGACAAAGAAGAATTTCATAGTAATTTGCCTAAAAGAAAATAATCATCGTACCCATGCTTTAGGAAAGAAGAAGTCAAGGTATAGAGTGGAAGAAGATATTTTTCATACATCTTTCTGACAAAGGACTCTCAAAGTTGGAATAAGAAAGAACTTCTACAAGTAAATGAAAAAAGGAAGACAGTATGATTTTTTTTTAAATGGGCAAAATCTTAAACAGACCCTCTATCAGAAATATCCAGATGATCAATAGACCTATCAAAGGTACTGAATTTTATTCATTATCAGGAAGGCTCTAAGTACATACCCCATTTAAAGGCTAAAAGTAAAATAAACAGACAATGCCAAGTGTTGACAAAGATTGGAGCAAACAGAATTCCCATAGCCTGCTGAGTGAGCACATGTGTTGGCACAAAACCTTAAAAGCTGTGTGGTAATAAGCACCAAAGTTGAACATACATGTACCCTATGACCAAACTGAATCACAGAAGCATGATGGGAGAGAAACAGAATGGTGGTCACCTTGGAGTAAGGCCGTGGTGACTAAAAAGGGGTTTCTGGGAGTCTCTGTTCCTTAATCTGGGAATTTACAGGTAAGTTCAGTTGTAAAATGTCCTTGGGCTAGACACCTCTCCACCAGGCACTTTCCTGTGTCGAGGTCTTTCTTTAACCTAAATAAAAAGTTTCTTTTCAGTAAGTCTACCCTATCCTGTAAGAGGAAGCATCTCTGAGAATTTGTGTCTTTCTCAGAATTCGGGACCAAGGGGATACCTGGGATGGTCTGTTCTCCCAGGGCCATGGGTGTTCAGGAATTCCACATTCTCGGGCACTTCCCAGACCCACCTTCTCAGTCTGGGATCATGACTGTCACTAACACTCAGGCCAATGCAAGGTCCTAGGGTAGCAGATCAGACGCAGGTTAAGGAAAGTGCACAGTACCCAGTAGGTGGTGGCAAAAAGCCAGAGACTTAGAGAGAGCTCTGCCCTGTTTGTGTTACAAAATCACATTCTCTGGTCAATGAAGCATTAATTTGATTGAATTGCAACATCCGGCAAGTTAAAGGGGAAAAAAAAAAAAAAACAATAATAATTGCACCTGCTGGCATGGCAAAGGATGGCCTTGGCCCCCCTACACCACTTTCTGGAATTCGTTTCCTAAATGAACAGTCGAACACCCGAGTTAATGACCTCAAATTACCAAGGTGTGAACTCCGCTGTGAATTTGTTTGGATCTTCAGCTGGCCAGACCTGGTGAGGAAGAGACAATGGGAGGGCAACCTGGTTCCTTGAAATCGAACTGGCTGTTATCCAAGGTAGAGACTTGGGGTCCAAGACCTTCTTTAGCTGACTGCTGACCCTGCCTCCAGGACTTGGTGTGGAAAGTGTCCTTGACACACAGTGAAAAGTGTTGCTCCTACTGGATAGGAAAGCAGAGCCCCCAGACCCTACAGAGGAACACAGGGAATTTGGGGTTTTCAGGGATGTGAATCCGGGCTTTTAGGGAGAAGGGCTAGTGGACCTAGATGGCTCTCTATAACACAGGGAGGGAAGCTGGGGTGGGAGAGTTGACAAGGAGGCAGCAAAAGGGAGAATGAAACAAGCCAATCAAACACAAGAATCTATAGCCCTGTCTGCAAAAGCAGAAGCCCCAGGAGTTCTAAGAGCTGGGGGGTGGGGGGGTCTGCTGTCTAAGTAGGCTCTGTGCTGTGTGAGAGTGTTGGCATTACCTGCAAATTGGTGATCAAAGCCCATTACACCCAATACCCTGTGCAACAGTGCCTGGAAGAGGGAATTCCAGTTCCACAGGGGCAGGGGGAGCCCGCAGAAGATAAAGGAGCCGGTGGATAGTGGAGGCAAGAGGAAGAGAACCATGTCACCGCAGGACAGTGAGTGAGGGCAGGCGGGAAGGGCGGCTGTGCACCTGCCCTGGGAAGAGGTCCCTAAAGCACTCTCAGCCTGCCAGTCCACACTCCTGGGTCGTGGAGGGGACGAGGTGAAAAGACGCAGGACATGTGCCAGCCTAGGGGCTGAAACCTCGGCAAGAAAATGGAGTGACTGTGACCTTGCTTGCTCTTAAAGTAGCATCCTCTTGTTTCTCCCTTTTTACTAAGTCCCAGCTGGCTAAAGATTCCTCTTCAGTGCACCCACCCCCAGGCTTTCCTCCTCTCATCTTCGTCCTCTCCTTGCTCCCACGGCAGAATCTGGCTTTAAACAGGATATTCTGAACTTCGGACCCTGTCACTTCCAACCGTCGGCCTCAGGTGTCTACACTCCCAGGAGAGTTTTCACTCTGAGGCTTGGACATGGCACTAAACCAATACAGGACTTTGGAGCCTGAAGAGTTTTGTCATGCGGCACAATACCTACTTAAGACGAGTAACCAGCTACCCTCAAGAAAGATGTCTTCCCGTCACTCAAGCATTCTCACACCTTGGGGAATTGTAATCTGCTTTATTCGAGCTCTGCTTTCTATTTCAGCATCACTCATCGAAGCCCCAGGAACTTTTAAAATATCCTAAGGTGGAGGCAAACCCCCCTTCCCCGGGCCAACCTGGTTTTACACTTGTTGGGAGTGTGACATGGAAACAGGTCCTGTTCCCTAGATCAGTCCTTTATTAGGTTGAAACCGGCAGATGAAAAGGGTTGGCTAGGTTGCACTGCTGCCTGCCAGGATATCTGTGGAAACTATTTTCTTCTTTGCTAAGAGGTAAAGTATTTATGTCTTTAATAAGCACAGTGACGGAGACATAAGCGTACTTATAAATAACTCCGCCAAAAATGTGCATATACACACTACTTCAAAAGAATGCAAGTCCTTCTGTGGACTCTGATTCCTGCCCAACCCGTGGCCCGCAGGAGGGACAAGAGCTGCCACCGTAAATGTCAGACCGACTCTGCTTCTTCCACAGCCACCAGGCCTGGAGAGGGGAGGTCCCTAATTCCGTTATTTGTCTTAGACACCCTTCAATGTCCCTGTGATAGCTATGACCACGTTTCAGACCACATCGAGACCGTGGCTCATGTAAGCATAACTTCTGCCGTGGGCACACTGAGCTGTCGGTCTTGGGCGGTGGGGGGGTGGCACTCAGGGCGACCAGCAGCCTGGGCAGCATGTGGAAGGCCAGTAGGGGTAGACAGACATTCTGGCTATATGTGCCTATCCCCGCAGAGGCATCCTCCAGGAACTTTCCGGGCTCCCCAGAGCAATGAGAGCATTGTGCAAACACACACACACACACACACACACACACACACCAAACATGACTGTCCAGCTGACAGGTCAGAATAAACCCGTCATCTGATCATAACCACTAACCCATTCGGCACAGACAGCTCGCGTTACAGGGACTGTGAAACCCGAGTAAAACTTGAAGCACCCAGGACACTTTCACCAGCCAGTCTTGCTTCTTTACTGCCGAGTTCATAGCAACGTGAAAGAAAACGTGTGTTGGCACCAGAAACAGTTCTGTGACCCGAGTCCTCTGGGCTCAGCGGGTCACAGCCGGGATGACACGTAATGCTCACCGGACAGAGGGTGCTGAGGCCATTAAAGGTATTGAAAGAGATTTCACTGCCATGGAAAAGTAAATAAACACAGTTCAATAAAGAATACATAGATGTCTAGAATTCTTCGGGAGATGGCAAAGTCCCAAAGCACTCCAGGACGGATTTTTGGCCTTCAGTGTCTGCTCTGTGTGCATGAACACATCATCTCTCCCGGAGAGGTTTGGGTAAATCTAATAAAGCCCTCTAGTTCCCTGATTTATAGGTGGACTGGCCTTTGAGTTGGCCCTCTTCCACACCCAGAAGTTAATCCTGTGATTTTTTCATACGCAATTGAGTGGAGTTGGGAGGGGGATTATATAAAATAAACCCCAAGCCAAACACACATATCCTATCCTCACTGCAAGTACATGAACATAGAGTCCTCCATAAACAGATCTTTATTCCACGCATGAGTAGCAATCGTGTTTATGTTTAGACTTGGACCCAAGAAATTTTATGTGCAAGTTTTGGACTGAAAATGTTCAGTGGAAATTTTCAACATATTGAGCATTATTAAAATACTCTCAAATGATAGATACGTCCTAAAGCAAAAGTCGGTGGTTGAGGTAAGAGTTTCATCACCGTGCATTTTAAACATTATGAGATAGAATTATATACTGTTCCTACAGATCCTAGAGATATTTCTAGGATATTCCCAATGTATCACTGAGGCTGCCGAGGAAAGGACTCTGTCTCTGCCTTTGTAAACAATGAGACCGGCCACAAACCTGTGACATGTAGGGACTGAGGGGAGCAGGGCTGTGCTTTCGACCTGTGAGGAGAGAAACATACATAATGGTCAGGAATGGGGTAGAACCATCAAAGGCACACAAAATGGTTATGAGTATCAGAAAATGTAGGTTTCCATTCTATTGTTCTGCAAGAACGGAAAGCTGAGTTTTCCACCCATATGGCAAACAAAAGCTCCAAGTCATAGCTATGTAATCACCTATAGATGAGCTCAATATTCATGTGGCCACATATGATGAAAGATGATAGGTAGATAGATACTGGATACATAGACAGACATAAAGGCAAGTTAAATACATATATACATGCCATTGGCCCTTGAACAACATGAGTTTGAACTACACAGATCCACTTAAACACTTTTTTTTTCAGTATATATACTACAGTACTGTAAATGTATTTTCTCTTCCTTTGATTTCTTAACATTTTTTTCTCTAACTTCTATTGTAAGAATATAATACATATAACATACAAAATATGTGTTAATCAATGGTTTCTGTTATTGGCAACGCTTCTCTGATCAACAGTGAGCTATTAGTAGTTAAGTTTTGGGGGAGTCAAAAGTTATACGAAGATTTTTGACTGAGTAGGTGCTCAGCATCTCTAACCTCCACATGGTTCAGGGGTCAACTGTATGTATCAATTGTCCAACTTACCTTATTTCTATGTCAATGTTTGTTTGAATACTCATTGACTGTAAGCAATGGATATTTGACTAATTTTTGCAGAGATAACTGAATCTAACATTTGTCGTTTGTAACTTTAGTAAAAACTTCATCTTTCTTTCCCTAACTGAGGTATATCATCAGAATTTTTCTTACACATCACTACACATTTGAATCCAAGAGAAATTTTCCTACACTGGGTAATGAGGAACTGGAAGGAACCAAAGACAAGGATGTTTTTGTGTGCACATTGGAAAAAAGATTTCCTAGCATAGAAGGCATTGATCTGTGAGGGATGAAAGACGGTAGTCTGATGTGTGTATATTTCAAAAGGGAAAGAGGAAAAATGGTGATCAAGACCTTGGTCAAAGAGTCTCACATCAACCACCAGGTGATTCATCTACATAGACCTTGGCTAAAAATAACAGCAATGATAATTGTACATAACATTGATTGAGCACTTAACTATTTGCCAGCCACTCTGGGAGAACTTTCTCTATGTTAACTCATCTAGGAAAAAAACATGGAAGATTTTGAAATGGGCAGAAGAGATTACTGGACACCTTTTCATTGGAATGCCAGACACTCCTCTGCTGATGTTTGCCTTTGACTAGACTGTTTTGCAACTCTGTAGAGATAAAGATTAGCTTGAAAACTGAAGGTAATACAACTTATTCCTGTCCATAGAAATGTGGAATGTATCCAATGGAATCCCATAGACTGCTGCCCTATGGCCATTGACCAGCTCTACCACCTTTGTATCCATTTGTAAATTAATGTCTTCGATCTTTATCTGACTCTAGATGTGCACTCCTTGGACCATCGTCAATGTCCAGTGAATTGCTTGTTAATCTAGGAATTAAGTACAATCTTTGACACAAGTTCATTCTGAAGTTATATGAGAGTCATAATTTTATTTTCTTTTAAGATTTGGCCTTTAACACTCATCTCCACTTTGGAATAATACTGTGAATAATGGGACCAGGGTTGATGGGGGACTTCCAGCAAGTAGAGACAAGAAGACAGTGAACCACCAACTGGTACATAGTTTCAAAGGAAGGAGCTTTACTAATCCCTTACAATGTGATCAGTAATCACATTACAATACACGACAATTGTAATACATGACAGTTCCTCTCCCCAGTGTATATAAGTCTCCAGTGTACAGGAACTTGGTTAGAAGGCAATCCACTCCCAGGTTGAAAAACTATATTCTCTGGCAGATATTTCTGAGATTGAAACATTATAAAATGTTAGCCAAGATCCTATGAAAAATGTCTACTCCTTTCTCTACAAAGGAGTCTTTTAACTGTTTGAAGGCAAATAGATGATATCCCCAGTCTCTTCTCCTGCGTGAAATACATTAACCTGCTCCTTATCTGTGATGCTTTCAAGGCCTTCTTACCATCTTGTGCCTTTTTGTTGCACTTCATTTCAACTCCCTTCCTGCCCAGAAACATGGCACCTAGAGTTGGAAACAACATTCTGAGCCACAGTTCCCATGATCTGAGTCCTAGAAATGTGTAGGATGCTAAAAAGCCGCATGTTGGGGCACCTGGGTGGCTCAGTAGGTTAAGCCTCTGCCTTCGGCTCAGGTGATCTCTGCGTCCTGGGATCGAGTCCCACATCGGGCTCTCTGCTCGGCAGGGAGCCTGCTTTCCCCTCTCTCTCTGCCTGCCTCTCTGCCTACTTGTGACCTCTCTCTCTCTCTCCCCACTCTGTGTGTGTCGATAAATAAATAAAATCTTTAAAAATAAATAAATAAATAAAAAGCCCCATGTTTATAATATGGAGTGTGCCTATGATTTGCTAAAATTTCTTTATATCGTGAAACAGGTATCAGTCCGTTTTGCTTTCGATGTATATTCACTATGAAGAGTAGAAGTTTCTTGTTAACACACATACTTACTTATTTCTAGCCAGAGTCATCAAAATCTTTCATTTTATTTTTTATTTTTATAAGATTTTATTTATTTATTTGACAGAGAGAGATCACAAGTAGGCAGAGAGGCAGGCAGAGAGAGAGAGAGAAGGAAGCAAGCTCCCTGCTGAGCAGAGAGCCCGAAGTGGGACTTGATCCCAAGACCCTGAGATCATGACCTGAGCCGAAGGCAGAGGCTTAACCCACTGAGACACCCAGGCGTCCAAATCTTTCATTTTAAAGCAGTTAGTAATCCCTTTCATTCAATTTTTATCCAAAGAAAATCCTGCCATCCTCTGCTTATATTAAATTATTATTATATTAATTTTATAGCAACAAATTAATTTTAATGATCAAAATCTACCCAAGTATCTACTTGATTTAATGCCCTGTGGTCCGATTATTCGAATGTGATAAAGAATTCATTTTGACAGTAAGCTAACAACCCATCAATATTTATGGCTGCTCTTCCTGCTTGTTTAGGAATTCATGCTGACAAATTCCACATTTTTGACAGTTCCTCAGCTAGAAAGCTAGCCAGTGGTGGGAACCCAGTGTGGTGTTGACAAGGATCACGGGTCCCTGAGATGTTCACAAAGCTGCAGAAGATTATCCCAAGGAAAGAAATACCCCTCAAACACCCCTGGGCCTGTAATTAAAGTGATCAACTACCCGCTCCTGTAACTCTACATCTCCCAGCCCCTGGACAGGGCAGCCCGTGGAAGCCAAACCTGTAATCAGAATGTGTGTGTGTGGGGGGGGTGGATAACAAAGCAGAGAACAGGAAACTGTGGATATCTTCTCTACCAGATGTCCCTCTGCTCACTGAAATTGCAAAAACAAGGGAGCTCTAAATCTGACTTCTTTTCTTACAGAACTCAGCCTACCCTCCCTGCTGAGCTCATTCTGGGGCAAACAGACAGCCCTTCCCTGACGGTTACTAGCACAATGTTATCCTTGTTTTTCTGCCATTGTTAATTATGCACATGGCACACTCAAGTTCTATCATATATTGCCAAAATAACTGTTGGATAAAAGAAAAATAGAGTCAGCCCACTAGTTCATTGATCTTCATGATATCTAAACACTAATTTTTTAAAAAAACACATTGATATAAATAACATTTTGACATCCTAGATAGAATCTAAATTCTTCAATGTTCTTCAATATAAACATATTGCTTATCACAGGAGTCCTTCATGACATGGAAAGGCCCCTTTGATACTGTATAACCATCATAATCATGGGGAAACAGATATTGAAAGAGGAGGTAATAGGCCAAAGGTCACTAGCAGGGTCAAGGATGAAATCAGATTTAAGAGTGAAAGTTTCCACTTTGTTAGTCTTTATTCCCCAGTGAGACTCCAGAACATCCTGTTAGGTCTCGTTATGTCTACATTCAAAGTGAATTTCTATACATAGCGAGTAAGGAAATCATCTGAGTAACATCACAGAATCCAATTATCCAATTTGATTATTTGGGGTATAGAAATGTGGATAACTTTATCAGTGTCAAGTAACACCCTTGATGTTTCTCTTTGGTTAAATCTGACTAACTCCTTAAATTTAAAATGAGTTCCTAGTCCACCATTGATTTTGTTCCCTTGAGAGCCTGAGGTAAGAAACTCCCTGACCATCTGTTCTGCACACCTACTAAGCCTTCGATTTTCTGAGGGACCGGCATTTCTATTAATTTGTGTACCTCTTCAGCTGATGTCTAGAAAACCCTTTTATTTTTCAAAGATTTTATTTATTTATTTGACAGACAGAGTTCACAAGTGGGCAGAGAAGCAGGCACAGAGAGAGAGGAGGAAGCAGGCTCCCTGCTGAGCAGAGAGCCCGATGGGGGGTTCGATCCCAGGACCCTGGGATCATGACCTGAGCTGAAGGCAGAGGCTTTAACCCACTGAGCCACCCAGGTACTCCTGGAAAACCCTTTCATACATACAAGAGAGTCTTGGGTGGGCAATAATGATTTTATTTAAACAGAGGACCAAACTGGCACCACTGAACACAATGATATAGCAATAAGGTTAGAGCCGTCAGTTGGCTACTGGAACCTGCTAGAAAAAAACCATGGGAAGCTATGCCTGTGGCTTCCACAGAGCAGACGGATCTACAGCCCACAGACAGAGCTGAAGAAGATGGGAGGAACTCCCTGGTGAGGAAGCTGTCTTCAGGACAGGGCTGGTCCAGGAGCTCACAAGATCGAACAACCAGGCCATCCATCATCAACCCCAGCTGACAGAAAAAATAAACCATTTTTTGTTGCCTCAGAAGGCTTGCAAAAGAGCTCCTGGGCCCCACGGAGCCCAGAGCAAGCTGCTCAGAGTCCATCGTGTCCAGGCCCCTCAGATCAAAGATCGGTTTGGGGCAAAAGGAAGTTTTGAATTTGACAGGATTTTCCTGGACACGTTCAAAACAGGAATAACGTGACAGGCCAGGAGTAACAAACTCAACCGCCTGAGCCTCTTAAATGCAACAAGGCTGGGTGCATGGGGGCAAATTCTTCAGGGTCTGAGGTGGTCCGGGCTTAGAGAAAAGCCACGAGGCTGCAAACGGGCCCTCAGCGCGAGAATCCGCAAAGCTGTGGTGAGACTTAGAAGTAAAAGGAGGGAGGAGGGAAAAGAGATGAAAGTAAGCAAACGAATTCTTTGACATATGCCTTATGAGTTTTGACACTTTGATAGGAAGAATCTGTTACAGTGCTTAAAAGTTCCAAGCTCACCCCGCAGGGTATGGGGGAAAGGAGCAGAAAGTTCAAAGCAAATAATTACCTGTTATTGATGTATTATATTTAAAGACCCTGGCTAAGGATTAAAGACGCTCTCAAGGCCGTTAACAGCCTGCAGTAAACAAGTCATGTTTCAGAGAGGAGGAGGAGAAAAGAATTTCAGAAGGATTTCCTCCATTAGTCCTTCTGGAACCCTCTGTAGGTAAGGCAGAGCATGTCTATGTGCCTTACACAGAAGGACCTATTTAAGACCAGAAAAAAAAAAAAAGTCATCAAACACTACTGGAGCTTTGTCTTGGTCCCTGAGGTTTCCTCCTCTGAGCTATCCTCTTTTTATCAAGGACTTTTTCTTCCTAACCATTATATTCCTGGCATCTCAGAGGGATACCCAGCCAGTCGGTAGGTGATAGATTTGGGTTGGGTGGATGGGTAGGTGGATGATTTCCTGGTGGATACTAGTTTCTTTTTTTCTTTTTATTTTGAATGGAAAAAAAAAAAAAAAGATTTTATCACTAAAATAGGTGGAGGTTCACCAGACCTAGCACCTCTTCCCTGGGGGCAGGCCTAGAGAAGGGATGGTCTCCTCCAAGTAGCCCCTCAGACATAATGGCGGGATGTCTTCCTCAAGGAGGCACTTGATGGTTCCGTTCCTGTGGTATCTGATCTCTCAGCTGAGGACTATTATTCTAATGAAAAACACTTCCAGGAAATCAGTCCAAGACAGATTTAATTTGATGTGGAAAAGAATTTCAAATGCACATTATGTCCGTCGGAAATTATGACCAGCTTTAGCTTTCAAGTACCCAGATCTGAAGATGCCACAGCGCTTTGAAGGACATGGGGAGGAGGACTTCCTTGTTTTTGTTTTTGTTTTGTTTTTTAGCAAAAAAAAAAAAAAAGAAGAATAAACAAAAGTAGAAACATTCTTCCCCCCCAGGGAAAAGATAGTTCTGATCAACATAATCACAACCTTTCAGCGGGCAGAGCCTAGACACACACTGAAGCCACCAGGCCACGTGTGGCTGCTGGAGGCTGCTTGGAAGAGTGTGTCTGGTCCCCAGAGGCCACCTCTCTCAAACCACACTCTCCTGGGGCAATCCCCTGCTCAGGAACCTTCACGTCTGCAGCTCAAAGCTCTGAGCTGAGAATCAAGGCATCTCCAACCCCTCTTCCCTTGACTTTCCAAGCCCAGCCCCCACAGGTGCCCTCAATAAACCATGCCCTGTGGCCTCCAGGTTCACCCAAAGATTGTCACCAGAGGACACTTCACTGAGCCCTAATCAACCCTTCTCTCCACCCCTTCCACCCCAGAAAGGAACAATTTTAGAGCAAAAAGGGACCCCATCAATACTGTACCTAAGTTCCAGAATAATAAAATAAAAAGATTAGATGTACTTAGATGTCACTGCCTCTCCTCTCTTGAGCTTTTTAAGACCCAGCCTCAAGCTTCTCATTTGTTCTTGCTGGCTGGACTCAGAGGATACACAGTTAAATAAAGCAAGGCTCCCGCCCTTGACATTCACATAGGTCTACAAATACTCTAAGAACCATCATGGTAATTGCCATTTCTCTATTTACATATTTTCTTGTCGTGGTGAAATGCATATAACAAATTTGCCTTTTTAACCATTTTTGAGTGTTCTATTCAGTGGCATTAATTATATTCACCGTTATTGGGCAATCATCACCACTGTTTTCGAAACTTTTCATCATCTCAAACAAACTCTATACCCATTATGCAAGAGCTCCCTCTTCATTCTCCCCTCCGCCAGCCCCTGGCCACCTCACCACATTTTCTGTCTCTCTGAATTTGTGGATTCTATATATATTCCCTGTAAGTGGAGTCATACAATATTTTTCCTTTCATATCTGGCTTCTTTTCAGCGTAATGTTTTCAGGTTCATCCATGTTGGTGTGTATCAGATTTTCATTCTTTTTTAAGGCTGAAGAACTTCCCATTGGGTGTATATCCCCCATTCTGTTTATCCATTCATTCCATCTGTGGACACTTGGGTCACTTCCATGTTTTAACTCTTGTGAATAATGTTGCTAGGAACACGGGTGTGTAAATATCTGTTTGAGTCTCTCTTTCAGTTCTTTCAGGTATCTAACTAGGAGTGGGACCACTGAGGCACCTTTCCATTTCTCATTGATGGATGAACAAATGAGTAAACATTTTTAGCAGAGACACCAATTGGTATAAAGGCACCAAGGCATAGCGCCACCCTGGGAAACTCTGTGTCGCCGGAAGCCATTAGAAATGGCTCCACCAGGGGACCTGCAGATGAGGCCATGGGGACAGGAACTCTCCTGGAAATCTACCATTTCCATCTGCTAACTGTCCTTAATCCAAGTAAACTCGCGGGAACAGCCAAAATAGGACTGGTTCCCGGACTTTCCTCTTTCTGGACATTGAGGGCAGAGGTCACTCAAGGAAGCCAAACACCCCATACACTGATGACAAAGTGGCCTTCCTTCACTCCATCCTTTTTCTGTCAATCCAGAAAGATCCCCAAGCTAAGAAGACTTGTTCTCCAGGAACCACCATTCTTACATATAAGAAAAGATCAACGTTCAGCATTTTAGTCTGAACACCTCTGCTGTTCACCCCCGACCCCCACTCAGTAGAGACGAGTTACCAGAGGTGAGAGAGTCTTCTGCAGCATCTGTCCCATGGACATACCCTGTGGTGGGTCAGCTGACTTTGGTGATGAGCTCCATTAGCTAGAGTGAAAATACAGGAAGAGAGGAGATTTGGGGAAGACAACGGCTTCATTTTTCAGATGGAGACTGAGAAGTGACTCCGGGGGTGGAGTAGGGGCAGAGGACAGATCTCCAGCCTGGAGAGACATATGTGGGAGTCACGAGCACACAGGATGGTATAAACCAGCTAGGGTTATACCTTCAGGATATAAACCAGCTGGGGTTATATCTTCAGGTCCTCAGAAAGAGGACAAAAGCCAGAAGTCCAAATTCTACTTAAGAGATAAATCATCAGAGAGTTAAAAGAAGAGCAAACTTTGTGTGTTTTTGTTCGCATCTGGCAGGAGACAGCACGCCTCCCTACTTGCGTCCCAGGGGAGCGCCGTGGGCCAACCAGCTTGGACTACCCTTGGGGGTGAGGCCAGTGCCACTGCAGACACGGGGACTGCCCCTGCTGGTTTTCTAATGGGGACTAGATAGACACACTTGTTAACACGTTTTGTTAGAAGAGAAAGGGTGGTGGTAATTGATGCTTGATAGATAATCCAAGTCCCTACCGGGGCTAGAAAGGAAATCAGAATGTTCTAACATGCATTACCTCATTGAATCACAATGTTGTGAGTGAGGATTGATTGTTCCCACTTCACTGAAGAGGAAACTGAGGCACAGGTTTTTAGCAATAGAGCCAAGATATGAAACTTGGGTTCCTAATAACTTCATAGCTGACAAAATGACCTAACTGGGAGTTTGTAGAAAAGTTACCCCAATATAACTAACTCTCCAATATAACTAATGGCGGGAACCAAGAATTCCTGCTATCAACCATCCCTTAAAGGAGAAATCAGCACCTCCACCCAAATAAGCTAAAATATAAAATTGTTACTTAGGAACACTTGCTTATTACTACTTGACATGCCTGAAATTAGGTAATCAGGTTAAAAATTAATTACAAAAAAATGAATAAATGGGGACTCCAGTAGAAGCTAACTGGATCCCAGGCACTATCCTTAGCGCATCTCATGTATTTTATCATTAAATATTCACAAAAACCCAATGAGGTCATACTATCCCCAACGTACAGATTGAGAAAGTGAAGTCTAGGAGGTTAAGTAATTTGCCTAAGGTTAGGCAGCCAACAATAGGTAGAACTAAAATTTGAACCCTTCCTCTTAAAACCTATTCCATATCCCCTCCATGCAGTAATAATTCTTGTTATCTGTTATCTCTATCAGGAACCAGGAAATTAGTTCTTAATTTGCTTGGAAGCCATGGCAACAATGGGCACATCCTCTCTTCTTCCCATCCCTCCAATACCCTACTCCCACCTGTCCCAGCAAAAGAAATAGAAGACACCAGGTATAACCCCTCTAAACGAGGTAAATTTGTTGGAACCCATTGCTTGGACCTCCAGACATGAATTCTCAAGAGAGGAGACACCACCTCTATGGAGACACAAATTAATTCTTTGGAGCCAAAGAACACAGATACCATAATTGTTTGTGGCCCTGCAAAGCTCAATGCTACCATCAAAAGCTTATTTCTCAATATTTCATCTCCCTCAATAGGAAGAATTTTAATTTAACCTAATTTTTCTCCTAAGGGAGATGCTAATGAAAAAAAGTGGTTGAGATTCCACCGGGAAATCAACCAAGATTGAGAATGGCCCCAGGGGCCCAACCTGTACCCACATTCCTTCTCCAAATCTGGGCAATTTTGGCTGCTAACCTGGTGGAGGGCCTTTTCCAACCTTCCTAATAGCTTGCAAGAGTATAAATGCACTCTTCACACGCACATAAGTTTATATGTATGTTTCCAAAAAGGAAGAGTTTTGGAGGGTCTATTTGGAGAATTCTTAGTTACAGGCTGTCCAGCTCATCCCTCTGCTGCAGGACCCACCAACGGGCACAGTGACTCTGAGAAATGACCCAGGTACAGCCCAGAGCCTGGCCACCTTACAGGCGCCTTCTGGGATGGGGCACACTTCCAAAAATGCTGCTTCAGACAACAGTCACCAGCACCAGGGCCCGCCCGGCACTCAGGATGAGGTGGGAGCAAGAGAAATCCTTGCTGCTTGCCTTTACTTCTTTGCCTCCTGAGTTCAGAACATCCTGATGCTCAGCTCTGCTCCAACCAGACCAAACCGCAGAAAAAGCTACACAAGAGAAAAGTAGAGAGAAACATCTGTCTACAAGTTTTCTCTCCCGGTGGCGATCTATAGGCAGCAGTGTAACCCATGCATCGGTCCTCAAACGCGCACTTCGCCTACTGCTAATACATTTCAAAGGGTTTCAGGGAAGCGTCAATGAGGATATGCGGATTGATTTCTTCCGTGGGAATGTGGTTACAGACAAGAAAAAAGGAAGAGGGGAAAGACGCAGAGCCCCAGCCAGCAATTCATCTCACAACGCGAATCTGCTAGAGAAGATGAGGAGAAACAGAGACCAGGGTGATGGGGTGAATCCCCAAAGTTGCAGGGAGTTAGCAGCAAGGCTGAGCGCACAGCCTCCAGGAGCTGAGCCGGGTTACACTCTGCCCACCCGCACTACCTCTCACAGCCGGGGGTTCTTTTAATAACATGCACTTAAAAAGTGAAATTGCCAGAACGCCAGCAGTCTTTATAAGGATTTCAGCGCAGCACATTTTCATTTCCTCCACATGGCAGGACCACCTTCTTTGTTCCGATTTCACCTGCAAGACCCTAATCCATGGACACTTGCCGTAACAAAGTGTTTCCAAGCTGGGATTTTGGAGGAGACCTACAGGCTATCTTCGACCACCTCCTCCCTTTCCCCTTCGAAGCCCAGTGGGTATTTTCCAAGTGCAGGAGTTTGGTTTGGCCTTAGCCTCTTGTCCACTCGCACTCTTGACTGATGAAGAAAAAAACATGTCTCCAGCATGAATTTTTTTTTTTTTCTCTTGCTGTCAGATAAGGATACCTGTACTGGATCCTTCCTGGCCACGGATCTTAACCTCCCTTGTTTCAGAAAGTGTACCTAAGGCTTCAAAATCTTCTAACTGCACAGCATCTTGCTTTAGGCGGCATTTTCCACTGCCATCTGTGAAACTCAAACTCAAAGTTTAGTTTCCATCTTTGGGACCATTAAGTATTTTCATCAGAGATCTTTATTTTACTTAGTGTTTTTGTTGTTGTTGTTGTTTTGTTTTGTTTTGTTTTTTTCTTAATGCTTTCTTTTTAAAAAAAAATATTCTGGATGTGTGCTTGTGTGCAAGGGTAAGGGTTTTGAATGATGTTTCTTTGATTATCCCACTTAATCAGGAACCCCAAATGTCACCCCAGAGCATCTTATGCATTGTTAAGCCATGTGTTTGCAATCGGCAGCTGCTCTTGAGCCGGGCCAGCATGTGTTTTCGGCTTTTGAATTCAATTTCAGCAACCTTGAGCTGGGTACAACATAGCTGGGCCGGAATTTGAATGGTGTTAGCTTCATTTGGATTCAATGGAAGCCAGTTAACCGTCCACCCATCTGTCTGCCAGGACGTCCGTTTACACTCGCGCACCAATCCCTCATTTCAGTCTGGGCCTCTTGGGCACGTACATCTGAAGTGCAGGGCGCAAAAAAGTCCACTGTCTGCTTGATGGAAGGTGGGTCCTGCGGCGCGCGTCGGAGTGAAAAACCCTGCGCATTCATGCACGATAAGGATAAAGAATCCCGCGAGGCCTCTGCCCAGCTCTGGCTTTTAATTAGTCAGTAAAGCTTGATAAATGGCTCACCTCGTGGGCTGTAGCCTCACATCCTCAGACATCTGGAGGGAAACTGGAAGGGAAATGTTCTGCTCATTCCAAAGAGCCAGATGTGTGCCATCACGCGGAAGGAATGTCCAGATGCCGAACGTCTCCACCGCATTCCTCCAAGCCAGCATTTCCCGCAGTCTTTTTGAAAGTCAGATGAAGAAATTCTCGCTGAGGTTTACGCGGTGTGGTAGAGAGCACTTTATACCACTTCAAATCCTTTCAAAGACATAGAGGTATAAATAAGGAAACTCATTTTATTATGAGACTAAGGAATTCTTTCTTTTTCAGATTGCAGTTCTGTGTTTAAATAGACTTCGTTACCTAGATGGACTGTGAGTGTGTGTGTGTGTGTGTGTGTGTGTGTGTGTGGTGTGTGTGTGGGTGTGTGTGTGTGTGTGTGTGTGTTGGCTAGAGCAGGGATTTTAAAACAAGGCTACCAGTCATCATTACCTGAAAATCTTTCTAGAAATATGGATCCCTGTTCCCAAACTGGACATATTTTTTTAAAGATTTTATTTATTTATTTGACAGACAGAGTTCACAAGTAGGCAGAGAGGCAGGCAGAGAGAGAGGGGGAAGCAGGATCCCTGCTGAGCAGAGAACCCGATGTGGGGCTTGTTCCCAGGACCTTGAGTTCATGACCTGAGCCAAAGGCAGAGGCTTAACCCACTGAGCCACCCAGGCGCCCCCCAAACTGGACCTATAGAATTAAAGTCTCCAGTTTTTAAATTCAGAAATCAGTATTTTTAAATGTAACCAGTTGGTTTGGTCATCAGAGCACAGAAGGGCATTTAGGATGCAGAGAATCAGGGACATATAAACTAATACTAACACTATCATGGCCAGCTTTCATTGAACTCCTGCCATGTACTTGACAGGCACCTGATTTAGCCTTGACCAGCACCGTACCACGGAGGTACTACGGCATCTCCCTTTTAAAACTGAGGAAATGGAAGCTGAATCACAAAGATGGTAAGTGGTGAAGCCAAACATTCAAGATCCTGGTCTAAGGGGTTGGTGGTTCTTGTTAAATCACAAGCTCCTGCCCAGCCAAGGCAGACGTCATTCCCAGAACACTTCCCCTTGGCCCTGAAGTCTCCAGTTGATTAGAGCTGAATCGGGAGATTAATCTCTCCTCTGATCTAGCCCAACCTGTTTGTTTTACAGATGAATAAACTTTGACCTAAAGAGAATTAAGTGACTCTTCTGGGAACACCCAGATGAGAACTTAGATTTCCTGATTTTGTCAGAGTTCTTACCAAAGCACCACATTTCTGGTTTAGTAGCTAAGCTCTTTCTGATTTAAACACTAAAAAGTCCCCTTTGTCCTGGAAAGATAGCCACATTCGATGGCGCTCACTTAATTTCCTAAAACTTCTGGGTTTGAGGATCTCTGCAACTAAGACCTTCCAAAATCCCAGTGTGTGCCCTTACACGGTCCTGGGTTTTTGTCTGCTCATTTGGGGAGTCTAGATAAGAAATCTTTCCAGACTTATCTTAGAAGTCTGTTTTTTTCTTATTCCAGTTCCATGAGCATATATTTAGGGGTTTAGGGGGGATAAAAGGTTTTAAAATGGTTACCTCGTGCCATTTGGAGACTCCAGACACATGTTTCAACAGTTTTCTCTGAGGTTCCCAACTCACATGTTGCTTATTGCTAAACTTCGAGTTAATATGACCGCTTGAGATTTAGACCTCAACATTCCACCCACAGACATGCTCTGGAAGCTTCCTTTCTCCATCCCACGCACAAGATTTCACTGTTGACATTATTACATAACTTTCCTCAAATTCGGATTGCCAAGACTGGTGTGTAGGGCTCCTACTGTCTGCGAAGGTGGGGCTGTGAATCTGTCTGGATTCACAAGGCTCCGTCAGCCTCAGAATACACATGAAGGTTCAGATCACTGAGATGGAAACCTCAGTGGGTCTAACTCACACCCACACACTTAAGACTTGTACTGAGATGGGTGCTGCTGTGCACCTGCAAGGTAGCAAATGTAGTAAAGGCAGACAGCTCAGTGACCTGGTTCCAGGTCACTGGTGTCCTGGTCCTCCTGTGAGAATGGCCAGATTTGCTGTCTTTTCTTCAAGGATTTGGTGATTTTTCTCCCTTCTCCCAAGCTCAGGATACCAAATTCTTATTGATTAGAGAAATAAGACCTCACACAATTGTGGGAAAGCTAGAGAAATAAGGCTCCGAAAGAGGCAGTCATTGATCAGAACTGCAGAGACACGGCACCAGTGGACAAGTCAACATTGTCCAGGGACCAGGGACGTCTATCTATGGAGATGGTGTGGCAGAGAGGAGCTAGTGGAGAAGCCTGTGGAAAGCAGGCATGGTTTGCTGGTAGCCGGCAGGGCTAGTCATCAGGAAGATGAGCTGGATGCAGAGTGAGGCAAAGGAAGGGCAAGGTAGGCCCCGCTGGCAATACCCTGACAGGCTTTCACTAGAAGCAGAAAGAATAGTCTGGAACCCACTCATGTCTCCACATTTGTCTCTCACCATATCTTACACAACTATCTTCAGAGAGTAATGGCTGCTTTCTTTCCACCTTTCAAACATCACGTAATCTCTCCTTGAGTGGGTCTAACTCACACCCACACACCGATTCTTGGGAACGTCGTTCGAGCTTAGCCAAGCCGACACAGTACAAAACCACCACAGTCTACCCCTTTTCAACGAGACATCCATATACACCTTGTTCAGTCATGTTTATTCCCAAGTAAGGATGACAGTAAAAGGATGTTTTCACTGAATGTGGCGCAACTACCATCACACAACCAAAGACATACTAAGTCTCTCCCTAAAGTAGCATACTAAGGCCCATGTGTTACTTTAGTCATCTTGGGATGGCCATGTCATGCAAAACCATTTCTAAATTAAGACTAAAGTTTTTTCTTCTCAGAAACTGGTCAGAAGGACTCTCAGTGATGCCAAAAGTAAAAGCTGAGAGAGAGAAGGCAAAATAGAAGAACTAGGAGCCATGAGAATCTGAGCCACTTGTTTGTAGATCTTACGTGTATCTTTAGGACCTGTGCCTGCCCAACTTTATGGCTTGATCTGTCAGAAAACTCTCAGTTCTCAATGGGTGGTATGGAGTCCAAGGTCAAGTGCTCGGTCTCTGCTCCATACAGACATAGGGACTCAGTCTCTATGGCCTTGTAATGAGACAAAAGCTATTTTTCAAATGAACAGTTATCTACAGAATGGCATGGCAATGTTCCCAAATCCTAAAGACCTTCCCTATGACTCATTTATAAGGGTATGTCAAAGCCATAGTCTAGAGACACATCAGGTGTCATAAAATATCCTTGATTCCAAGGCCAAAGTTACAACACAGTTTGCAAAGCCATCTACCACAGAGCCTTCTTTTGTTATGGGACCAGCTCAAAACTGGCAATTTTGGGGGCTTATGCAACAAATGATTCAGATGACATGACCAAATGAAGGGCAGACTGCCTTCAAGATCCATAAAGGTCTACTAGACTTTGTGTCTTCTTAGCAGCGGAAGTGCTAGATGCAGAAACTTTCAGCATGTCATAGAGGATTGAACCTCTAGAAATTTTCACTGAAATAAGGGTTCCTAAATTTTTGTGGCATCTATGTCCACCGTCTGATACACCCTCGAAGTGTCTAGATCAGTTTCCTCTAACTCACTTTTTCGTCATTGGGTCCAATCAGCGTGATATCATCAATGGGCATCAGTGTAGTAGATCAGCATGATGTCCCATGGAACAGAGGGACAAGTAAGGGCCTTGTGGATTAGATTATGACAGAGGACTAGAGATGAATTAGTTCAGTGAAGGTGCGTTGCTAGCCCTACTAGCTAACAGCACACTGCTTCTGATAACTTTTACTAACATGTACAGAGAAGAAGAGGCATCAGCAAGCTTGATAACTGCATGCCAGATGTTAGAGGATGTGAAAAATATACGCATCTGGATAAGCAACAGCCATCGGAGTCACCAACTGATGGAGTGTACAATGATCCACTGTTGGTTCCTAAAAATTCATCTGTCCTCTGCACAGGCCAAATCGGCAAGTTCAATGGAAATATGGTAGGATTCTCTAACTCTGGCTTACAAGTTCTTAATAGTAGTACTAACCTCTGCAGTCACTCCAGAAATGCCATAATTCTTCTGAGGCCATTCTAGAACCTTCAACTTGGCCTTTCCCACCAAAGTAGTCTTTAGGTCATTCCAGGGGTCAGGGAAACAGGTGGGGGCTCTGCCAGATGCTGAGTATGTCTATGTTCCAGTTATGCACCCCAGTACTGGGGATATAAGCATAGGATAGGTTCAGAGACATGCTTGGCCCACTGTGAAATGGACCTGATGCAAAACCCTATTAACCACTTCACCGCACAATCTCCTACTCTGGCTGATGGGCCATTGCAGCATTTTGAGACCCCAGGAGGTAGTGTCATCTCACAGCCAGTATCCAACAGTCCCCCCAAAGGCTCACTAGTCCCCCCTTCCTTAATGACAATCACCTGCAAAGTGGTAGCACAACCTCTGGAGAAGGTCAAGGAGATTTACACTATATACTTGTGACTGTACTTCAGGGCCAGCCCACTTCAGATGAGTGCAGTTGTGCCTGCCTCTGCTCTGAGAAACTAAACGGTAGGCCCACTCCCCATGCCAATGGACTCTTGTGCACACATGTTCCCTTATACACCCAGGGCACCTTCTACTAGGTGCTGTACAACTACACCACCCCCGACACACAATGCCCCTGCTTTGGGGAGGTTAAGTCTCTGCAGCTACCCAGAGGGAAAAAGGCAGCCTCAACTCTGCTTCCCCGCTTATGAGAACATGAACCCCTAATGAGATTCTCTGCATATAAATCCGTTTGCCCCTTCATAAAAAAGGCCCTATAAGTCAGGTATTATAAATTCCCCCTATATTCATTTCCGAGGCCTGTTGGAATTACCAGCAAACTAGGTGACTCAAAATGACAGAAATTTATTTTCTCATAGTCCTCGAGGCTAGAAGCCAGAAATCAAAGTGTCAGCCGGGCCAGGCTCCCTTTGAAGTCTCTAGGACAGGAGCCTGCCTTACCTCTCCAGCCTCTGGAGACCCCAGGCATTCTCTGGTTCATGGTGGCATCATGCCAATTCTCTCTCCATCTTCACATGACCCTCTCCTCTATGTGCACCTCTGCATAGCCTCCCCTCTTCTTATAAGGACCCTAGTCATTGGAGTCAGGGCCCACCCTGCTCTAGCATGAACTCAGCCAATTACCTCTGCAAGGATCCTGGTTCCAAATAAGGTCATGTACTCTGGTTCAGGGTAAACATGAACTTGGGAAGGGGTAGGGAAACACTCTTCAATCCCCCAATTCCTCTAATAGTGTTTCTCAACCCTAACTGCCTTGCATGCCCTTGGTGGCTCCCTTGAGACCCATGCAGCCTAGGTTCCCATCCCTACCTCCTGAAATTCTGCCATAGTCTTGCTGGGATGGGATCCAGGTATCAGTACTTTTGAAAGTTCCCCAGGTGAGCTTTACTGACTGTAGCCCAGTGGTCCATAGGGTGCATGATGCTTTCCAGCCAACCTATATCCAAGGAGAGCCAAGATCCCTGCCCGGCTCCCAGTCACTGCTGACAGCCACCTGTCTAGCCCAGAGGGATCCTACAAGATCTACAGTCGCCATCCAAACTTCTGCTTAAAAAAAAAACAAACAAACACAGGACATTGCATCCACATGGTCAGACTTCCACTCAGGTCTACTGTATTCTGGCACCATTTTTCACGTTGGGCTTCTCTTCTATGTTGTCCTCTACAACACCCCAGGCAGTGTATTTCCAGGAAGCTATGGCACTTCTCAGTTAGTCAACATCTTCCCACACCATGCACCCAAGATGCACAGTAACCTCAGAAAATGCAACTCCTCTTACTCCTGGTGCTCCCCCAGCAGACCATCTGTTGTAGGTTAGGAAGTCTCTGGAGGGTGGGACGGTCCCAGCAGGGTGGAACAGTCCCCTTGGCCTGCCTTTCTCTTTCCCAATATGAACACATGTACCTAAGTTCCTTCTGGCCTAGCCCTATGTAACAGCCGACATTCTTGTCTCCCCTGGTATTTACACAACACCCTTAACCCAATACTGTGCACTTACATTAACACACACAAAAATACGTTGGCGGGTCTGTGGCTATGCTCGGACAGGTTCCATTTAGGATGAAATCAAAGACTGGCTTCCCCAAACCCAAACCCTAGTAGTTTTCCTTGCTGGCTTCGAAAAAAAGCAATTCTCCTTTGTTCCCTGTGAGCAAAATTTTCCAGTTGCAGAAGAAAGGCTGTGTTTTTCTCTTGGTAATTAAGCTCCCTAGATGAAATAAATCTACATTTATTTCAACCCTGAATGCGCATAGAACCGGGATTTTCCATCTTAGAGTTGCCCCCTAAATTGTCTTCCTAAAACGGTGCCTTGTTCATCAAAGGACTGCTCTGACTCTGGAATGCCTTCTTGTTGGGGCTGGTTATTGTTTCTTCTTCTCTCGGTGCCACTATGGTGGCCAAGAGGCAGGGAGGGAGGCCCAACTTGTCCAGTGATTAGAGGATGATGACGGATTATTCCCAACACTCTTCCCGGAATGATCAGCTAATCCTGACAAGTTTAGTATCAGATAATAAAATGGGTAATAATAATTTCATATACCTTATGTAATACAATAATAATAATAAGCTATGTTTCCCATTACCTAGCAGGCCATAGAAAATTCCAGTGAGGACACGATTCTTATAAAATGGATCGTTCGATTACACAGTAAAGTGCCCCCGGCTTATCTCTGTTTGTACTTCTCTCCACAGCAGTGAAATTCTCTCTCTCTCTCTCTCTCCACCCTGCTCCCACCCCACTTGTTGTTTCTATCCCTGGCTGTTTTCCTTCAAACGCTCTGCTTGGGGTATTAATATCTGTGCGGTGAGAAGCACATCTGCCTATTCCTGGAAAACTATATAAAGCAAAGGAAGCTAATCAAATGCCCAGAAAAGGACACAAAGAAACCTTGCTCACGTGTTTTTCCCCAAGGCCATTGAAAGTTTCCCGTGGCTTCCTCTGGTGCCACCTGGAAGGGAGCTGTGGCAGAATAAGATGACAACTCTCTGACCCTAATGGAAATGGAGCATGCAAACACCTTCACTCCTTCTAGCTTTGCCTCCACTCACTGGCTAAAGATCGGCGGAAAGCACAAATCCTCAGGCTCACCGATGCCCTGGGGTGTCATTGACACTGGCTGGAATCCTTGCACCTGAAGAACAGAGGTTCCAGAGGAAGCCGGGAATGGGGTTGGGAGGAGTCAGGAGACCTGGTCAGCCGGCCCCCTCTGCTGGCCAGCTGTATTTTGAAGATGGCACTCCGCCCCCTCGCCCCCCATGACTCAATTACCCCATATTTAACAGTAAATAATTCAGATTTAGGGGTCTCTCACGTCCTTTCAATATCTTATGATCTGATAGCCTGAGGCAGTGCAAACAGCCAATAAAAATGAACACTACCCAGCCTCTGTTCTAGCCTTGTAGACCAAATTGGTGACATGTATTTAATAATAAAGGTCTCAGTGACTCACATACACATGAAAAAGATTTGCACAAATAGGAAGTTTGTGCCTATCCGTTGTTTCACCGGGCACCCTCCCTCCGGGGTCTCCGCTTTTCTTTATCTCTGGTTGCTATTTGCCTCACGAGAAAGAAGGTTGCCCTGTAAGAGCTAATCTATGACATAAACTTGTCATCGGCCCACAGCAGAGACGTGTTACCTTACACACCAGAATACATTCCCACACCAGCTCCTTTGTCCAGAAAGGCAGAAAGACACTTTCCTCAGCCTCCCTTAAAGTTGGGATTGAACCGCATGCCCAAGTCTTCCTCGCGAGCACTGTGAGCAGGAGTAACGCCACCCCCAGACCAAGGCAGGGAGGAGCAGGTGTGGATTTTCCATGCCCACTGGCATCTGCACAGCCGGGAGCAGAGAACTCTGAGCTGTGGCTGGAATCATTGTGGGTCCCCGAGTCCCGATGGGAGAAGGGTCTCGAAGAGGGACGTCTGATCACCTCAGAAGGTGGTATGAGCAAGAAATCAACATGTTTGTATTAAGCCACTGATATGTGAGGCTTTGTGACGCCAGCAAAGCCTACCCGATCCTGGTACTTCAACAGGCCCATCCCAAAAGCAGAGAAGGAGTCCCCAAGACCATCAGCCACTGCCCTGCCGAATGCTGTCCTAGAAGTGGGGTCGAGGTGGGGGTCTTGGTCTTGGGAGTTTTTCTGGCTCCCACTGGCCAAGTCTTCCATGAGGTAGAAACGGAGAAGGTTATTCAGTCACATGCTTCATCATCTGAAACTATTAGGTGACCAGGTCAACCCAAGCCCCTTGTTCTTATTCGCTGCTCACCAAAAAACCTTCTAATTATGATTTGGCATTCAATGCAGCTTTGTTGACAGGGAGAGGATACCACATCAGAGGAACTTTGAGTCAAGACATTCCTGTGACAGAGTCTAATTAGAGATAGTCAGTTACAGCTGCTGGCACACTTCTAGCTCCTTGAAGGGGAAATGTCCCTGCCCAGAGGCTAGGCCCAAGGGCCAACATAGATAGCCATGTTTGAACCCAAGGGTTCCCAAACCACAGTCCAGCTTGTGGTTGATTCATTCAGTTATCCATTCATTCACTCAACAAGTACTTATTAAGCACCTACTCTGTGCACTGGGGATAGAGCAGTAAACAAGCAAACTCCCTGTTCTCATGAATATTATATTCTAGAGGGTAGGAGGCAGCTGCTAACTATGAAAATAGATAAAGATCACATATCAGATGGATACAAGTGCTCAGCAGAAAAATAAAGTAGGGTGAGCAGGACAGGAGTGTGATCTAGGGCAAAGGGGGAGATTGCCTTTTCTATGTTTCAAGGGAAAGATTACTCTGATATTTGAGCAAGACACTGAAGGAATTCGGGAGATGGCTGTGTAGGCATTCCGCAGAACAAAGGATAAGAGTGGATGTGAAAGGAACAACCGCTGCAAAAATCTTCAGGTGGAGCGTGCTTGTTTGGTCAAGAAACCTCAGGAAGCTGGAAGGGCCAGGGGATGAACAAAGGAATGGTAAGAGGGAAAAAATCCGTGGGGACCTGGGGGCCAGAACACACGGGACTATGTAGGTAGGCATGGCAAGGACTGTGACTTAGAGTAGAATGGGAAGTCCTCTCAAAGTTTGGAGCAGAGGAGTGATGCCATCTCGCTTAGATTTGAAAAAGGAGAGATCTGATTCTTCTGTTGAGAGAAGACAGAGAAGACAGTGGGAGAACGTGTAAGAGCAAGGAGAGATCCGTTGGGAAGTATCACAATAACTCAGGTGACGGGTCACAGTGGGTCCTATGGTCTATGGCATAATTCGTCAAATTCTCTTAGGGATCTGAGCAGATCGTACCAGGAGAATGAAGCTGAGAACTTCAGGGACAGCCACGGAGAACGCATGAGGCAAACAGGATCCCCTGTCCCCTAATATTGACCAGAGTGCTGACCTGACTTCCTGGTAGCAATAGCCTCATCTCCAGGATGCCGAACCTTGTCTTTGTAGATATCCTGCTTCAATCAGCTGTATCAGTCAGCTATTGCTGAAAAAAAAAAAAAAAAATCCCCGAATTCAGTAGCAAACAATACTGTGCATCCATTCTCAGGGTCAAAGATCTACAGTTCAGCGAGGAAAATTTGCTCTGGGCTACGGTCAACAGGTCAGCTGGGGAAGCTCTGCTCCATGTGATTACTTTGCAGCCTAGCCTGAAGACACAGCAGCTCCCTGAGGACATTTTTTTTCCCATACAGAAGTTGGAAGCTTCCAGAGGAGCAAGCAGAAACACATGATTCCTTCTAAAGCTTGGGCTCAAGGCTAGCACACTGTCAGTCCCTTCCATGTTCTATTGCTGAAGACTGTCACTGGCCAACCCGGCACCATCAGGGCAGAGGAGCACACTTCTACTCCAGTAGCGAGAACTGCAGAGTCACCTGGCAAAGTGTACGGATATGGAGAGGGTGAAAAATTGGAAATAACAATGCAGTCTATCACATCACCCCATTGGAAAGCGAGTCAGTGGCCTCGGGTAGGGCTTCTCAGACACTGAGACTCCTAAGAATGGCCTCCGGAGCTCATCAAAGATTCCAGTTCAGTAGGTCTGGGGTGGAGCCTGAGGATTTACATTTCTAACAAACTCCCAGGTGATGCTGTCCCTGCCGATCCCCACACCGCACATCTGGTCACAAAGAGCCACATCATACTCCAAGGTACTGAGCATCAGATCCATGGGACAGTTGGTAAAAATATTTTAATTCTCCAGGTAATATCTAATATCTCACAATGCAATGCTAGGACACCTCCTTAGCTGTGGAGGGAGAAGACTATCTAGATCCATCTATCTAGGTCTATCAAGACAGAGCTTGGGGGAACCCACCCTTGTTGCTCTTGACCTCAGGTCACAGAGAACACTCAGCTCGTGTTGAACTTCTCAGCTTCTTTCTCTGTCAAATAAGGATTATGGCTTCTAAAAAGCATTTTATCACCCTAACCCCAACACATGCATGCTGACTTAGCCCTTCTTTCCACTGAGCTCATACATGATCTCTATTAAAATAGTTACGGCAAGATGTTCCAATTATCTCTTTCCACCTGGTAAGCTCTGTGATAGCTACCTCCATGTCTTCTCCATGGGTCTCCCTGATGCTTGACACTTATTAGTGTCCCAACTCACGTTTGCTGAGTGAAAAAATGAGAGGAGGAACAAGATGGGCTCTCCTAGGAAGACGGGAAGGACTCTTGTGAAACCATTCGAGAACACTGCAAAGGATCTGATTGCCCACCCCGTGCTGGGCCCCTGCCCAGCTGTGGCCTCCAGCCTTTCCTGAATTCCCATAAAGCAGTGGTTTTCTGTATGCATGAGAGAAGCACCAGGAGATATTTTAAAAATCTCAATGCCCAGGCCACCATCCAAACCACTTAAATCGGAAGACTTGGGGTGGGACCAGGCATTGGTAATTTTTTAAGCTCCTGGTGATTTCCACATGCATCCAGGACTGAGGACAGCTGAGTGTCAGAGGACAGTCAGCTCCCCAGCTCCACAGGCAGCAGTGACACCTGCAAGGCAGACACAGGGGGACGGATGAGTCATGGATGGAGCTTAACCGTCACCGCCAGGGGCACTGCAGCTATTTAGAAACAACAAACAATCTGGAGAAATAAGAAACAGATTCTCCCAACCTTGTTATGAAAACAAGGGATTAGCTGTTATTGCATAAAAGCTGGTGCCTCACTAATCCTTACAGAACCTGTTTTGTCGAGAGTTCCAAAGAAGCGACGGGTCCTTGGAAGGCCCTCTCAGCTAGCAAATGGCCTGCCTAAAGCCAAAGAGAGGGCACCTGGCAGTGGGGCTGGCAGGGGGACAGGCGCTGAGGTCCTAGAGCAGGGCTGAGCACGGGAAGAAGAGCATACTGAAATCACATGCCGTGAAAGTTGGAGAAAGCCCAGAAAAGAGGAGGAGGAGGAGAAGAGAGACGCAGTTGAGCAGGGGTGGACAGGGGACAGTAAGGTGGAGAAGGGCTGAGAGGGGAGGCTGGCTGTTCAGACCTGCCCCACATCTCCCAGCTGCCAAGACCCCTCTCTAGCAGCCATGGGAGAGAGAATCCAGGGTCCTCATCTTTCCCACTGTCCCACGGAATGTTCTATGCACGTACTCCCCAGATGGCCTCATGCCCAGGGATGGGAGATTGTGTTCTCCAAGCAGGGAATGCGTGGAACCCCAGTGAGGTTCAAAGTTCCATGTCACAAACACCCAGTGATTCAGATGGAGGACAACAACGCTGGTGGCTCCGGGCCACTCATACAGAGACGATCTCTTTGGTTTCTTACCGCCCAGAGGGATAAGCACTGACTTGTAGAGTAAGAAAAACCCTCTGCAGGTGAACATGAGCTAGGTAGCAAGCAGCTTGGCTTAATCAGAGGCCCCTGTAGCTGAACGCTGGAAAGGTTCCTCACACCGTTATTGGGAGCAGGGAGCCCAAGTACAGTGGAAGTTCAGACCCAGAACCAGGCCCATTGGAGACCCGAGGTCTGGCTCCTTGGCATTTCAGTGAGGGACGGATAGTGGACTGATGGACAAAGGCCATCACCTGGCCTGTGCTATACTGTCAAGAAAACACAACAAGACCATTCCCAGCCATTTCGTTTATGGCAGGGACCCCAGCCCATCACATCAGAGGGAGACTAAGCAAAGCACCCACCTTCTCCTCCTGCAATTCGAGGAAGGAATAAGGATGTTGCAAGAGCTGGGGTTTTCCGCTTTGGCCAGAGTAGAGGGGACACGCCACTTGAACTTCTGATAATATTTTGCCCCCTCAGGGATTTGATGGCAAATCCAGTTCGGAGGGGGCCAACAACTGGGCCAAGGCCACTCATTCCTGCTCTCTGGACAGCAAGCAGCCGTGTTGCCCTGGTTCTCCTGCTGGGGACACCATCTTGCTGGTTCACCCTTGTATGTCAAGCACTACAAGCCTCAGGCAGCCCCAAAGCCTGCCTTCTGGGTCAGCAGCTCTGCAGTCATGGTGTCCATTTAGCAACCAAGAGGGTCCAAATCAGGCAGACACCGGGCTCAGTGGCATTTGAGCTCCACATGAGGCAGTAGACACTGCCAGAGGGTTGCAGTGTTGAGGGCGGGAGGTGGGGGTTTAAAGAGATAAAACACACAGAGCCCTTGCAACCCTGCCAGGCACGTGGCAAGGGCTCGATGACCAAGGGAATCCACATCTGCTCATGGGGTTCCTCAAGAGCCAGTCTACATTCTGGTCAACTGTCCTTTGCAGCCACTGGTCCCAGGACCCAGTTCTTTTTAAGAAGCAACCTGAGAAGAAAGCTAGTTCTTGGCTGAGAGTCCAGCTCTGATGCACGGAGGCTGGCTCAGAACTTTTCTCCCTCTCCCACCACCCTGTGGGCTCTGCGAGAGCCTTAAGTTCCCGGGCAAGGGGCTAACAGCCTCCAAAGCCCCACGTCCCTCTGCTACCCCTTCTTCCCCACCACTCTGTATTTGGAGTGGCCATAGGGAGTATGGCTATGGGGGAGTCATGCTCTCGTGTGCTCGTCTGTTGATTTGATTGCTTTTGGAGAGAGAAAGAAGAATTTCATGGTGTGCCAAATCTCTTTAGGGCGCTGAAAACATTCAAGAACCGGGTCCATAAGCCTCTGCCACACTCACCCATATTTGCCCCCTTCCCGCCTGTTTCCCCCCACCCCTGTGTTGTCATCTATTTCTACTTCCCCTCTTCCTTGTTGCCTCTTTCCTTTCTTCTTCCTTGTTATCCTCCTCCTGTTTCATCCCTCCCTACACCCACACCCCGTGGGACCATTCTGGGCAGAGGGTTGATGGTTATTGGTTGGGGGGGGCGGGTGGGAAAAAGGGAAACTTTCCAGCTCCTTCTCACCATATCAGACTATGTTCACATACATCTGCAGTAGGTCAAGCAATTTCATTTCATTTTATTGTGCACGTTGGGATGAAAGTCTCCCTAAACTGAACTTGAGAGCTTATTTTTTAAACTTGTAAAGTGAAATGCGTCTGGAGTAACTGAAAATAACCAGTGAATCTGGTGACCATTTGCCTTTCTGTTATGAGAAGTAAACTAAAAGCCATGAGAACGGCATGGGGGTGAAACAGGACTGGCCTCATAGAGGAGTAAACAAATCCGATGATAAATATTTACTACGACCAGTGAAGTATAGGAGGTCTTCAGAGTTTCTGCCCCAGACTCTATTTAGATGTTCCTGAGGAACAGCTCAGCAGGACAGCTCTGGATAAAGCCCCATCCCCCACCGTACCCAACCCCCGGCAATCAAGGGCATCCACCCGCCTGACCCTCCACCACCAACCCAACCCGCCCCACCCACCCATCAGAACTCCTACCCTACCAGCAGAGAAGTGGCCACAACGATATCAGAGCCCTGGTGTGGGCCCACAGGGTCTAGTTCTAACAGGGCGGGTGACAACTTTCCAAATGAGATGGGTCCAAACCAGCAACTTCCGTCGCCTTCTGACCCACCTCCAGGGACCTCTTGCCATGGCCCGAGCCTCTCCTCCACCCCCCAGAAGACTTTGGAGCCATTGCCCTCACCTGTGTGCATCTCTCTCTTGCTCTCGATCTCGTGTTCTCTCTCTCTCTCTCCCCAGTCTCAGCATTTTGTAAGCCAGCTTGTCCCATGACTGCCATGCCACCTGGGACATCATTGTGTGCAATGCAGGTGAAAAGTGTTCCTGCCCCCAAACAGATGGGCCTTTAAGAAGATGAATGATTTTTACTAGACCTTGTCTCCAAAACAGTCACCAAAAAACAATTCCACACTCCAGGGTTCTGACCTAAAGCCTTCTGATCACAGCTACCCCCCATTAAATGTCAAACTCTTTCCAGAACACCTCCAAAATGAGACGAGTTCAAGACTGCACAGCAGAGGCTGATGAACTCAGCTACTTTGAAATGGGCATGCAATGAGAAGGAGTCTTTGAGAAATATATCCTGGTAGAAATTTCCATGCCAGAGCCCAGTTGAGTTTGGCCTTTAAATTCTTTAAGAGATTTAAAAATAACAAATCCCATTCTTCCTGCCGTGGGAGTGACAGACAGTGTGGGAATAGTTTCTGGGACTTTAAGGTGATGAAGGTCTCTCCTGCCTCCCCAAGGATCTATTTACGTTCATCCCTGCCTGCTGGTTTCCGCAGATTCCTGCTGGTACACAGTCTAGCAGCTGCATGGCCTGGCCTGGCCTGGCCGGGCTGGGAAGGGGACAGGGTCATGCCCACCAGACCTGTCATAGGGTCACCAGCTGACAAAGGCATCACTTTCATGAGTTGTTTTGACGACAGTTTGACTTTCAACTCACTGATTTCTTTCCTTCCGCAGCATTGTTAGAGATAGAGAAATACAAATCCAGTTTCCTATTTTAACGGACCCACCAATTAAAAAAATAAATAAATAAAATAAATAAAAAATTTTAAAAAACCCTGCGTAACCCTGTGGATTACAGGGTGTTTAAATAAAAATTGGGTTGCTTTTTGTTCAAACAGCCAACAACATCGGAATTGCTATTTCCCCAATATTTTGGTCCCTCCCTGGGTGGAAGAGAGAGTAAACAAGCTGCCAGAGGTCAAACCCTTCACTGTGGTAGAAGGGGCTGGGGCTGGAACAGGGGCTTCTGTCCCCTTGGTCCCTGCTCTTCAACCCGAGCTATCTCCCCACAGTAGCCGCTGGGAGGCTTTCATTCTTCTGCCCTCCAGCAATGCCACACTTGCAGAAAGAGCAGAGCCCGCCTATTCCCCAAATTCTCCAAAGCAGATGCCCACAAAGCCCCCCCCGGGGACTGCAGCGCAGGCTTGATGTCATTACTTCGCTGTGTCCCAGAGCGACACTCGCATTCAATCATCTTTGGGATGGAAGAGAGCAGCCGCCTTCTTCTTCCAAGTCCTTCTCTTCTCTGCCTCCTTCAACTAACACGTGTTTCAGGCCAAGTGCAACTGGAGCAGCAGACCATGTGGAGTGGTGGGGTATATAGGCTTTATGGTGGGGCTGGCCCTTCCCCCATCATTGCAGGAGCTAGGTGAGGCATCCGAGCAAGCTGGCCACCTCTGGGCCTGGTGTGCAACTGGCCGGAAGTCAGCAGGCCAACCCCCAGGAGGGAAAAAAGGACAGAAGCGGGGGAGACCAGCAACCGATGAGAATGCATCTGCCTCTCACTGCGTCCTCCAGCCGTGATGACGGGGGTGACCTGCAGAGTAAATTAGAGACAGATGAAGAGATGCAGGGGAAGCCAGATCTGTTCAGATCTCACTGCTGCCCCACCCAGCAAGGTCAGCCAGCAGGTCAGGGACTTGGGGCTCCCTCCACACTGGGTGGTGCCTGACCCGCTGTGACCCCCTGAGCATTTGACCATTTGGCCACTAGTTCGCGCCTTCCAAATCCCATACAAATTTCTCCTGTGGCGAACGGTTTATTCTTTCACCCAATCTACCCCATAAGTGCTTGGACGTGACTTCAAACACTTGTTCTCTGTAGCTCACATCGCATAGACAGAGCCCCAAAAGGAAGCCTGATTCCAAGGAGGCTGACCCCAGACTTAGGTTAATGTCCAATCTGTACGTCAAAACCTATTTTGAAGGGACTTTTCTTTAATATTTTCTTTAATATTTTCTACTGTGTACTATTTCACACAAACTTATGTGAAACTTTTTGGAGACATGTAATCATGAGTAAGATACCCTTATTTCTTGCTCAGGCAGCAAATCTCACCCAAAATATGCAAATACTATTGACACACTGAGAGTCACATCTTGTCACTCATCTACAAACTCTAGACAGGCTTTCAAAACAAATCACCGCCTTCTATTACAAAGCGTGGCTTTAAATGATTAAACCGGGGCACCTGGGAGGCCCCGGTTTAATCAGTTAAGTGTCTGTCTCTTGATTTCAGGTCAGGTTAAAACCTCAGGATTATGAGATAGAGACCTGTGTTGGACTCTGCACTGGGCATGGAACCTACTTAGGATTCTCTCTCTTCCTCTACCCCTCGCCCCTTAAGTAAATAGATAAATAAATAAATATTTAATGTATTTATTAATATACATTTAATAATATACGTGTATATTATTAAAATTATTAATTTAAAGATTAAAATATATATTATATAAAATTTATATATAATTAAAACATAAAATATCTATTATTCACATACAAAATTATATATTTTATAATTTTTAAATTATATTTTATAATATATAAAATATATAATATTATGTATAATATTATATATATGTATGTATATATAAACAAAGTAACTACTGACCCCTCCATAGTTAATCTACGTAACTTAAATGGTGATCCATCCCACTATGCACAATGCAGGGCCATCTCAGGCTCAGATCAAAGGCAGCACACACCAGAGCTTTCCCTAAAAAGAAGACAAGACCTCTCATGTGGTCCTTAAAGGTTCTGGTTGATGAAATCTGGCAAGACTTTCTTCTGTGCATATACATGAAACACACACAATGATCAATAAAGTCTGTCCAGATGGGTAAAAACTTTCTGATCTGTGTTATGAATAACAAAAGGACCCAGAAATCAATAGATTGCCTGCGGGTGTGGTGGTTTTAATTTCCATTAGTTGATTGAAGTGTCCAAGCCACCATGATGAATGAAGCTGTAGTTTCACTGTACTGGGGGAGTATGTCCCATGATCCCAGGAAACCCTTGCAATATCCCCTGTCTGATTAAATGAGCTTTCTTGTAAGTTCAAAATTCACTAGATCAGGTTTACTGTCATTGTTGAAAAGTTCAATGAAACAGATTGGTCCACTTTCCTGCTCTATAACACAGGCCTAGCACATGCTAAGCAATAAATAGTAATAAAGGAAATAATTAATATGTTTTCCATTATTGATCTAATATTTTGGAGGGCTTCAAATTTATACTCTATACACAAGAATTCTTTTCCCATACCATAAAAACAAAAGCTACATATCGATTACTGGCTGGATATCCAATAAACTTATAATATGCTTTACAAGATTATTTTAAATAAATCCCTACTATGAATTTGTCTTCTTACCTCTTGCTTTTTGGACAAAGAATTTCCTGCAAAGGTTATTCTGGTAAACTGAGGACAGCCATTGATTTATCAATTCAGTAAATTCTTTACACTTCCTTTGTTATACACTCTATGTTGGCCTTGAAAAACAGTAAATATAGAATTCAGCCTCAACCCCAAAAACATATGGTCTAGATTTCAAGATATACTACAAAGCTATAGTGATCAAAACAGTATGGTACTGGCACAAAAAGGGCTCACAGATCAACGGAGCAGAACAGAAATTCCAGAAATAAACCCACATTTATATGGTCAGTTAATATTCAATAAAGAAAGCAAGAACATACAATGGAAAAAAGAGAGTTTTTTCCAACAAATGATATGGGGGAATACTGGACAGCTACAAGCGAAAGAATGAAATTAGATCACTTTCTTACAACATAAACAAAAATAAACTCAAAATGGATTGAAGACATAAATATGAGATCTGAAACCATAAAATTCCTAGAAGAAAACATAGTCAGTAATCTCTTTGACATTCAGCCATAGTAAACACTTTTCTAGGTATATGTCCCTTGGCAAGAGAAACAAAAGCAAAATTAAACTATTAGGATAATACCAAAATCAAAAGCTTTTGCATAGTGAACAAAACCATCAACAAAACAAAAGACAACCCACCAAATGGGAGAAGATATTTGTAAATCATATATTTGATAAAGGGATAATATCCGAAATATATACGGAACTTATACAACTCAACACCAATAATAATAATAATAATCATCATCATCATCATCTAATTAAAAATGGGCAGAAGACATAAACAGACATTTTTCCAAAGAAGACATACAGATGACCAACAGACACATGAAGAGACGCTCATCATCACTCACCAGCAGGGAAATGCAAATCAAGACCACAAGGAGATATCACCTCATGGCTGTCTGAATGACTAAAATTAAAAATACAAGTGTCAACAAGTGTTGGTGAGGATGTGGAGGAAAAGGAACCCTCATGCACTGTCAGTGGGAATGAAAACTGGTGCACCCACTGTGGAAGACAGTATGCAGTTTCCTAAAAACCTTAAAAATAGAAATACCATATGATTCAGTAATTTCACTAAGGGGTATTTACCCAAAGGAAATGAAAACATAAATTTAAAAGATAAGATATACACTCCTGTGTTTATTGCAATATTATTTATAGCAACCAAGATATGGAAGAAATCCAACCTAACTGTCCATCCATAGTTACATGGATAAAGAAGATATGTTTTTACTATCATATGATCTCCCTGATATGAGGAAGTGGAGACACAACGTGGGGGGTTAAGGGGGTAGGAGAAGAATAAATGAAACAAGATGGGATTGGGAGGGAGACAAACCATAAGTGACTCTTAATCTCACAAAACAAACTGAGGGTTGCTGGGGGGAGAGGGTTTGGGAGAAGGGGGTGGGATTATGGACATTGGGGAGGGTATGTGCTTTGGTGAGTGCTGTGAAGTGTGTAAACCTGGTGATTCACGGACCTGTACCCCTGGGGATAAAAATATATGTTTATAAAAAATAAAAAATTTTTTTAAAAAAAGAAGGTATGTTTTATAGATAGATAGGTATAGATAGATACAGGTAGATAGATAGAGATAGATATAGATATAAACACAATGGAATATTACTCAGTCATAAAAAAGAAGGAAATATTGCCATTTGCAACAACATGAATGGATCTAGAGGGTATAAGGCTAAGTGAAATAAGTTAGAGATATACAAATACCACATTATTTCACTCATATGTGAAATTTAAGAAACAAAACAAAGACAAACAAAAAACAGATTCTTAAATATAAAGAACAACTGGTGGTCACCAGAAGGGAAGTGGGGCGGATGGGAGACATGGGTGAGGGGGATTAAGAGTACATGTGTCTAGATGAACACTGAGTAATGTATAGAATTGTTAAATCATCATATTGCACACCTGAAACTACTATAACACTATATGTTAATTATATTTGAATTTTTTAAAAAAATTAAGCAACAAAAAAAGAATGCTAACTAAAAACAAACAAAATATATATTAAAAAATCTAATTGATGATGTAGAGAACTGAAATAAACCAGGAATTACAAGATAGTGGGATAAGTCAAAATAACAAACGCTTTAGGTAAGAGAGTGGCTATAGTGGGAGAGGGCCACCCTGGTGGAAAGGGATAGTCTATTCCTGCCACTGTTTAGAATTGCTAGTAAGAGATGACAAATTGACTTCCAGTCAATTTTATCATTCTCTTAAAATTCTCTGCAGACCATGCACCTCTTATTTCCTGCACTGCTTCCAGGCCACCCCTCTTTCCCAATGGCCCCTGATTGGCAATGGGCCAGGAAAGTAAACTCACAGAGCAGGAGAGGAGAAAACATGGGCAAACATGAGTCCCAGCTCCTCAGAGACCATCCCTCAGAGAGCTAACAAGGACTTCTGGGGCAACTGAGTTTTCGGATTAAATCCATTGTCATCTGGCCATAATTGGGACATTAATCTTCCTATGAAGTCATTTGTGGATGAGTTGGAAAGTTATGGCAAAAATCAGGGAGCAGGACAGAAGTCTCCAGCAGTTCAAAGGGGCCCAAAAGGAGAATGATCTACCCCCTGGAGGGGGACACATCAGTAAAGGCACTGGACAAGAGCCGTATCTGTCTTACCAGGGAGATAAGTGGGTTTGGGGGTCTCTGGGCAGAGGAAACCCATTGGGTAAAGCATGGAACAGCCTGGCACTGGGGGTCACCTGTTGCCACAGAGGGACCTAGGAGCAGGTACAGTGGAGAAAACTACATTCACAGGCCCAAGTTGTTCCAATCATACTTAAGAGGTTTTCAAGGGGCACCTGGGCAGCTCAGTCGTTTGGGTATTTGACTCTTGGGTTCTGCTCAGGTCATGATCTTGGGGTTCTGGGATCGGGCCCTGGGTTAGGCTCCCCACACAACAGGGAATCTTCCCAGGAGTCCCTCTTTCCCTCTCCCATTGCCCAAACCCCGGCTCACATATACACACTCTCTCTCTCAAATTAAAAAATAAATCTTTAAAAAATTTTTCTCAATAACTGAATCAAGTATCTGCTTTTGAATTTAAATTTTAAATAATTAGGATTAAATGAACAATTCAGTTGCTTAAGGCACTGCCACATTTCCAGTGTTCTTGACATAACCCTCTGGCCAGCTGGCCACTCCTCCAGACACCACTTATGACCGTGCAGGGCCATGGAATCCAATGACACACAGCAGTCCATGGGCACCCTGGGCCAGAGACCACTGCACATGGTGGAAAGAAGCAATGGTGTCAGCGGCTATTGGTGCCATAGCCAGGGAGTGGAGGGTCAAGGATGAAGGAAAACTGAAGAAAAGTAGAGAATCAAACTATATTTCTTGGATATTGACTTCGAAGAGAAGGAGAAAGTAGAGTAACCACAGTGAATGCAGAACCACAGGACCTTGGATTATTGTTTGGTGAGACAGGAGAGTTTCAGGAATACTGACGGGACAGGAGAAAGAAGCAATACTGAGAGAGACGTTGCCGTATTGGTGGATAATGAAGGCAATCTTTGAGACTTTATTTCTCTGAAATCCCTGTGGTAATGATAGTCATACAATCAAGTTTATTGAACGCTTCCCATGAGTTGGTCATGCTCGTCTCATGTATTATCATATTTAATCAACATGTAATTACAGAATCGTAGAGTTTGCATTGAGAAGAGAAGCAGAGCCTGGAACGATCACTGTTAAATCAGTTGGAACTGACACATAATCATAATCAGAACATAATCCCCGAGGAATATGCTAGCATTTGGATCTCCGAGTCAAAAGGAAAAGGGTCCCAGTTACACTGACATACTCTTTCACACGGTGGACTCTTGCTTGCCCCTATGTACAACCCCCACAAAGCAGCTTCTGACTGGGAAGCAGGGTGGGAAAAGCAGGAAGAAGAAGAGACAGGATCCCGAGTCTCTGTCCCGGTGCAGTGCCTTCCCCCAGGGTTACAAACTGTGGCGAGAATGTTGCCTGCAAGGAACACGTGAAGATGGCCGCTCTTGGTGGAGCCAAGGATCCACCTATAAAATTCCCTCGTCTGTCCCCCTGTGACCAAATCATGTGCAAAGTCCCAGGCAAGATCCCTCTGTCAATGCCTGGAAATCGTAAGGAAAAATGGTTCCTCTGAACCAGCTCGGCAGAAAGGCAAACATCTGCTCGCACATGCAGAAAACATGTCTAGCCCACTTCAAAGACGTCGTGCATGTCTTAACCACCAAAGGAAGGAATTCTGAAAAGAAAGCCATAAATAAGTCTTACGGGGGGAAGACATGTTCAGCATTTTTGATTGCGCTGTTGAAAAGCAGAGGGTTTTTTTTTTCCCCTTTTTACTCTTGCTGATCTTGAGCCAATAAAGCTATTGACATAATTTTTTTAACTGATTACCAGAAACATATTTTTTTTAAGTTTGCCCATCTGGAATAACAATCCCAGTACACAGGAAAGAAGGCAGTAGCCTCACCTGCTTTACAGAACCCCGTTGCTCTCCAGTTCCAAAAGCTCTGCATGAGAGAGACTCTTTGGGCCACAGTGGCAAGCACCAGAAGGAAAACCACAGGTGAGAAGGTTAATCTCAGTGTTCATTGCCCCCCATAGGGTCGTGCCCATTTGTTTGCATGAAGAGGGCTGGCTCAGGGGATGGGCGATGCCAGGTCTGTACAAAGCCCATTTTAGGACTCTACAGGAACAGCTAATACTTTTGTGGGCCAAGCAAAGTTCTAAATGCTTCACATATATACATATTTAAATTCCTTTTCTCCTCACAATAGCCCTTATAGGCACAGAAAGGTTAAGTGGCTTTCCCAAAGTCACACAGCTGTCAAGGCCCAGCATTGGACCAGGCTGACTCTCAGTCTACAAAGTACCTGCTAATCCCAGCTGCCTCCCTTCAACCCAACTCTTCTCCGGACTGTTCTTGCACTTTAAAGCCCACTGGGCCCAGTGAGAAGGGACTGACCCAATTAAGAAAAAGTCCCTCAGCTCTTCCAAAGCCAAAATTCCAACCTATGTACCTACCTAATAGATATATAGATGCCATTTTAAAGGTCAAGGTCTTACTCACATGTGAAGAAGGGGCTTCTTGCTACCATTTCCAAAGGTGGGCCTATCCAGATGGACAATTGGTGGTGTTCATTGGTCATTAGTCCCATCTATCTCAGTGTGTAGGAAATAATGGGGGTTTCTTCATTAATTGGGTTCTAGTTCTGGCTGCTTCCAGAAGGAGCCAGGGAAGCAGGACATCACAAAAACTAGGGAGCTCTGCAGAGAGGGCCAGGAGTTGTGGAAACAGGAGGTCTATGAGGACCTATTATGCTTTTCATCCCTGTGCTTGGGTCTTATCACCCTGGAGAAAGGACTGACCTACTACTAGAGGGGATGTCAACAAGACTGGTCAAATATGATAAACTCCACCTGCATGAGATCAGTGACACCCCTGAAAAATGTCTCTCCCTGGAGCAGTAAGCTTTCTGAACTCAAGATGGAAAATCCCAGGAAATATACATACCAGGGGCCCAGAAAGTTCTAGAACTATCCCAAATGTCAGAAATAATGTCTCCAACCTCCCAACTGAATTCTGAGTACCTGGAAAAGAAAGAGAAGGGCCCCTGGCCCAGGCTGAAGGGCACTGCCCCATTCTGGGGGCTGCCCTCACTGGCAGGCAAGCTGGCCCAGGCTCCCAGCCAGCTGCTGGACTGAAAAGGAAAGAGTACCAGGGAAGCAGCTCTGCAGGCTGGTCAGGTTCTTCAGAACTGTAAGTCCTGGTCAGTGTCTTGCCCCTCGAGTTCTGGCCCCCATCGCAAGGACAAGGAGGACAGAAACTGGAAAGCGGCTGAGACGTGCTCTTGCATTTCTCGGGACTGCCCCACTCACCGTGGCAGGACTCTTAAAACCATATGTGCCCCACATCTTCCTGCTTGACCCTCAAGTCCACGTGCAGCCATGCTGCTCTTCCTATCTACAGAAAAGGAGCCAAGCACAGAAAGGTTGTAAGTGCAGTTTGCAACTCAAAATCTCCTCTCTGAACCCCGTCAGATGGGGTCCACCTCCTTACTTCACAAAATCCTGGTATTTTTATCAACCTGATCAATTTCTGATCATGGATCCCAGAACTCACGAGCTGGGCGAGGTGTCAGAGACCTAGCCCAACCCTTTCCACTCCTCAGAGGAAAACAGGGTCCCAAGAGCTGAAGGCGGTGCTCCATTACTCACAGGCTACTGTAGCAACGAATCACCACAACCCGATGCCTTAAATCGACACCCACTTATCACTCCATTTCCCCAGGTCAGAAGCTTGGTGAGGCGCGGCTCAGCTGGATCTCTGTTGAGGGTCTTGTGGGCCCAAATCAAGGTGTCAGCAGGGCTGCAGACCTTTCGAGAAGCTCTGGGAAGACTCCTTCTCAAGCTCATTGAGTGCGATGACAGAATTCAGGTCCTCATGGTTCTAGGCCCAGAGTCCCCATTTCTTTTAATCTGTCATCCGAGGCTCACCTACATTCCTGTCTCACTGCCCTTCCCTCCTGAAACCAGCAAGACATGGAACCCTTCTCTTGATGTGACTCTCTCCAAATCCTCTTTCTGCCTCATCCCTCAGACTCCAGCTGGAGAAAGTGCTCTGCTTCCGAGGGCTTGTGTGATTCAGTTGGGCCCACCGAGACCATTCAGGATCATCTCCCTCTGATAAGGTGCTTAATGAAATCCGCAAAGTCCTTTTGCTAGGACATGATCACATGGTCTAGGAATAAGGACATGAACATCTTCTGGCCATGCAGTCAGTTAGAAACCCAGAATAGGTGTTCAACCCCCTCCCTCCCAGGTCAAGCATGCTGTGTGGCGGGAGCCTCAAAGCTCCAGGCTGGACAGGTTTCTGGCTGGAGGCTTGTATCGGCAGAAGGGATGGCCCCATTCCCTGCCACCGAGCAACGAGCAGGCGGACCTCAGCACCCTCCGGTTTTCCTCGTCTCTGGGGTTTATTTTGGCGGTGTCCTTCATCATTTTGTGAGAGCAGCTGCAAATCCTCGGAACATTCAACAGACAGATGTGCAAACACGAATACCAAAACCTATTGCAAAATATTCATTTGTATGTTAATGTATGCAGTCATTCAATAAACATTTGCGGAAAGCTTACAGCAAGCAGACCATGTGAAAAAGATTTGAGGATCTGTAGCGTCTTTGAATTATTTATGAGGCAGTGCCCTCCCCCCTGATTAATATGAATAACAGAATTGACCACATCCGGGCCTTTGCTCAGGTCAGCGTTCGTGCAGACGGTGTACCCTGAAGAACCTCAAAGGGCCGTGTTTGGGTCTGGTGGTGAAGTAACCCGTCCACTGCACACAGGTGGGTGGAGATCCAGACTGAAGCTGAATTCCCTTCCAGTAAGACCCGGGACTGCTGTCATGGATCCCACGGCTCCATCTTTCTGCTAGGACACCCAGGGCAGAGGCACCGGCAGGAAGACAGGCATCCAACGGGATGTGTACCTAGCTCCTCGATGAGGCCAACAGGGCTGTCTTGCCCGGAGACCAAAGTTACAGACCTCTGTCCATACTCGGCCAGAGCCCTTTGCTCATGTCGTTCAAAGCTGTGCACAGTTAAGAGTCTGAAAGGACTGCCACGCAAAGATCTGAAAGGACCAACGCAACCCACGGAGTAGCTACTCCCTTTTCAACAAGAACCGTATTTATTATAAAACATCTTTAACCAACAAGCATTCTTGAAACATGGTTCCATTTAGCAGCAAATTCAGATTGGCGTAGCTGGAAGGGGACTTGAAATAGGAACTTTTATTCCAAAGCAAGGAAAATGGGATCCTGGGAGGTGGGGTGACTTGCCCAGGAGCCCCCATGAGTGAGTTCAGAGAACAGAAGCTCTGGTGTTGGCCCCCCCTCCATCGCACCAAGGGGCCTCCGACGGCAATGCCGGCAAAGCGATGCTTAGAAGCTGATAAACACGTACATGTGGGTGTATTATATGACAAGTTATACTCCACAAGCATAGCACTTCCTATGGTAGCACCGAGAAGTGGGAAGAGCTGGCTGAGAGGCTGGGGAGTTAGTTCTGGTCCCCAGTCTGCGAGTAACAAGCTGTGTGACCACAGGCAGTTATTTGACATCTCTGGACTTCATTCCCCTCACATGTAAATGGACTGAAGTTTAAACCCTTTCCTATCCCCGACACCCAGGACTAAGGGCAAAAAGCCTTGTGGGGTTAGCTACGTGTCATGCATAAAATAGAAATACAGAAGGATTTTGGCTGAAGACTCTCATTTAATTTGTTCTGCTGGAATGAAGGAACCCCAGGTCTATGATAAGATTCCCCCTTCCCAATGCACCAAGTGTCATGTGAGAGGTAAGGGAGGCTCCGGGCTGGAAGGAAGGAGCAGATGGTGGCCATCCACCACCCACCTGCCAAGACCACCTCCCCATGGTTGCTACACACCAGACCCCTTGAGGCTCCTTGAATCACCATGATTGATGGGCTCTCGGTTTACACACTTCACAGGGCCCTCCCACTCTTGTCAAGGGTGGCAGGGGATGGCTGCTGGGTTCTGGGCTCTCGCACTTTCTACCTGAGCCTTAATTGGATTAGAGACATGAGGCAAGGAGAACAGAGGAACCCCAGCCCCGCTCTCTGGAAGCACCATCCTCGTTGACTAAGACAGCTCTGAATGTGTCTGGGAAGCTCTCCACCTAGCCTTGGCTGCAGCCCCAGGAAATAACACATACACAGATGTTCTCTTTGTATAAATGAGAACACGGGGGCTCTGTCCGGCTTGTAACCCCCTGTGTCCCCAGGAACAACGTGGGCCTGAGGACACATGTCCATCAGAATGGCACCCCCTCTGTGCAGACGTCTTCCTCAAACACCAGGACACTCAAACCCAAAGGATATGAAGACATTTTGTGCCCACCATTCATTCAAACACAACGCATGATGAGAGAAGCCCAAAGTTCACAGAAACTGATACTCCAGTGAGAAAAACACCTCGAAGATAGGTAAAACCATCAGAGGAGGCTAACCAAGTCCTCGTTGGCCTGACTCATGTGGACTGAGGTTCAACAGAAGTTCAAGGGGGGAGAAGAGTAGTAAAGACCTTGCTCGCTACTGGCACACCGCTTGCCTGGCAAAAACAGGTATGTTGAATCCCAAGACAGTAATAAATGCCGTCTGAAGACAGAAAAAAAGGAGTCAAACCCCAGATGGTTTTATTAGTTGGGCAATATTATGGTTTCCACAGTAACATTTGCCCTCTGTTTATAAGAACAGGGCAGGGAAAGAGGACTGATGGGGTTTTTTGCAGTACTGTTTTTCCCCAGCTACGACTGTGGCTTTCATTATCGGGGGAAGACCTGAAATCCCACCAGCTCAGGTCATTACTCTGATCTTTCCCAGCAAAAGAGTCGGGCAAGGAAAAAGGAAACCACCTTATTAAAAGCAGAAACACCCTCAAAAGTTAAAACCAAAATATCAAGAAGGGCAACCCCTTTAAAAAAAAAAAGATTTGAGCATATCCAACAAATGGAAATCCCCCATAGAAATAACAAAGGTGTGCAGCCCAGACGAGCCAGAATTTGAAGGTTAGTGGGAAATGTGAAGGGAGCCTGTGTTTATGAATGAAGCCATCTCATAACATACTCCCGTGCCCTCCCGTAAAGAATACAAGGGTGGGTGCTGGGAGGAGGGGGCGTGGCCTCCTCGCACCTTGGTCACGTACTAGCTGTATCTGGAACAGAGGTTCGCTCCCCTGTGTGGTTACAACTGCAGCTATCAGCATAAGTCTGGGCTGGCCCTTGCAGATCACATTTTGGCAAAAGCTAAGGAAGGCTCTTCCTTGGGGGCCCTGGGTAAGGAAGGGATGCACAGAGTTCCAGAACCAGCAGAAACCTTGAAGGTTATCTGGCACGTTCCATCATTTTATAGAGAAGGACCCTGAAGGCAGGGGGAGGGAAGTGATCAGCCTAAGATCCCCCTGGAAGGTGTTGGCAGAGCTGAGACCAGGACTCAAGTCTTTGCGTTTCTGATCTGCAAACATGTAGTATCTTCAACCATCAACAGAAAAAGTGAGTGCAAACCAATGCTTTGTCAGTCCTGTTTCAACCCTTGGGGGTTGTCCTTCCATAACCTTATCATTTCTCCTGATGATGCACCCTGGCTTCCTCTCTCTTGTCTCCTCTCCACCTTCTTCTCTCCATTGTGCACATGGTGGGGGTGGGGGGAGGTGGACCTCTGCTTCACTGACTGTCCCCCACATATCCCAAGCAGTACCTCCATCTCACTGGCAAGAGCTGCATGAGGGAGGGGTGTGTGATTAAGTACAGGAGGAGAGGTACCAGAGAAGGAAATGCAGCAGGAAGTGTGTGGGAGGAGGATGCAGGAGGGGTACATGTATAAAAAAGGGTACAGGAGGAGGGGCGCAGGTGTAAAGGGTGCGAGCAGAAGGGTTCAGGAGGAGGGGTGGCGGGAGGCAGGTCCCAGCCTGGACCACACAGAACATATATAAGGAGCATGAAAACAAAAGGGTTGTGACACTTCCGGGTTGGTTAATTTCACCGTCCATGAGAAATGAATGGTAAGTTAGGGACAAGGGTTGAAGGTCTTGTTCTCCACATCAAGCTCTCCCAGCATCCTATGTCTGTCTCAGGACCTCAGGCTGAAAGGGACCACAGTGACTGTGCTGCAGGTGTCCCTTATCCCTGGCGGTGGACGCCAGCCAAGAGGATTGTATTTCCTTCGGGACCTCCAGCTGCGTGAGGTTGTAAGATTTACAGGCTACTGCCTGGATGCCTGGAGCTCAGGCACCTCACCCTCACCCGGGTGAGACAGATTTTCTGACTTGATAGCTCAAGAAGGCAGGACATTATTATTTTTTAATACCCACAAGATTCTAAGAAAAATAGGGAGGAATGGCAGTTTTATCAGCGCGTAGCTGGAATGTCTGATTGTCTGTTTTAAAAGGCTACCTCTATTTATGAGGCAGAGCTTAACCTCCACGGAATTTGTAGAGTGCATGGATTTGTGTGTCTTGATCCACAGAAAATACGAACGTCTGTGTGATTTTAGACCCAATAGGCAGACGCTGATCAGTCTTCTCGATCATCTGGAAGTCCATTTATACCAACCAATCTGAGTGAATGATTGAGTCAGAGATTCCCAGTTGTACATGTTCTTTCTTCTCATTCTAACTTGGTAAGGGATTTTTTTTTTAATCATCTCAAGTCACTTGAAAATGAAATTAACTACCAATCTAATTTTTAGAATAACTACAAGTTATAGAACATTTATAAGGGTAGCAACAAGTAAACATGAAACATTGTAACATCATATATATATTCTTATCTGACTGAATATACTCATCTTGGAGGCTACCTGATGGAAATCTGTGATCACAGCTCTATGTACTGTGTACCCACTACTCAGAAGTATGGGACATAAGAACAAGCCACCACCACACTGAGTGAACGTTTCCATACAGCTGCTCTGTAAAATATGGGTTCCCAACAGCTGTGCAATAAAGCCTCCATCTGCAAGAAACTTCCTGGTGCCCTTGGGGCAATAGGGATCTTTCCTTAGGAGCCTGGCACTGGACACAGGGTTCCATGGGCGTTGATAGGTTTTATGTTAAAAAGAAAAGGGAATAAAAGTTTTATGGACAAATATGATTAGAGAGTCCCAGGCCAAACAAATGCAATGCCTGGCCAACTTCATTCCCTCATCCCGTCAATGACAAGAGCCTTAGGGTAAACTGAGTTAGATCTCTGTTAGCTGCAGGACCAGCTGAGATCAGAGCCCCGGATTACCCAAACCAACCAGTCCCATGCCAAGAGAAAGACTGGTGCTTGAATGCCCTTGACACACACAAACATACTGAAACCTCTGTGACAATCATCCCATCTTTTCTTTTCACCCCAAATGCTAATGCCACCAACCCACCATCTTGGCCTCTCTCAATAGAACATCCCATTAAACAGCGTTCAGTGGCATCTGCAGATCAACCAAAAGATACACGCTGCATATAGAGAAGCAAGCCATCTTTTGGGATGCCCGGGTGGCTCAATCAGTTAAATGTCTATCTTCCACTCAGGTCATGATCCCAGAGTCCTGGGATCGAGCCCCACATCAGGTTCCCTGCTTGGTGGTCTGTTTCTCCCTCCTACTGCCTCTCCCCCTGCTTGTGTTCTCTCTCTTTCTCTCTCTCTCAAATGAATAAATAAAACCTTTTTTAAAAAATGGAAAGAAAGCCATCTTTCCTCCTTTCCAAAATGAAAAAAAAAAAAAGAATCATAGAGGTTAAATTGGCTATAGAGGTTAAGAAATCCAAAGAAAGCTATTTTGTTCACATCTACTTTTAGGCAAGAAACATTGCTCCACTTTCTGTGTACACACACACACACACACACACACAAATGTGTGTGTGTGCACATGTGTTTTACATACACAAATTCCACCAAGATGATCCCCAAGCATCTTAATAAAAACTGACGAGGTCAACCAAGTAGCTTGGTGTTTCCTTTCTCCCAGCTTCCCACTCTGTGGCATTCTGTCAAGCCCCTCCAACCATTGGAGGCTAAATGATAAAGCCATCACTGAATTAATTACACAAGGATCTTGGTTGGACCACTTGCCCAGCAGGGAGCCAGACCCTGGGGCAGAGCCCACAGGTGGAGAAGAAACAGCCTGAAGGGCTTGTCCTCTAGCTCATGCTACATCCTCTCTTTGCAGACAGCCAAGCAGGAGAGGAATGTGAGGTAGAAAGGCAGGGTGGCCATGCTTTGATCTTTGTTCTGACAACAGTGCTTCACCAGACTTCTCTTCGGCACAAAAAACTGAAAGCCTGAAGTACGGGATACTCCTTTGTACATAATAGACACAAGTTTTCCATTAACACTGTTGATTTTGTCCCTCTTTTGGTGCGCACAGTGATACGCTATCATTTCAGAAGCTGACAGTGTAAAGTAGGACGGGTTTCCTAACAGTTTTATCTCTTTCTACAGTTGGCCTGTCCTGTGCCTCTCTCCCCACCCCCTTTAGCAGCAGGCACCATGCTAAGACCAACCAGGGCTCCCTAGAGAACTGGTTAGCATCCTAATACTAACTTTATTAGTTAGTATTAGTTAACTCTATTAGTTAGTTACTCTAAATCGACTCTAAGAATGATTTCACCTTCAGAAGACAGCTATTGAGTGTAAAAACCAAAAAATGGTGGAACACAACTTGGGATGTGGCTTTGCTGAAGCCCCCTTAGTTTTCTGGCAGGCCTACTTCCTTCAGCTGGTCCCCTCGTATTCCAAGGACAGGAACCTGAGCAAGAGCCACCATGAGAAATGCCTTGCATTATCCTCAGCTCACTCTTCATTCCCTCACTCGATTATTCACTGAGGCAACACGGAAGATACTATGGATATCTCCACAGAGCAGAGCATACGGTGAAGGAGGTGGACACATGAGAAGAAAGGCTGGACACAAGGTGGAGGCTGGAGAAGTAGTCAACTCTAGGCCAGGAGAGAGTCAACGCAGGTCTGCTTCCACAAAGAAATGACGAAGCTCTTCAGGAAACACACTCATAAAGATACACCAACAAGAATATTGCTTTCCAAAAAAGCTGAAAAAGATAGCTAATTCTCCACCAAGAGTGGGTTCAGGGGATGAAACCAAGAAAATGCGCACATGGGAGCCATTTTAGAGAAGTCTCTTCAGCCGTGATATGCAAAGATCCCCTAAAACAGAATTAGGGAAAAAAAGAAAAGAAAAAAGACATGATGGAATGAAATTAGCTCACTTTTTAATTTCCTTATTGAAGAATAATTGACACACAATATTGTATTCATTTCAGAGGTACAATAATTATTCCATATTTATAAGGGTTACGAAATGCTCACCTCAGTAAGAAGAGTTACCATTTGTCACCATACAAAGTTGTTACATATTATCATCTGTTTTCCCTACGCTGTATAGTACCTCCCATGTCTTAATTATTTTGTAGCTGGAGGATTGTACCTCTTAATACCTTTCACCTATTTTGTCCCTCCCCCTCACCTCTTCCCCTCTGGTAACCATCAGTTTGTTCTTTGTGTCTACGAGTCTGTTTCTGTTTTGTTCACCTGTTTTGTTTTCCAGATATCACCTAAGGAAAGTCATATGGTATTTGTCCTTCTATGTCTGACTTATTTCACTTAGCATAATAGCTTCTAGATTTATCTGCATCATTGCACGTGACAAACCTCATTCTTTTTCACAACTGAGTAATATTCCTTTGTACATACACACCACATTTTCTTTATCCTCTTATCTAGTGATGGACATTCAGGTGGCTGCCATATCTTACCTATTGTAAATAATGCAGTGGTGAACATAGGGGTATATATGTCTTTGCAAATTCATGTTTTCGTTTTTGGGAGGGGACAAGTGCCTCGAAGCAGAATTGCTGGCTTGTATGATTATTCCACTGTTTATTTTCCACTGTTAATTTTTTGAGGAACATCTATACTGTTTTCCACAGTGGTTTCCCCAATCTACATTCCCACCAACAGTGCACAAGGGTTCCCTGTTCTCTACATCTTCACCAACACTTCTTATTTTCTGTCTTTTTGATAATAGCCATTCTGACAGGTAGGAGGTGATATCTCATTGTGATTTTGATCTGCATTTGCCTGATGGTTACTGAAGCTGCACATCTTTTGTGTGCACTTTTTGGCCATACGTATATCTTTTTTTGGGGGGAAAAATGTTCAAAGTCTCTGCACATTTTTACTTGGATTGTTGGTTTTTTCTTACACTGAGTTTTATAAGTTCTTTATGTGTTTTGGATATTGACCCTTTGTGGTTTCAAGTCTTCTATTTAAGTTCTTAATCTGTTCTGAGTCTATTTTTGTCTACAAGCTAGGATAGTGGTCCAGCCTCATTCTTTTGTGTGTAGACATCCAGTTTTCCCAACACCATTTATTGGAGACTGTCCTTCACCCATTGTACAGTCTTGCCTCCTTTGTCATAGATTAACTGACCATATATGTGTGTGTTTCTTTCTGGGCTCACTATTCCATGCTATTGACCTATTTTTATGCCAGTACCATACTGTTTTGATTATTGTAGCTTTATTGTATCATTTAAAATCAGGAAGTAGGATGCCTCCAGCTTTGTTCTTCTTTCTCCAGATCACTTTGGATATTCAGGGTTTTTGAAAGTCCATAAAAATTTTATTTGTTCTATTTCTGCACTGAAATGCAAAGATCCCTATAAAAAGCTTTGCAAAAAAAAAAAAAATACATAGTGGAGAGCAAATGTCAGCTCATATTTGTTTAACAAAAAACTTATACAGATTCAAGTCTGCGCTTTCAAATGCAATGAAAGTTTCTGGAAAGATAAACAAAAAAAACGGCTCACAGTGGTTATCTTTGCGGAATGGAACTTCCATTACATTTTTTACCATGAAAATATATTAGTTTTATTTTTTTAAGCTTTTTTTTATTTATTTGACAGAGAAAGAGAGAGAGATCAGTAGGCAGAGCAGCAGGCAGAGAGAGAGAGGAGGAAGCAGGCTCCCCGCTGAGCAGAGAGCCTGATCCGGGGCTCGATCGCAGGACTCTGAGATCATGACCTGAGCTGAAGGTAGAGGCTTAACCCACTGAGCCACCCAGGTGCTCCTAGTTTTATTTTTTTAATGAATAAAGAATAAGCCTACCATAAAGAAAACTAGCTCAAATACCACTCACATATTACCTGGGAGCATCCTAGTATGGCAGGCATAGCAGATCCTCTGAAATTCAGGGGATCTGATGTATAATTCTAACAAGGCCATATTGCTTTGGTATTTGGCCTTATATCACATACCCTCCCTACGAATCAGTTACACCTTTCAAAAAAGTAAGGATTATCAAGAGTCTCTGTCAGAATAAAGGATGGAGAAACATAGTAATAAACAATAGTAAAAAAATCACAAAATATTAATTAATTAACAGATTATAAATTCAGTTTACTGAGTTATCCTTAAAAGTGGCTCACTAAAGGGGCGCCTAGGTGGCTCAGTCGGTTAAGCATCTGCCTTCGGCTCAGGTCATGATCTCAGGGTCCTGGGACTGAACTCCTTGCTCAGCAGGAAGTCTGTTTTTCTCTTTTCTTCTGCCCCTCCACCCCAATGTGCTTGCTCGCTCTCTCTCTCAAAAAATAAATAATATCTTTTAAAAAAATCAAGTGGTTCACTTAAGAAAGAGCTGGCAGACAACAAAGTCAGGACCCCCACTACGTGGCTGGTCCCCTTTCACAATGCTCCCGTATTTGTTGTTATTACACAGCCTACAAGATCAAGCCCCTGATCTTTTTGACCCCAAACCCCACCCATTTGCTCACTTAGTCCCAGCCACACTGACCTCCTCTCTGTTTCTAAAACAGGCTAAGCAAATTCTTGCTTAAGGATCTTTATACTTGTTCTTCCCTCAGCCTGAAAGCATCTTCCTCTGGCCAGAAATCTCACCTAATTCGTGTCTCCAGTCAATTTCCACCTCCACCGAGATGCTATCCTTTATTGCTCCATTTAAAATACCGATATCCACCTACCCCATCATCATCACAACCCCCCTTACCTTTCTTTAAAGCACATTATACTCAACTTCTGTCTGCCTCCTTCTCCCATTACAATTTAAGAACCTAGAATAGCACATAGTAAGGAACCAAGCAAGTTTGGTGAATGAATGAATGAGTGAATATATAAAAATTCCTTTGTACTTCCTTATAAGTTCTGTATGAGCAGAAGCTAATTCAGTCTTAGTGTTTCTTATATTCCAATGCTTAGCCTGCCACAATGGAATAAAAAGAACCAGATTTACCTTCTCGTCTTAAAAACCTGAAACCCTTGACAACATAGCAAAAACAAGGGTTTCCAGACATTGGACAACAGACAAGATAATGATCCCGGAGACGAGGGAAACCAACAAATGAGCCCTATGATTGATTGTTCCAGCTTCCTGCCTAGAGAGAGCTTCCAGGCTTCAAGGCATGGGTGGGAAGCCCAAAGAGAGCCCTGTGGTTTCATTATGCTGAGAAGAGAGAGCTGAGGAATCAGGAAAGCCGTGACAACAGCCGGAGTTCACAAAGCAGAGCAGCAGAGAGACTCCTGGAGAGACTCCAGCCAGAGTGGGCAATGTCATATGATACAGACCATCAGGTAAGGCATGTGAAGAGGAAGGAAAAGTAAGTCTTAGACCAGGGACTACTCTGACACCATCTAACAAAGCTTAAAAGCAGTTTTCATTATGGTCAAATGACTTCCAAGCAAGTAGCATAACTTATCCCAGAACCAAACCCTGAACTACTGAAATGAATACCAAAACCCTAGCACTTTATAAGGTAAAATATACAGATAAAATGTCTAGCATCCAACCAAAAATTACCACCCATGCAAATAAGCAAGAAAATAAAACCCATAGTGAAAAAAAATCAAACAGTATACCCAGACTAAGGAACAACCCAACGGATTGGGGAGCCTGGGTGGCTCAGTCAGTTAAGCATCTGACTCTTAATTTGGGCACAGGCCACAATCTCAAGGTCCTGGGATCAAGCCCTGATCAGGCTACATAATGGGTATGAAACCTGCTTAAGATTCTCTCTCTCCCTCTCCCCCACCCCTGCTAACATCTTGCTCGCTCTCTCTCTCTCTCTCTCTAGGAAAAAAAAAGGAAGAAAGAACAGAAAAGAAAAAAAATTGACACAAAGGATAAAATTAGCAGGCAAGGACAATAAAGCAATTATTGTAATTTCCTATTATAATTCCAAAAGGTGGAGGAAGGTATGAATGTGTTCAAGAAAGACATGGACTATATAATAAAGACTCAAATCAAATGCCTAGAAGTAAAAAATATATTATCTGATGTGAAAAATACATTGGATGAAATTAGGAGCCCAACTGCAGGGAAGTTGAACTCTAGCAATAAAATCTAACATGAAACGATGACTTTAAAAAAAGGCTAAAAAATAAAGACTAGAACATCACTATGTTGTGAAGCCCAGAGTCTTAATATACATAATTGGAATCCTCAATGGTAGGCATGGAAAAAATATCAAAGATCTGCTGGCCCCACTTTTTTCCAAATCTGATGAAAACTCTACATCCACAGATCCAAGAAATCCAACAAACCCCAAACACAAGAAATATGAAGAAAACAAAGCACATCATCATCAAATTGCCTAAAACCAGTGGTAAAAAAAAAAAAAAAAGAAAAACCTTAATAACAGAGAAAATGGACATATTACATACAGAGGAAAAATTATAAATATTACTGCCCCATTCTCTTCAGAAACAACACCAGTCAGCGGTTCGGCATCCTGAAAATACTGGGGGAAAACCGTCAACCTGGAGCTCTGTAGCCAGAGTAAAAAAAGAAAAAAAAAAAAATCTTTTAGAAATAAAGACAAAATAATTTTTTTTTTCAGACATATAAAGGCTGAATGAATTCATTCCCAGCAGAACGGCACAGCAAGAAATGTTAAAGGAAATCCTTTGGGCAGGGGAAAAATGATACCAGATGGAAATCTAGATCTACACGAAGGAATGAAGAGCACCCAGAATGGAAAGATAATCATGATAATATTTTGTAAACAATTTCCCAGCAGAGGCTGACATTTTGCTCTTTTCTCTCTTCTCATATCTCCAAGTAAGATGGTTGCACACAGAGCTTTAAGAAATGTCATGAAAATATTAACCAAGTATTATTACTGAATATTAAAAACACATATTTAGTGAGCCATCACGGATCCCTCATAGACGGAACTTACCGAATGTTGGAGGAAGGAAAATGGATCGAGACGTGGGGGAGGGAGAAGGAAGAAACACCCACTTAGCATTGGAGGTAGTTGCTTCCATCATGTGATATGACGGCTGCTATAACATCTCCCCTTGGCTTGTAAGAACGACCATGCCCTTCAGGGCCCAGCAGAAACCTGGCTTTCCTTCTGCAAAGGGTTCCCTCACCAGTCCCTTGTCTCCTGGGTACGATGGGAAGAAATAAGAATAAGCCTTAGCAGGATGCTTGGGTGGCTCAGTCAGTTAAGCCTCTGCCTTTGGCTCTGGTCATGATCCCAGGACGAGACACAAATCAGGCTCCCTACTCAGCAGGGAGTCTACTCTTCCCTCTCTTTCTGCCTCTCTCTCACACAAGCTCTCTCTCTCTCAAATAAATAAATAAAATCTTAAAAAAAAAAAAAAAAAGACCAGCACTCTAGTTTTCAAAGGTCATGACCCCCATTCTAAGGACTTGCAGGCTACTAGACCAACTCCCCCAAAGGAAGCCCTTGACTCCTTAACAGCAAGACAAACAGAATGTTGCTAATGTCCACAGATCTGTTTGTATATCTTGTGCAGAGCTTAGAGTAGAGCAGAGGACGGGCTCAATGCATTCCTTGATGCACTTAAATTTGAATTAAATTATGCATAGCAGATTTATATTCCGTGCCCCAAAGTTTACTCCTAGCCAAAAAAAAAAAAAAACACTGCTCTGACTTGAATATAACGAGCCGTCTTTAATGCCCTATCCTGGGAGCCTGGGGGTCAAAGGAACAACCACAGCCTCCAGTAATGTCTCTCTTTGGGCTGGTACCACAAAATGTCAAGGCTACCCAGCGACTTCATGCCCAATAGTCCAACAGTCCCCTTAGTCGTCTCAAAACAACAGAAACTTTTCTGGCATTTTCCTTTACTTATTATTTGTGGACACTCTCTGGATCTTGGGTTGTATCTTCCCAATGCAAAGAGCACCCAAACAAAATGACAATGAGCTCAAGTCCATCAAATTATCAAGCTGTGCACAAACTAAAATCACTCATTGCCTAAATTTGTCATATTTGAAGTCTCTGTAGTGAATAGATATTGACAAAGAAAGGGTCTGAGTGTTCTTCGGTCCCAGCTGGAGGGAGTCCTATCCCCACTGGCGAGCGTGGGTCCCACCCTTACTCTTCCGGGAACAGGCTTGGGGCCCCCAGCCCGTGCGGGGCTTGTGTGAGCCTGCGACAGGGAAGGGGTTCCCCAGCAGCACAGAGAAGGGGCTGGCTGAGCTGACCTTCCTCTGGCCAAAACAAGCAGGCTCTTGGAGATCATTATTTTAATTAGATAATTTAATCAGTCTTGACATGCTTTGTATACACAGACAAGAGCATGCCCGAGCTGCCACGGGGTCCGTGATCTTGAAAAGGTCTGATTTTTCCACTCACTCCTGGGTACAAAAATAAGGACAAGCTAGGAAGAGTTTTATTAACTCATTTTTCCTTCACATAGTACCACCGAGTTTTTTCCAGAGGTCTAGAAAAGAAAACAAGCCTCGGTGCCAATTTTTTTAAAGGAAGTTATTCATTTTTCCTAATCTTCACGAAACAGGGTGGTCGCGGAAGCCCCTTGAGACAACCTGTGTTCTCACGCAGCTGCCCGGGTGAGCAGTGCCCAGTGGAAGCTGCCGAGCCCTCCTGGGTGCGCCTTCTGGAAGAGAGGGAAGGGGGAAACCAGAAGGGGGGAAACAGAGGGGAAATGGAAGCAAAGGGAGGATGCTGTCTTTTTTTGTTTTTAGAAAAGCAAAATTAGTAGGGAAAACCATATATATTTCAACAAGTTTCTTCTTTTCGGAAGTAACATAATGTTCTTGCAGGCAAAGGAATGATAAAAATCCAGAGTCCTGAGACCGAAGTATTTTTCCAGGAAGACTTAACTATCTCACCCCATCCAAAACTTTCTTTTTACCTAGAAGGTGGTCTCCGTATCTGGCTTCCCTCCAGGAAAGTGTCCGGGCATCTTCGTGGGCTGGGCTCCCTCCCTCCCACACGGCTGCTCCCTGTTTCAGAGGAGACCTTCCTGTCACCGCTTGGCCACTTCCCACGAGTCCGGAAGCACGAACCAGTCTTCATGTTTCTTAAGCGACCAAGGCCCTGAACTTGCATTTGCTTTCCTGCTAATGTAAACTCTGAGGTGCCCTTCGCTCGGTAAAGTCACCCTGCGGCTCTGTGTCAATAATCCCTCCTGATTCATTTCCCCTAGAGCAGCTCCCGCAAGACGAAGGGCTGTTCCCGGAACAAACTGCCTCTTCAGAAAGGTCAGACCCAGTGATCTGTACATATTCTAGACACAAGTCTTTTGGGACTTGAATGTAGTACAATCATTTTCCTCCAGTTTTGGTGACTTAATCTTCACTTTTTTTTTAGTGTCTTTTGATAAACCAAATTTCTCATTTTAATGGGAGTCAAATCTAGCATTATTTATTTCTTGCTTGTGCTTTTTTGTGTCTTCGTTTAAAAAAAAAAAAATCTTCTTCCCCTGCCCAAATGGCATAATGATACAGTGTTATAATGTTTTCCGGTGTCTTAATATTCTTTTAATTTTGTATTTAAGTTTTTAATGCAATTACAATGAGGTCTTTGTTATGACGTGAGGTAGGACATCCTTTTTGTTTTCATACAGATAACTATTTGTCTCAGCTGCATTTATGCCATAGTCCATCCTTTTCTCAGTGGTGTGCAACGAAATCTGTCATTTATCAAGTTTCCACACACGTGCATCTGTCTACATATATGCATATTAAAGACAGGAGTTCCTTCCGGGACCTTCAATTCCAGTCCAACACCCTAGGGTGCATTCCGGCCTGCCCCCTTAGCTTATTTATAACTCTGTTCTCCAAAAGTGAAAAACATGGCTCTCATTATCTACAATATATTCACTTCTTTGCTCTGTCCTAGAATAAACACAAAGTGCTCTCAATAGTTTGAAGGCGGGGGCGACCCTTTCACAAGCAAACCAGGACATTATGCACCACCCCAAAGAAACAGGTGTGGAAAAGAAAGAACCAAGTCTGCCTGTCTCCCTCCCATTGGTAAGAGAGAGATCTGGACTCCTGGCCCACCCCAGCTGCAAACATAGTAGCCACACAACCTTATACAGTGACAACACCCACCCCCAGGAGCAGAGTCTGTGGCAGGGATCAGAATAAAGCACGTAAAGCTTAGCGCTGAATCAGATGCAGACAGGCGTAGGACGGTGGTCCTCACTCTGTGGTTGGTTCCACACTCATTCACCCGCCTCACCGAAGAGAAATTCACCAAACTTTCCTCCCATCTCATTTTCCTGCCAAAAGGAAACCCACGGAGAATTGTAACAAAGAGGATTTTGTTTCTCTGTCTGATGCTCTCTAGGAATCGTAAATGCAGGGTATTAACACCTTCGCCATGTTTTAATCTATTCTTGAAAGTCTCATTGGATGACTTGGAGGTGCGTCCTCCCATTTGGGAACAGGGAAAACCAGGACAAAGTGGCCTCTGTCCTTGCAGGAGGCTCCGGCAGAGACAGCCAGGCTCCTAGATGAACATCTTAGAGCTTTGCTTTCCACTGAACCATGATGCTTTCCCAAGACGTGGAACTATCTAGAGGGAAACATCTGGGGGCGAGTCCGGGGGAGGCGAAGACAGCGTGAAGAGCGGAGCTCCCTCCCTTCAAAGCCAACTTTCCAAGCCCGTGCCGAAGGAAGTTCCATTCTTTCCCACATGTCTCTGCCCGGCTAAATATAAATCCGTCTTGGTTTACATTATGCTGCCTCTAATTGAATCACATTCTTCATTTGTTTAATTCAGAAACAATAAGCCATCCTGAGCCCTCCCCGGGAAGCCTGCCACGGCCTCGGTGGGCCCTGTTCCCAGGCGCATCGGGCGGGGCTTGGCACCGCCGCCCCACCCAGGAGCATTTTGGGGGTGCAGACCTAGAGAGAACGAATGGGCCGATTTTTAGGACGCCCTTAAACATGACTGCCACATCAAGGAGCCCAAGAGAAAACGTAATGCCCACCAGATGCCGAAGAAGCTTTGCAGAGCATTAACCCTTCGATCCTGACTTTAACCGAAGTCCTTAGTGAAATCGAACAGATGGTCCTTCTTGAATGTGACAAAATGCCTACTGCAGAGCCAAAGCTGGCCTCGGCTCTCCAGTAGTGGAACGCTCGGGAATCATGCTGGAAAAGAGGGAGAGAGAGAAAGCAAAATGGTCGTTGTTTGTGGAGACTCTGATTCTCTACAGGAAAACCCAGAAAAATCCATTAGGAACTGATAGAATGAAGTAAAGACCTGGCCATATATTGGTACCTAAAAGCCAGTAACTCTATGAGATCTTAATTTATGGTTCAATATAAGCAGTTTTCTTCATTCCTTTGACAACCACTGAGCTCCTCTCATATGCTAGCGGGGGTCCAGGTGCCTGAGAGCCAGCAGAGAACAGAGCCGTGTACCCCTCCATCCTGCAGCTTACCTCCTGGAGGGATAGACAGGATAAGGGACATCGATAGATACGAAACAACCCAGCGGTAAGACAGTCGGTGCTGCAAGTAAGGCCCTGTGAGGGACATGTCAAGAGGCTGCTGGTTTTTAGGAGAAAAAGAGACACCCTCTCTACAGAACTGATCTTAGGTGACATCCTGAAAGAAGTGGGGGCACCAATCTTTGAAACTGAAATCTGGGCTGCTTCCATTTCCCTCGACCCATCCAGGCAGACGAATTATCTCCAGCAGATACCAGGGGAGAGGAAGCAGGGGAGGGCATTGGGGTCCCACTGGAGGGTGGGAAAATCAGTATCGGAGGTAAGGGAGGCATCAGTAGGACACGAGGCTGGGGTCACCAGGTCATAAGGAGGACTGTGGCTTTTACCGGTTAGAGGTTTTCAGTGGAGAAACAGCATGATCTGACTTTCTGTCCAAAGAGACTAAGAGACTATAAGATAAGCATCTCACACCCTTTAAAATGGCTGCCATCGTTGGGGGGTGGGGGTGAGGGCAGGGAACAGAAACAAAATAACAAGTGTTGGCCAGGATGTAGAGAAATTTGAATCCTTGTTCACTGTTGGTGGGAATGTAAACTGGTACAGCCACTATGGAAAACAGTACGGCAGCTCCTCAAAAAGAATTAAAAACAAAATTACCATAGGATCCAACAATTCTGCTTCCGGGAATAAATGCAAAAGAATTAAAAGTGGGGACTTGAAGAGCGATTTTCACACCGATGTTCACAGAAGCATTACTCACAATTAGCCAAAGGATAGAATCAACCCGGTGTCCATCAAAAGATGAATGGAGGGGCATCTGGGTGGCTCAGGGGATTAGACATCTGACTCTTGATTTCAGCTCAGGTCACAACCTCGGGGTCATGGGATCCAGCCCCATGTCCGGCTCCTCGCTCAGTGGGGAGTCTGCTTGAGATTCTCTCCCTCCCTCTCCCCCTCTCCCCTAACATAAATAAATAATTAAAAAAAAAAAAAAAACTTCTGTGAGATCCCTTGAGTAGCCAGATTCATAAAGACAAAAAGCAGAATGATGGTCGCTGGGGGCTGGGGAGGAGGGAATGGGAAGTTGTTATTTAATGAGTCCAGAGTTCCCGTTTTGCAAGATGAAAAGAATTCTGGAGATGACTGGTGGTGATGGTGTACAATAGCATGAATGGAATTTACCACTACGGACCTGTAGACGGCTAAGATGGTGACTTTATGTTCTGTGTATTTTACCACAATTAAAAGAGAGAGAGAAGAATCAGTCCTGAGTTAAACAGCCTTTATTAAAATATTGTTTTACATACTAAACAGCCCAAGTGGCCTTGGCTCACAATCGTTTGCTAAGGCATGCACATCTAGAGCAGGCAAACCAGGCCATATAGCCCCTTTTAGAATGCGGCGGTGAGGGGCAACTTCCTTCTGGAATCTTCCATCACTGCAGAGGCGGATGCTGCACGGTGACTCTTGCTTGCCCCGTCCTGGAGCCAGACTCTGCTCGCCATCCTATTCAGAACAAACACCACCAACAAAATGGACTCCAGCAAGCAATTTCAAGCTTCATGGCAATCTTAGGGAAAATGGCAAAGGGAGGTCTCATTCATGACTGAGAGCAAAACTTTTAGGATTCTGTGGCCAATCATTCGGTGTCCCTGGCCAGGCATGGAGTGACCGCCATCTTTATCCCTCCTCTCCCTTCTGCTGCCAAAGAAAACTCCCTCCCGCCAGCCAGCTCTGGCTGGGCCTCCTTCCTTCCTTTCCTGCTGATCTGGACCTTACACCCCCATCTTCTCTGAGCCATGCCAGCCTCGGGTATCTCAACTTCCCTCGGCCCGGCAAAGCCGAACAGAGCAGGCGGAGACAGACTTCTCCCCACGCAGGGATCACAGGGCCATGAGTTCGCAGATGTCCAACCGTAGTAGGTAACACACCATCCATGTGCTGTTTCACTTTCCTCTAGGTGGTCAGAGTCTGGGAGGATGCAAGCAAAATGCTTCAGAGACCACATAGGCAAGTGTAAGGATCACCATCCCCTAGGATGGTGGAGGAACAGGCCATGGGGTCACTTTGTCTATAGGAGGACATCATGAATGTGTAGACCCATCCCACGGGTCCATGCTACTAAGTGTGGCACTGGACAGAGCCCCCTTTGGGTTCACCTGTCTCCAGAGTTCTCATCCTCACCTTTCAGACTCCAGAGAGCCCGTTGCCTTCCCAAAGCATCCTTGCGGCGAGGCAAGCAACCCTGATTTGCCATCAGATGATAGAAACGGCCTGTCCCTCCACACCCATGCGTCCTTCTGATAAATTATAAAACCAAGTCAAATAGCAGAAAACTATTCCTTAAAATCCCGTCAGTACCAGTGTAGGGTTCTAAGCTGCCCTTAGGTGCTCTGAGTCAAGCCAGTTTGTTAAGTTTCCGGTTCTAGGTTCATGCCAGCCTACCTTCCAAAGAGGCATGTGTGAGAACTTCCTGAGTTCGGGGGACTCATGGACTTGGGAGTCAGGCTGAGCCTTTGAGTGTCTGGTGTCCCCTCTCTGGCCTCCCCTTGGGGGCTCAGGTGACACCCTCTGCCACCTCCTGTTGGGTCACCGTTGCTTCACGTCATTGCAACATCTTTCAACTCAAAGCTAAGCCCAGAGTTTCTGTGGTTGTGGGTTTCCCATCCGGTACGGTTTTTGAAATTTACAACTAATCCTCAAAGAGCATTTCTTATTTGAAATCACGGCTCAAGACTATTTTCCCAGAAGGAAGGTAAACCCTGCTCTGAATGTCCTCCTTCCCACTTTCCCCATAGTGATCAGTGAGCTTAATTCCCTGCCCGACTGAGACTGGTGGCACAGGAGCCAGAGGTGCTCAGGGAAAGAGCTGCACTTACAGAACTGTCCCCGTCACCACCTTCCCCTCCTGAGGCTGAGGCAAGCCCCACCGTATGCCGTGTCCTGGAGCAGGGTCTGTGAGCCATCCACGCAGCCTGCCTCTCAGGCCTCCCTGCACCAGCCAAGAGAATGTCCTTTCCCATTCTCTCCCTGGGCCGCCACGTTCTCCTTTATGAAGGGGGAGTAGCGATCTCCCATCGAAGGAGGAAATAAAAAGTAAGACTGGCCGACAGCCGAGCAACAGCTGAAAGTTATCACTTTGCTTCTTCACATCTCTCTGTCTGTGGATATTTGCCCGAAAAAGACAAATACTCCCTGCAAAGTGGTTCCATGCTGTTTCTCACAGCAAATGTGATGAGTGAACAGACACCAACTCTCCATTTAAAGTTTGCCTTTTCACACCGTTCCCAGAAGGGACTTCTGCAAACGTCCTATCTGTGTGCCGTGTGGCTCACAAACCTTGAGCACTCTCCAGAGTTCTTACTAGAACTTTGGTCAAAGGGTCATCCAATCCCAGTGCCCCCATGGACTGGGAGCTCTTCTTCCTCTTCATTAAGTTGCAGCGATGTCAGGGTGAGCCCGCGAAGTGGCAGGGGTGTGGCCCTTGGATGCCCCTCAGAATGTGGAAACCCCCACCCAGCTCCCCTGCAAGGCTGTGATCCAAAGTGAGGGCCGTGTGAGCGCCGATCTGCGGGGCACTGACCCACGGCGGGAACATCAATTGCATTGTTCTAGGCCCTTGACATGAACTCGTGTTTTCCTCACAACAGTTCTACCAAGGAGATCCTCCTGTTCTGCAGAGAACCTGAATTCTGCTCATAGAATGCTGCTGAGGACACTGTGGGGTGACAGGCGTCCCACCTGGATGCTTGAACTGGGTCATTCCTGAAACCAGGACTTCTTTGGTCCCAGAGTGAGGAAGGAGCTGTTGGGGTGGGCCCAGTGGGGCCTGTGTTGCCGGGGAAACTGAGGGAAACACTCATCCGAAGGGAAGAACAAGCTGCGGTAAACACCAACGGCTAACGAGGAGTGGGTCAGAGCCACGTGGAAGGGGGGCTGAACACCCTACCGAGGGTCTGCCCCACACACCAGCCAACTCAGACCCTGTGGACGCCCACCTGGTCAGGGGACAGGGACCAAACGCTGAAGAGCTCTTCTGAGATGTCCCCGGGCCGTCCCCGGGTGGTAGGTGCCAGGAGCAGCAGCACCCGTGGGAGTGGCCCGGGCAATGGCAGGAGCAGTCCCTTGTGGCCTTGAGGAAGGATCAGCTGGACCACAGCCCTGAGCTCCCGGGCACCGTCACACACGCTTGGTCCCAGGCCTCAGCTCTGGCCCAGAAAACCACTCCAGAGTCAAACTGAAGACTAGGGCAGAGGAGCATAGGGGCTGAGGCTTCCATTTCAGTAGCACAAGCCCTTCTCCGTACCTTTCGCTGGGCTTACCAGGCCCCACACAGGTGAGGTTGCTGGGCGACCTCAAACAGTCGCAAACGCAGGAGGCCCAGGTCTCCGGGGGGCTCAGTGTCCCCAGGGCCTCTCGTAAAGACTTCTTGCCATTCACTCAAGTCAGGCCTCCCGTCACCCTTTTGGGCAAGTGCCTCAAGACATTTCTTTCTTTTTTTTTTTTTTTTAAGATTTTTATTCATTTATTTGACAGATCACAAGTAGGCAAAGAGGCAGGCAGAGAGAGGGGGAAGCAGGCCTCCCGCTGAGCAGAGAGCCCGATATGACCAGAGTCCCCCACACATTCCTCTTTGGGTGATGCCTTCCCAATTTCTCCTCCAAATGTGGCTTTGCTTTTTTTATCCGATTAGAAAGATAACATGCATTCAAACAAGACCATAGAGAAGGGAAAGAAGCTCAAGGTCATCTGAAATCCGGTTCGCTTGTGGTTAGATGAACACGTTCTGCATTGCCAAACCAGTATTTCTAGTCTCTGCCACATCCGTGAGGCAAAAGAAGGGAAGCAGAGGAGTCTGGCTCCCCTGCTGTTGGCTTGTCTGAGGGGTGGGGGCACACAGGGGCAGCCCCCCCGGAACACAGATGGGCAGCTATGTCGTCTCTGCCGCCAGAATCCTCTCAGAATCCTTTGCAGACTTTGCCTGCAAAACTTCTTTGGGCAGGTCAGATACGTAAACTCTTAATGCTGGGTGTTCTCCGGGGATCTGCGCCCGCCTCAGACATGAAGCCTGCTTCCTTTCCGATGTCACGTGCCATTCTCCCTCTCGACCTCTCCCCTGGCATGAGGCACAGCTCGACACAGATCATTCAGCCCTTTGGCAAACCTTCACTCAGGCAGAATCTTCTTGTCCTCCCCCATACCAAATCTCCCACACCAAAGGGATTTTGCAAAAACAATAGGGTGTAAACTCTAAGCGGTGTTAATCCCAGAGAGGCTTGTTCAGTGATGCGGCCCTGCGAGGGGACCAGTAGAAAATCACCTCCCACACCCAGGAAAAGGGCCTCAGGCCTAGAAATGGTGTCGGCACAGAAACACTGTCAGAACCAGGTGTCCCATAAGCAATCGGATTTGACCAGGCATTTGGATACCTGTGAATTACGGGTCCTTTCCTTGCATGACTTTGGCCAACATCCCTCCCTATATGGCTGGTGTCTGGAGGCATGGAAGGGAGAGGACAGTTGAGCTAGTGGGGGGTGGGAAGGATATCTTAAAGATCGGGAAGAGGCAGAATTCCCACCCACGGGTGAGATGGGACCACTCCAGACCCGACTCTTCCTTACGTGCTGGGAGCTTGACCCAAGGAATAGGAAGATCCTGGAACTCTCTGATGAAGATGCACGTATTCTTGGAGAACAGCACAGATGCTCGCAGCCACAGTGCTCTAGGATGGGTCACTTCCGGGAACAAGCCACGCTGTGCCGGGGGCTGATAGGCTGGGAGCAGGGACATGGGTGCCAGGACAGGGCAGCTGGCCGGGGAAAGGACAAGTCCAGAGTCAACTGGGCTTGGGAGGAGGGGAATGTGAACCAGGTAGCCTGAGAACAGCAGGGGAGCATCTTGGAGAATCCTTGACCTTCAGCATGCCATCAATCAGCAAACAACTCTGCCAGCTCCACCTTCCAAGAGAATTTGAATCCCCCTCCACGGTCATTCCCTCGCCTGGGTTACAGCTTCAGCCTCTCCTGTTCTCACACCTGCTTTCTCCCTCTCCCATCATTCATTGTCTACATTGTAGCCACATACTCCTTCGATTATTCGAGCTGTATCTACCTGCTGTCGTCTACTCTGCTCCAAGCCGGGTCCCTAGCCAGCTCTTTGGATCGGCTCCAGTTCACAGCCCGTTTCCACCGGCACCTTCAGCCCCAAGTCCCTTCTTCCTGCCTCCACCGGCATCACCTCCTGCCCAGCGCCTCACAAGCATCTGTGTCCTTCTGGGCCCCGTGTGCACTGTTTCGGTCCTTTCCCTGGACCGTCTTCCTCCCCTTCCGCCCTTGGTCACTCTTCACGTCACAGACAAGTCACTGACTTGTGTATCCCTTCCCGATCCCACCAGATTGTGTGGTTTTCAGCAAAGGCATGAAAATCGCTGGAGAGTTGAACAGAAACGGCACCAATGCCCAGGCCTGCCTTCCCCTGGGACAATGAAATCCACCTCCCTGGAGTGCACCTGGGCCGGGGAAGTTTGCCAGAGGGCCAGGTCTGACCGCTTTGGGACTAGTCTCCGCTCGCAAGGAGCAGGGGCCTTGGCGGCCGCAGTGCATGTGCTAAACTGGGAGCTGCTGGCTTTGCCGCCGCCATGATCCTCAGCCGCATCCCCATTTCAGTCCTGATAATCCTGGACAGGCTGTTCACACACACATGCTTCGCTCTTGATTTTCACGAGTTGACGGCAATGCCTGTCTCCATCAGCAGGCTCCCTTCCAAAGTGCGCTTTTGACACCTGTTTGCTCCTTGGCCACCAAAGACACCAGGTGCTGCATCTCTCTTCACTTCTGCTGTTTTGACTCAGGAAACAAAGCCGACAAGTGAGGCCACGTATTGGAATGGAGTTTTCTGGAGGCTCTCGGGCTCCGGCGGCAGGTGCCAAAGCAGATCTGCGAAGAAAGGCTCTTTTCGCCGTGGTCGGACGAAGAACTGTTGTCGTCATTGTTTATTATGAAGAGCCTGTGGAGATCCCCGCAGATTACTCCACCCAGCCCGCGACTGCGGTCTCCGCGGATGGCTCAGTGACGGTCATTGTTTTTGGAGCACGGCTCATCGCATGAGCTAGAATCACTCAGGGCCAGCTAATCAGAAGGAAGAGGTGATAACAGCCTCTTTATGATATACAGTTATGTGATAAGATGCAGACGTAATGAGAACTCTTTTCTTCTGGGAAAGATTAAAGACACTGGGTCCTGGCTCAGGAAGAAAAGGCTCTTTGTCCGGCCGAAGCGAAGTGACCGGATGTCTTGATTTAGGCGGAACGGGGCCCGATGCTTTAGGACTTGTCCCCCATCTGCGGTCTGAGGTTATGTCCCTCTGTCATCTAGGGTCCTGAGGCACCACTTAAAAGGATCTGAAGCTCTTCTGGGGCTGGCTTCCTCCCCCTGGAGGTAGGGACCCCACTCAGAGACAGGGACCGGGTCATCCCAAGCACAGAGAGGGAGGCCAGGGGAAGTGTGCCCTGAGATGTTTTCTTAGCACCCACTTTGGGGGCCTGCAGCCTCAGCAACTTGCCCAGACCTGCACCTGCGATCCAGAACTAGCTCCCTGCTGGCCCCTTCCGTGGAAGCTGCTCTGGGTTAACTCCCACGAGGATCCATCAGCTTGACCCATCGACCACGTGAGAGGAATAGTTTCAGAGTCGGTGGCCACGGTGGGAGTGGGGTGTAGCTAGGAGTGGGAAAATGGGGAAGCTGCCAGTAAAGTAACCAGCCATCTGGCCCGAGGCAAAGTGATTTTCCTTCTCTCTGCCTGTTTCTTCCCCCTGTGAATTTAAAGGATTGAATGAAAGACCAATGCTATGTCCCCAAAGCCAAAGTCTACATCCATTATGGTTGACACTGGATTTCCAACACCTTATATGGTGCCCGGGGCATGGCAGGGCTTCGGCAGGGCCTCGGTGAAAACTGCTGAATGAGGTAAGGAAAGCCTGTGGGAATGGAACAACCTCTACAGGGCCCTCTTTGGCTCTCAATTCTGTGATTCTTGCCAAATTTTTTAAAAATCTCTCAGCCTTTGCACTGAGCCCACCCCCTCAAACCATGGTCACTGTGCAATGAATCCACAAGATCTGCCTGAATGTTTGACCCTCTCTGGGGATTCCCAGAGAACACCAAGCAAAACTAAACCAAAAAGAGTGACGGATATATTTTTTTTCTTTTTTGCCTCAGGCTTCCTCTCCCAGCTCCCCCACCCCCCTTCCCCCACCTGATCACCTCTGCCCGACACTGCCCTACCTGGAGGTCCCCATCCCATGATCTCAGCACTCCCCATTGCCCTGCCCTGCCAGGGTCTCCGCAGGCACTGCCCACCCTCATCGTACCCCCGTCACAGTCCCTTTCCGCCCTGTGGCAAAAACGGATCACACTGAACAACTTCTCATTTTTAGGCCCTCTGGGACTGCGGCGTGCTCTAGGTTTGGAAACAGAAAACACGATCTGAAAGTCACTTTTGCCAAATACCAGGGTTTTGCCTTTGTGTACATTGCTTGGTCCCTCTGAAGCTCAGTTTACCCATCTGTGAAGTTGAATAATGGGTTTAACAATAGTCAGACCCTCATACACCTATATTCACGTAGTCAGGCAGGGTTGTCCATACGATTACATGAGAAAATACTTGTGATCATATTTTATAGCCAAAAAAAAAAAAAAATGCAATCATGTGTCAGTCTTCACTATGATATCGGCTGGTGGTTATCTTCAAAACTGCTCTAAGGGGACAGGACATAAAAAGCAATTACTGGGGACGCCTGGGTGGCTCAGTTGGTTAAACAGCTGCATTCGGCTCAGGTCATGATCCCAGCGTCCTGGGATCGAGTCCCACATCGGGCTCCTTGCTCAGCAGGGAGCCTGCTTCTCCCTCTGCCTCTGTCTGCCATTCTGTCTGCCTGTGCTCGCTCTCTCCCTCTCTCTCTGATAAATAAATAAAATCTTAAAAAAAAAAAAAAAAAAAAAAAAAAGCAATTACTGGCAGGGCTTTGAAATCTGACTGGACAGCCGTCTTAGGAGCACGCCAGATGCTCTCCTGATGCTGCCACCATCGAACTTTTGAACATCAAACAAATCTCTGGAATCACATTTTGGTGTTTTGAGTATACACAAATGAGGAAAACGTGGAATCAGTTTCCCTATATACATACATGAGGAACATCCTGGGGAAGAAATGTGAGACTGGGGAGAACCCTACGTATAAAAAAAAAAGAAAGAAAGAAAGAAAAATTCAAAAGAAAGGAAAACTAGGATTTCATGAGCTCACGCTATTGGTCAGATGTTTTGTGTGCATCATCTCCCTTAATCCTCACAACACCCCCATGGAATGTGGACTGCTGCCTCTCATTTGTAGATAAGGCAACAGGAGTACAGAGAGGGTGATTTATTTATGGGGAGTCAACAAGTGTGTCAAAGCTGAGACTCGACCCCAGCTCTGACTGAAGCTAAGGCCATCGGCCACTTTCTCCTCTGCCTCTCCCTGCTTTACAAGACAGGGGAGTCACTACTGCCCCTTTGCACATAAAATGTCACCTACCCTTAGAAAAATGTGGATGTCCCCCATGGGCTCTGGGCACCTTGAAATCTCTGGACATTGATATGTTTTCTTAGTCCATAAAATGGTCTCACTCTGAGAATTAACATCCATGAACGCTACTCTAATGCTGAGGCAGAAACCCATTTCCAAGTGCATTTGTTTATTTAGTAAATATTTGTAAGTCTCAGGCACTTGGCCACATTCCAGCCAGGCTCGTGAAAATACCATATTTGGGAGCTTTACATTGGAGCAGAGACTCTTTGATAAACAGTGTGGAAATGACCATGAAATTAACTAGGACTTCTTGGCTTTACAGGAGAAATCTGACTAACTCTCCCCCTCCATTTTCAGGGTTGGGGATATGCGGGAGGCACTACCTTCCCACGAGAACAACAGTCTGCTGCTTTCTCCCGCCTTCTCAAAGTCTTTCCAGCAAAATAGGGTGACACACCTGTCAAGGCAGTGACCCACACAAACAGTCCATTGGGCACGAGCAAGGGGCTGGCCAGTGCCCAAGGGAATGGCCACCTGACTCATGAGGTTGGAAGCGTGAGCTGGACACACAAACTGCACAGGTATTGGGGAGGCAGAAAGGAAAGGACACACCATGACATGTGACTCCCATCCCAACGGTCTTCATACACCAACCTGTACAGAAAAAAAGAGGACATGGGGCTTGTTGAATGTCAAGGTCCATGGACATGGTTTCAGTTGAAGGGTGTGCCAGGGCTGAGGTACTCCCTGTGCTTGACCACCCTGAGGCTCTTCTGTCCTCTGTGAGGAAATCCTGTCCCCCCAAAACACAAGCCTCAGAGATGCTTGGTTATAAGCACGCCCTATTAAACAGACCAAAGAGGAGTTTCCAAACTCATAGGTTTAAAAAAAAAAAAAACTCCCAAGGGAAAGGTTTCGAAATGTTGACATTTCCCTATGCCACTTCACATAACAGCTTAAGAAAATAATTTCTATTTACATAACATTTTACAGTCTGTAAAGTACTTTCATTTTCACTACCTTCATACAACCATTATCACAACTCCTGAGGTAAAAATGGTTACCGTTGCTGTTGTGATTCTCATATTAAACATGTGAAAACGGGAGCAAAGGCAGGTTAAGATATTCGCCAACGTCCAGCTTTGGTACCAACGCTAGAACTCAAACACAAGCATTCTGGCCAAAAATCCTATGATCTTTCTCTGGATTTCTCTTGGCGTTTCTGTCATCACTTGGCCAACAGCTTCTTGTGATACAGAGGTTTGTTGTACGTTTGTTGTACGTTTGTTGTACATTTGTTGTACGTTTGTTGCAGAGCCCAGCATCTATACAAAATGAAAATATATGACGATGTAGTACAAAGCTGACAGTGAACACTTTTACAAAATCACTGAAAAGATGAAGTTAAACGATATTAAGGACCATCCTGTCTATTTCTGCTAATACCATCCCCTTAGCAGTGCACATCACTGTAATCACCATGAATCCACATTTCACTCGCGTTCACAATATGAATGTACGGGTGCAGTTTTTATTGGCTACACTCTATTCCATTTTGTTCCTGCAAACAATTTACCAACCCGTTTCTCCATTGTGGGCTTTCAAGTTATTTTTCCACTTCTCCTTAAAAACAGAGTTATGAGCTCCTTCCCCTGTGTGCACCTGGCCTCTTCTGACTAACTCAGTTAACCAGACAGGTAAAATTCTTTTTTGTGCGGACACCTGGGTGGCTCAGTCGGTTTAGCATCTCATCTCCCTTCAGCTCAGGGTCCTGGGATTCAAGTCCCTCATCAGGCTCCTTGCTCAGCAGGGACCCTGCTTCTCCCTCTGCCTGCCGTTCCCCCTGCTTGTGCTCTCCCTTTCTCCTCTCTCTCTCTGACAAATAAATAAAATCTTAAAAAAAAAAAAAAAACATTCCTTTTTGTACCTGAGCTACTTATTAAAAGTTAACATTTTGGAACTCAGGAACCCTCTGGAAGGAGGCGTGGGCATTCTCCATTTTAACAGCTCCCTCATGAACTCACACCCCTAAAGTTTAAAAACCATGAGTTATTTATGGGAATCTGTGTTAAGCTAGATGCTGTAGACAATTTAGTGCCTTTCACTCGTTCACCTGATTCTAGTCTAGTGTTCAAGTTCTTCCTACCATTATAAAGTATCTCTTGTCCTCTTATCCTGAGTGGACAACGATATTCTGGCCAACTCCAGGGGAGATGTCGAGGCTTCATCTCAGCCGGAAGAGATGGCCGCCTTTGAGTCCTTAACACATGACTGAGTAGGAGTCCAGGGAGGGGAAGGCTTCTGTCTGAGAATGTATCTGGCACTTTTTCTGATGAGCAATCACCCAACCACTGCATCAACGCCATTATAAACACTCAGACCACCCAACGGAAAGGCAACATTAAGCCTCTTTTTGCAATCAGCTCGCCATGCGTGTATGTGTCTGTGTGTGTGGTTCTGAATATAAAGCAGCCACAGAAAGGGTACATGAATTTCCCAAGATGGCTCCCAGAAGACCTCGAAAAATGTCTGTTTTTTTGTTGTTGTTTTTTTTTGTTTTGTTTTGTTTTACCAAAACATCCATTCAATTAGAACTTGGGAAATAATGTTTTTTACAAAAGCCACCCACCAATATGCTCTTTCAGCATTGCAGCTCTGCTGTGAAATACGGTAGAAAGCTCTGGGCTCTTTCAGGAGGGGTGTGGGAGTCACTTGTCCAAAGGCCTGTGTTCATCACTTTGCAACATGAGTCTGGGACACCCCTGCAGTTTGAGCTCCCAAAGTCAGGCTACCCCTGCGTGTTCTATGGACAGACAAAGCAAGAGGGCCGGGCTCTTTCCCACTGATGACTCTCATGGGTTGACTTGATACGTGGCAGTGGTATTAGAATATCATAAAGAAAAGTCTTTGGGTTTTGGAGCCGGACAGACCCGGATCTGAACCCAGCTCAGTCGGATCTTGTATAGGTCAGCAAACCACTCCGCTACTCCTGGATCTGCTTCTTTTTACTCCGATTTTATCAAAACATCTTAGTCCCGCGGCTCATTTACTCAGCACTGGACTTCAGCAAAAAGCTATCCTGATAAATTGTTTATAAAAGGTGTTCATTGGCTGAGGCTCTGCCCTTTGCAGTACAGCATGTGAGTTCTAGAAACAGCCTTATTGCCTTAAACCTGTAACTTCCAAAATGATGATCCCAGGTTTGGGGCACACTTTGAGCGGAGGTTCTGGTGGGGGAGTTCCAAGCTTCCCTCCCCACTCTCCACCCACAACAGCTCAAAGGTTACCTACTGTTAACAGAGCTCCACCCAAGCCTGTATGGGGGGGGGGGGAGGGAAAAGAAAAGTCCCACCTCTGTGGTAGTCAGAATTCTACAACATGGGATCCCATTCCAGGACTCCTTGCCTAAACCCCAGAACCTGTGAATATGAGGAACTACCCCTCCCACCATTAGATTATGCTGGATGGCACACTTGACCCTGAGGGAGATTATCCACCTGGCCCTTAAAAGCAGAGTGCTTTCTCTGGCTGGTGGCAGAAGAGGAAGGTGGAGAGATTCCAAAGAGAAGGAGAATTGGAGTGTTTGTCCAGTAAGTATGGGCCTCCTTGGGGACACTTTTTATTGACTGCTTCTTTTTTCTTTCTACAGGTTGTATTTCATTTTTTTACATGTCTCATAATTTTTGTTGAACTTATATGTAACATAATGTTTATATTATATTTTAAATATTATGTAATGTGGAAAGCCAAGATATCAGAGTCTCTCCTCTTCCCAGAATTTTGTTGTTCTTGTTCATTGCTATTGTTTTTTAGTCATTTTCCTGAACTAATTCTATGTGTTTTGTTGTGTGTGGTCACTGAAGTCCTTGCTGGTTAGTGTTGCATTCAGCTAATGATCAGAAAGAGATTTCTTTAAGTGCCTAGAACCCATAAGTCTTCTAAGTCTTTGCCAGGAGCTCTGTGTGCAATCAAACAGTTTATACCTTTGCCTTATCCTTCACTTCTCCCTTGCACAGAGCCCCACAGTAAGTCAAAGATGAGAGCTTATGGTCTTATCAAGTCTTTCCTGAGATGTGTAGATCCCTGGGCATACAAACCTACCTATGTATGAATATGGCTTTCTGTAGTCCCAGGAACTTTTCAAATTTCCATACAGACATCCCATTCTTCAGATTTACCTTTTAAACCTTCTGGTTAACTTTTGTTAGCCCCAACTGTCATCCAGGGCATCAGGCAGATGAGATATTCAACAATTGCCTCTCATTGGTTTTGACAAACACCCCTAGGGGAAAGGCTGTTTGCTCCTGCAAGCTCCTTGTCAGGTCAAATAAAGATAGCCTTAACAATGGCATCTAACAGGGGCATCTGGGTGGTTCAGTTGGTTAAGCTTAGGTCATGATCCCAGGGTCCCAGGATCAAGTCCTGCAACCAGATAGAGCCCTGTGTGTCCGGGTCCCTGCTCAGCAGGAAGTCTGCTTCTCTCTCTGCCCCTCCCCTTGCTCCTTGTCTCTCTCTCTCTCCCAATACATAAAATCTTTTTTAAAAAAAAAAGGGGCGGGGGTCTCCCAGGGATCAAGCAGATGGGTCAAATAATGACAGTTCTCTGGAAATGGGGCTTTGAAGGAGCTCCAATCCTATTCTGCCCCCTTTAGTGACTGCCAGGCTGCTGGTTTTCACCATTATCAAAGGTTATCTGTTCTCTCTCTCTCTCTTTTTTTTAAGTTCTTATCTATTTATCTGACAGAGAAAGAGAAAAAGAGAGAGAGAGCACAAACAAGGAGAGCAACTGGCAGAGGGAGAGGGAGAAGCAGGCCCCCCACCAAACAAGGAGCCCGACGTGGGGCTCAATCCCGGGACCCTGGGATCACAACCTGAGCCACAGGCAGATGCTTAGCAACTGAGCCACCCAGGCACCCCAGGTTATCCGCTTTCAAGATCACAGTGGAGTGGGGGCAGGGGTGTGGGGTGGTAGGCATAGTGCAAGTTAAAATATCATAAAGCTCACTATTCTTGTGAAGATTCAGCTATTTTTCTTGAACATTCCTTGGGCTGCTGCAAGCCTTTGGTTCATTTCCAGAGTTCTGAAAAAGTTGCTTCATACTATTTTTGCCAGTGTTCCCATTGCTTCTATGGAGGAAAGAATTTTCAGAAGTCCTTATGGCACCGTTTTCACTGATGTCACTCTTTTTATTTGATTTTAATTAATTTAGATGTAAACAGCCACACAGAATTAGTGGCTACTGTACTGGACAGCACAAGTCTATAAAATAACAATGTAAAGTCAGTTAATCGATTAGAAATCTACTCCACTCTTATATCAGAATACACGAATACAGTAAACTTGAAATCACAAAAACAAAACGAATAACCTGTTTTGAATGTAACAAAATTTTACAACTTTTAGAAAACATTTTAAAACTTTTCAGAACTATATCAGAGCGATATTTCTGAAATATTTCTGAAATATCGCTCTCATTCCCTATATTTTTATGATGAGAAATGGGACCACCAAAGGAAGACAGTCCTAAGGGCTCCCATGTCCTCAATGTCACTGCTGCCCATTGACTGATACAGATTACAGATCACAAAAGTGGGAACAGGGTTGGGGCTGACACGCCAGGCATGCCTGGGCCCATCCTCTTAACTTATAAAGAGGTGTGTTGTGTTTTGTATCATTTCTGTTTCCCCAGGGGAAGTTCATTTTTAAAGTCACTTTGCTAATTTTGAGCATATCTTTGCCTTGCCCTCTGAGAGCACACCTAGGGGACAGCAAGTCTGTGGCCAGAGAGCAGCACATGCGTCTCTCTAAGTACATGGACCTTTGTTTCATGAAAACATTGGCGGGAATATCTAGGGACTAGCGGAACTACGCACACACTTTGTGTTTTCCTAGTTTGCGCACTGGAAGTCCCATGTCCCCAAGAACCTTATTCCCAGGCTGGCATGATAGTCAGTTATCCTGTTTGCAAGTGACAGGAGACAATATCAGACAACACCCTAAATTCAGCTGGGGAATTTCAGGGTTTTGGTGACAGATTATCACATTGTGCACTGCCATTGTTTTCTAGTTCAATAAACTGAAGATCAATCATTTTGGTTTCAAATGTATACACTGGGGTTTAGGGTTAGAGGCTTTTGTTCTCCTAATTGGTTGGATTTTTTTTTTTTTTTAAATAACACTGGTTCTATTCCTGGTTGATAGAATGATGAATATTTGATTTCAGTTAATTTTTCGATGAATGAGGACAGCTCACTCCAGGCACCCATACATAGCTCACTTGACTTCTAGCCCCTGAGAAACAAGGCAATTCCCTGCCCAGCACATCCCATCACACCCACTCAACCTGGGGCACCTCCAAGCGCCAGCACGCACGCGCACCTCCTGCCCACTGGCCAGAAGGGCAACGTGGACATCCTTGCTCGGGCTGCCCTGGGCTTCCAGACTTCCCCAGGTTTCCAGACTTCAGAAAGGCAAACTAAAGCTTGGGTGAATGGGAGCAAGAAGCTTGTCCAAGGTATCCACAATGTTAGGCAATCCAGAAAAAAATTGGTTTACTCTCCCAGATTTCAGCCTGCCAAACCCTCTTTGGCACGAACCACCAAAGCTCCCTTTCCATCATTTTTAAGAGGCTTAACAAAGAAATAAGTGACGATATTCTGAGATAGAGAAACACCATTCTTGTAAATCCCTAGGACACCTTCTCCCCCAGGGAGCCTTCCCTGCCACCAAGGCTAAGTTCAGGGTCCCTTTCCCATGATCCCATGTTCCTGAGCAGAAAAAGCAGGCACTTAGCTCTCTTTTTTGCAAATTGCCTTTTACCATGTTGGCCTCCCCAGCCGGACTGGGAGCCTCTTGGGAGAACAGGATTTGCCTTAGTTACCTCTCTACACAAGCACAGCTCCAAGCATAAGACCTTGTGCATCTCCTGCAATACATGGCCTGTATTTACATGCTTCCCACATATACATGTGCAGCTCTCAATGAACATTTATTGGACTCAACCCAAGGTGGCTATGCCCAGAACAGAGAATGTGGGTTTTTTAGGGATCCTAACAGCCAAACAATTTAAAATCAGGTCTTTGGGTGTTTTATGCAAGTAATGAATCATGGAATTTTAAAAAAAGAAGAAGAAATTCAATATGTAATAAAGCCTAGGGAAAAAAGTGGAACAGTGAACAAGACCAAGGAAATCTAAGAGAAGAGAAAAGGAAAAGCCTTTGAGGGACAGAAGGGGGACAATGCAGTCTTCATAAAACTTCACCAGATGGCTTTGAACCTTTCCTTAGTGACCACAGAGGCTCCGCACCAAGCTGTTGCTCCTTTCTCAACGACGGTCAGGAGTTCTGCGGGAGGACTACCTGCCCTGTCTCCCCCTACCCCCACTTCGTAGAAAACAATTGAAAGGGTTGCCTGGCGTCTTCCTTCCTGGTGTCAAGTGTTTCAAACACATCATGTGTGTTCGCTCTCACACGGGAATCCTTAGTAGGCTTTTCTTCACTTCCCATCATTTAAAATGCAAACATCAAAAGAGAAGCAAAGCCCATTTAAAACTAAATAACGCCATTGATGGAGAACCCAGGAGGGCCAGGGTGGGGCTTAGAGCCAGGTTTGCTTGGGTGATCCAAGGGGCAGGCCACCACACGTGGACTCCAGATCGAACCTCAGCGGGCCCCTTGGCCCTGGGAGGCTCCAGCCCCCAAAACAGCAAATCCCCATAAAGCCCTTCAGTTTCTGGGGTACTCACGGAGCCGGATTCCTGAAGGCAAGCAAACAAAGAGCTGTTCTGTCACATGTTTGTGTTGGACGCCCAAGTGTGTCTGTAAAAGGACGAGTATCTACTAGTAGATTAACATTAAGAAAAAGTCAAGATTAGGGAAAGGAAAAAAAAAATCTGAGAGTCTGCAGCAGCTCAGACTCTGGGCCTAGCCGACTGAGGGCCACCGAGGGACCCGTGCTTCCTCCTGACCCCGCTGCTGGTCACCGCGGAGGGGGCGTCCGGGGGTCCCCGGGCCTAGGGCGACAGCTGGGGGAGGGGGAGGGGTTCCTGCAGGGGCAGCGCGGAGGAGGGCTGCTCTCCGAGTCCCCTGCTTGCCCCACCCTCCAACCCTGCCCCTGCCCGCACTGTTCCACCCAGTCGAGCCTGTTGAACAATTTCTCTTCTGAAACAGCCTCCTCCGTGCAGCCTCATTCCATGTTCAGTGACATGAAAGAGATACTAATGCCGATTATCAAAGGCATGTGCTCCAAACCGCCCAGGCCTAATGCCTGGGGGGTGTAACTTTATCTCTTCCTCCGACTTCTCCATCCTCCCGCTGTGCAGGGCTCGGGGCGAGTAGCACTTCGTTTCTCCCCCTGCTCATTTCACATCAGATATTCATCGGAGTGGGGAGAGCAGGAATTCATACCGTCAGCTTGTAGGTCACATTCAGGCAAACATGCTTCTCAGAGCCAAACACAGGAGCAGAAAGCTGACAGCCAGGGGCTCCCCGGGGAGCAGGATCCGTGGAGGGCTGGCCTGCAGACCTCCTTCTCCATCGGCCACCTCATATGGGTCCTCTCCCATTGACAGTGTCCCCGCACAAACCCACAGAAACTTGGGTCAGTCCCTTCCTCGGAACAAAAGATCTGACACTTTCCGGGACTGGGCTAATTCTTTTCTGCTCTGGACGTTCAAGACCTGAGCTGTGCAACAACAGGGGCGGGGTGGGGGTGGGGGGAGCGCATCCGCCTGCCTGCCGTGGGATAGTACACAACCATGACAATGATGTGTAGAAGGTAGAAGAAAATTTCCTGATGGGAAAAAATGCTCATCGTGCATCACTAAAGGGGAATGCGGAGCACAAAACACTACATGCAAGGATGCCTGGGTGGCTCAGTCGGTTAAGTGTCTTCCTTGGGCTGGGGACACTGTGTCGGGGTCCTGGGATTGAGTCCTGCATGGGGCTCCCTGCTCAGCGGGAAGTCTGCTTCTCTCTCTCCCTCTGCCCCTCCACCCCGTTCATTCTTTCTCTCCCTCTCTCTCTCTCTCGCTGACTCTCAAATAAACAAAATTTTAAATTAAAAAAAAAAAAAACACTACATGCAGAATGATTTCAGTTTTCTACAACAAAACGGAGTAGATTGTGTGTTGTGAGTGCACAGGTGAAGTCGAAAAGGAATTCTACCAAACCGGCAACGGTGGTTGTGACAGAGCAATGGGACCATACGTGACTTTGCCTTGATTTTTTTCTTTGCTTATGTCTATTTCCTAGCTGGGCCACCAAGTGCATTATTTCTCTATGATATAAAAATGTAAGATTAAATTGACTGACACATAGTATAGAAAAGAAAAACATTCTTTTAAAGAAACTGCCCATGTGTGTAGCTGTACCCAAAGGGATAATTTTTTTTTTAAAGATTTTTTATTTATTTATTATTTGACAGAGAGAAATTACAAGTACACTGAGAGGCAGGCAGAGAGAGAGAGAAGGAAGCAGGCTCCCTGCTGAGCAGAGAGCCCGATGTGGGACTCGATCCCAGGAACCTGAGATCATGACCTGAGCCAAAGGCAGCAGCTTAACCCACTGAGCCACCCAGGCACCCCAACCAAAGGGATAATTTTTAACGACTTTTTTTTTTTTTCCCCAAAAGAGCAAGTAACATAGTAAACTTCTCTGCACTGCTCATTAGATCTACGGATTCCCCCACTGTAGAGTGCCAGGAACAGGGATAGAAATCTCAATTCAGTTCTGAAAATGAGGTGGCCAAAATGAATCTCACTATCTACCTCTGAGTCATTTTTTTCTCAGGCTCTCCAGGGAGGAATGTGTTAGGACCACACACCTGTATTGCTCTGGTTCTAGGATTAATTGAGGTAATGGAGGGGCGCCTGGGTGGTTCAGTCGTTAAGCATCTGCCCTCCTCTCAGGTCATGATCCCAGAGTCCTGCTCCACAGGAAGCCTGCTTCTCCCTCTCCCACTTCCCCTGCTTGTGTTCCCTCTCTCGCTGTGTCCCTCTCTGTCAAATAAATAAATAAAATCTTTAAAAATAAAAAACAAATTAGAAAAATGAGGTAAGGGAAGATAACTGCAAATCACAACTCACCATAGAAAGGTGGGTTCTTGGGTCTTTTGTCAGCTGTATGGTACCCAGGAGCAGTCCTCAAAACCTCACCTAAAAGCCTCACCCTCTGTCTCCCATTAGTCTTCTGTGTTTGAGGAGGGCCTGAGTTTTAGGCCTCACCAGAGGGAGCAAAGGGTAAGATGGCCCCTCCCCGCCATCTTACATCTGAACATGGCTGGACCGTGGAAGAGCTTGAGGTGTCTGAGAATGGTCTGAGAACCGAGTCTAATGGCAGAAGGACACAGGGAGAGAAACCCAGGGAAGATATTGCACAAAAATGGCCAATGGCCCGACGAGGCTCTTCAGTAGCTGATCCATCGAATTCACGATTGGAGGACAGGATGAGAAAGAAAATGTTTGGATAGTATGAGAGGCAAAACTCAACTGGAGTTTCTTGCCACATAGAAACTACACACTCCATAAATATGTGTATATTCCTCACCACACACACACACACACACACACACACACACACACACACACACCACACATGCTCTTGGGCCCGACACTGTCTTCTTCATCCAGTAGCTGGTTGGAAAGGCTGTATCCAGGTTAGCCGTGAGCCGCCCTGGGATTCCAGCATTAGACGTACCTGTAGGCCCAAGGACAAACCCAGCTCCAAAGGCCAGTCTGGGCAGCAGGCTTGAGAGGGTCTGAGTTCCCACAATTGTACACAGATTTGCTGCAAGAATCAATACTGCAAAGGGTGCTCTCTCACCCTAACTAAACTAATACTTGATCTCAGGCCCTTTGAACAAAACACAGCCTTGGTTTCCAACAAGCAGTTCTGTACATGAAAGAAACCCCAGGTCTAGAACTGGGGCCGAATGAAACAGGAAGAAATCGAAGTTCATGTCTCCTTTGGTGGAGCTTTGCCTCCCTAAACCCTACCAAACAGGACCCACCCCAGGCTGAGCATTCACAGACATTCTGGAACATTCTACCTTCCCGAAACAGCAGGATAGCATTGGCCCGGCTTCTCTTCTCTGAAATCCTTCTGGCCAGAGCAGAGAACCACCCCCCTCCCGCCACCATCCCACCCTGTGGACCAGGACCCTGCACACTTTCATCGAACTCCCAGCTCAGAATGGTGATTCACAAGGACACTCAGAGGCTGAACCTCACAGCCAGACCACAGTGGGCCTGCCCTGCTCCATGAAGCTGTGCTGGTCCTGCATGCACCCACCTCCCACTGCCCAGAGCCTCCCCGAACCCTCCAGCTCCCCACCCCCTGCTCGCAGGCATCTGCTGCCCTCTGCTGCCCCCAGGTGGCTGACAGCAGAAGCCCTGGAAGGATCTAGAAGGGCTTGGGGGGCGGGGGGGGGGGGAGGATTGGCGGTCCCTCCCCTCCACAGCCAGGTATATCTGATTCCAACTGTACGCATTCTATTTAGGAGGTCAGTGATTCCCCAAAAGGAAGTAAAGCTAAGATGCGCACCTAACTGCCTGCCCTTCAGCCAAGGGCTCAGCTCCTGGCATTATTTTTCCTGATGAAGTTTAGCCAAATGAATAGGAAAAAACATAAAACTACAAATCAAGGGAATCAAGTTCTAGACCTGGTCTTTCCCTCTTGCTAACAGGAAGCTCAGCTCCCCAGAGTGTTTCTTCGTGAATAATACCTTTTCTATCTACTCGGGATGGGGAGGAGGAGTCATTTAAGAAATGGGCCCTGGAGCATGGGGACACCTTAACGAAAATAAAGCCCTCCCCAGGCAGGAGTCCCAGAGGAGACACACGATGCCCACAGAAACTGGAATGCACAGAAACGACGAGTGCTTTTTTTTAGCATAAGTACATCTCCAGGATTTCATGTGACAGACTGACTGTGAACATTTTTCATCATTTATCTGGCATTCAAAGGTAAGTAGGCATTTGGTCTGGGAGAGTTTTGTTTGTTTCTTTTTTGTTGTTTTATTTCTTTTTTGTTGTTTTTTGTTCTTTTTTTCTTAAATCCTGAAACTCTACCCCCAAATGCAGGCATCCCTACATCCCTACGTGAGCAGGACACTTCCTTAAACACCTACCCTATAGCCGGCTTCCCAGCAGCACGGGACCACGGGCATTGAAGCATAGTTAGAGTTTTCTTTCGGGAAGGAAAAGAATGAACTCAGAACCCCCAGCTGGAGGGTGCCTGGATGTGGGAGGTCTGCAGGCCCCGTACCGCTTCTGCTTATGCTGGGCACCTTGGGACAAGGGCATCAGCTGGCCTTGGGAGTTGCCTCTTATCTGGTTCCAGCTAATATTTTTCTCAAAGTCAGAGATGAAAAACACTTTTAAAGCCCCAGCATGTTTCAGACATCTGTTCTTCATTTTCTTTGGTGGGGATTTTGTCTCAATCTTGTATAAGGGCTCAAGCATGCATCTGAGTATCCGGTCTGGGCTCTAAGCCGGTGGAGTTCTGGAGTTGGTGTTTCTCTCTAGATAGGGGACATGACGCCTGCATTGGTTCCCAAAGCCACTGGATACCCATTGCCTCATTTCATCTTCGAATGTCAGGAAATAACAAGGCACAGAGCAATAGACCTGAACACGGGCTGTATGCTGGAACTATCTGGGGAGCTTTTTTAAACCCCGATGCCCACACCATACCGCAGATCAGTTACCTCGGAATCTCTGGGTGTGGGGACCCTGGCATTAGCCTTTCCCCACGTCTCCAAGTGACTCCGATGACAGAGAACACTTGTTTGGAGCAGCAGTTCTCCAAAGGTGGTCCCTGGACCAGCAGCACTAACATCCCCTGGGAATTTGTTAGAAATGCACACCCCTGGACCCACCCAGCTGCTGAATTGGGAACCTGGGGTGGGCTGTCCAGGGATTCTGACGCATCCCGACCATCGAGGACCCCTGGCGCGGAGGAGAGCACAGGCTTTCAAAGCTAAAACAATCTGGGCCCAGCTATAACCGCCAAGGACCTCTCAAAATTCAGCTTTGGCACCTGCAAAATGGAGGTGATGCTATCTGCCTTGTGCATCTGGGGTTGGGAGAGTCAGTGAAATCAGGTGCATGCGTTGCCCAGGAAAAAACCTGACAAGAGTTCAGCAAATGCCGTGAGCAGCGCCCCCCACCCCGGCTCACACACATAAAGGGAGTTCCTGGGCTGCTGGTGCTGAAACCAGGTGGCCGTGATTTGGCACTTGGTCAGCACATGGCACTTCCCTTGGAACAACCCTCTGAGAGACATGGGACAAGCATTACAGTCTCTGTCTCACAAGAGGAAGAGCTAAGGGCTTGAAGACACTTGCCAGAGACACCACGAGTCTGGTCCAGGCCGGCTAAGCCCACGGCGGACTGACCCCAATACGGGGCTCCCTCTCTAAACCTGTGAGTCACATCGGTGGGTGACGCTAATATCCATCCAGAACTCTGTTAGCAACAGCACACTAGAGTCTCACTCTCAGAGAAGGGCTGTTATCTGTAGCCTCATCAACACGGGCAAATGAGTACTAGGGCCGGCTTCTTGGGGGACAAATCCATGTGTCCACCTGGGCCCGTGAGTGGTAGAATGTTCTCGAACCAATTTGCCCCCACATTATCATTTTGCACTGGGCCTCACAGGTTGTGTAGCTGATCCTGCTTCAGGCAGAGAAAGACTTAGCAACTCGTACCAGGTCACCCATCTGGGAGGCGGCAGAGCCTGGATTAAGACTCTGGGTGCTGGCTCCAGGCCTGGGCTCCTGGTAAGAACACTCTGGTTTGAAGAGGGAACACTTCTTACACAGGCAAACACTTAGCAGAAGAAGGAATTTCACAGGCTGTTGGCAGAGCATTGGAACTTAAAATGAGTCCTCCCCTCATTGTGAAGGGAGTGACCTGTCCATGTTTATGCCATGACTTGCAGAAAGAGAATGTTAATTTTCAAGTGCCAAAGATGTAGCTCTATTTCGATTTTTATTTATGAGTAAGAGAAAAATCAGAGATGATCATTTTTCTCCTCCCACTTCAAGAAAATCTACTCAGAACATTCCCCAAACTTGAGTGCTCCTGGTAAATCCCAACGCCTGTCTTGGTCAGCATGGGCAGTTATCACAGAGGCCCGTAGACCTGGTGGCTTAAACAGCAGAAATTTATTTCTCACAGTTCTGGAAGCTGGAGGTCGACAAGCAGGGTGCCTGTGTGGTCCAGTGCTCATGAGGGCCCTCTTCCAGGTCGCCTACTTCTTGGCAAGCAAGATGACATGAGAGTGCTCTGAGGTCCTCCTAAAGGCACCAGTCCCATTCATGAAGGCTCTACACTCACACACTCCTCGACTCACAGCCTAGTCGTCCCCCAAAAGCCCCACTTCCGGACACCATCACCCTAGGGTTAGAATTTCAACATAGAAACTTTGAGAGGACACACACATTCAGACCGTTGCAAGGAATGCCATGACCTCACCTCCTTCCTAATGTAAGCAAACTGCCCCAAATTTCATGGTATAGCAGTGTGCCTAGTTGTACAAGATTGTGACACAGATACAGAATTGGCAACATCCTGGACCCTCTCCTCTTATGTCTTCTTTCCTTCTCCATAACACGACCCTAGGATTCTCTCTTCCATCCTTGTGGCTCTCTGTGTCAGAACCTAGAAGATTTGCTCAGGTGTGTTCACACCTTAACACTGCTCTAATCCACGCATACTTCTCAATGTTTGCCTTCAGTGGAATGAAAAGCTTTATTCCCCTTAAAACATTTTTCAGGTATGTGTCAGAAACCCACTTGAGGGTCTGGGAAAAAATGGGCGGTGGAATATCCCGCCTTGTGTGAGTGAGAATCAGCCATAAATCTGTGGGGGAAATCCGTAGTCTTCAATGAACCACGTTCCCTCTCTCACTCTCCTCCCGCTGCCCCTCACCCAATTCACCTGTCATCCCTCTCAGGGAAGATGTGGGTTCATAGTCACAAAGGCTCTTAGATCTCTGCGATAAACATGCCAGACAGGAAGGAAAAGGGAGTGGCCAGAGAAACAAACAGGTATGAGGCAGAAGTGTCCCACTTGTGTGTCCTCAGGGGGACTTGAAACTCAAAGTTCAAGTCAACTGTAAGCCAGTGGAAGGCATTGGGTATCCTAAGCGTGCACATTCCAGAGTCCCAGCCCATTCTGGCTGAGTTCAATCTAAACCACTCGAAGTTTAGAGAACTATGTTTGAAGAGTCCATGAAAGAGAAACTGTTGTTGGAAGCAGGAAGCGATTAGAAAATGGGTAAGAACTTCAAAAAGGGAAGGAAAGAGATTAAGATAAATGTCAGCCAAGTGTCTGCGTTGATAATGAACAGACTTAAGACAACCGTCTTAGGAGAAGAAAAGGGCCCTGGTGGACGGAGACAAGTCCAAGGCTCTCCAGGGAGAAAGGTATTATCTGAGTCAACTGAACGGTTGACGACACTCAAGTCAGGACCAAATGGCCTTTTGTGAAGGACGTGCATCTGTTCAAATTTTGGTGTCCAGAGGAGAATGGATAGGTATTAACGAAGTCCCCCGGAAAAAGACAGAGAAGGGAGAAGATGATACTGAATCTCAACAACTCAAAACCTGGAACATCACTAAGGATACTGTAGCATGTCACACGATGCTCCGTGTAGATGGTAATTTAACACTTTTCTTCTAATAATCTCATATTTTTAATTTTTTAAAAGATTTTACTTATTTATTTGACAGACAGAGATCAAAAGTAGGCAGAGAGAGAGAGGAGGAAGCAGGCTCCCTGCTGAGCAGAGAGCCCGATGCAGGGCTCCATCCCAGGACCCTGAGATCATGACCTGAGCCGAAGGCAGAGGCTCAACCCACTGAGCCACCCAGGTGCCCCAATAATCTCATGTTTTAAAGAAAAGAGTGGAGTGGACAACAGAACCTAGAGAGTGCATACACATGAGAAAGAACAGATCTGAAAAAGACCTCACTCCAAACAATGCCCTTGGAAAGGTCAAGAAGGCATAATCCAAAGGCTACATGGTTAGTGAGCCTAAAAATAGAGGATAGCAACAAAAGGAAAATGTAAATAAGTAATTCTGGAAGTTTGGAATGAAGCAGAAACATTTTAGCAAGGATTTGCTTCGATCAAGTATTCAAGCTGTTTTGCCAAATTCATGATCTGGTCATTACTGCTTTCATCCAGCGGAAGTGTAGGAGTGTCCTGGATCGGGCAGGGTATGTGACCTGATCTAGTAGGGGAAGAGCAGAACACTAGGCTTCTGGGAAAACTCAGGACCCCTGACAACAAGGTAGCTCCTCTTGCTCCTAAAGCAAGCAAACAGTAAGTTCTCTTATCCATTCACATTTAGGAGTTGAAAGAGAAAAACCCTTCTAACCCCCAAGGGAGATGTGTTGTTGGGGAAGAATGGGGATGGGGTTCTAGATCCCTAATGGTTGGACATGCCTGAGGCCTCCCAACTCCATGTTCTGGAACCAGCTTGCATCCTAAGGAGATACTGAATATGTCAACAAGAAGAGGAATGTTGCTAACAAGAAGTTTGCCAGTACCCCAGGCAGAACAGACTGAAAAACCACACCAGGACTTTGTTTGGGCTACATCCAGATCATCTCCCCAAGCCTCGAGGCTCTCTGCATTCCTACTCTCTCAGCCTCGTGGGAGACCCCACTCACTGTGCCCACACGTCTCTGAGTGCAGCCTGGGACTCTCTAATCTGAGAAGCAACCACACAGGGTTGTGTGAGGCTAGAAGAAATAGGGAGCCACCTTCCCAGTAATGTAAGGCAACACAGCACACACAGTAGCCTTGGGCTACTGCATTTCTCTCCCTGGGATCAGTCCCAGATCTACCGCTTTCTCAGTGTGTAACTCGGAGCACATTACTTCTTTAAGTTTCTGTTTCATCATCTGTAAGACAGGGATGATGATGATCACAGAACCTTCCTCTTTGGATCATGCCCATGTGCTCTTGGAGCCAGAGGAAAGGAAAACTTGCATCCCCATAGGGCTTCCAGACATCCAAGAGACGGTGATGCCATGACAACAGGTTGGAAGTCAACAATCAGGGGGAAGTCAACAACTCAAGGCAGAGACAGACAGAGCTCCCTAATATTCCCAATTTTTTCCATTTTGGCCAACTATTCATTCAGAATTAGCAAAGCAGTTGAGATCTTAACACCAAGGAGGGGACTCAAGGCTGCATTGCCTTGACGTGGTACACTGTTTCTATTATACCAGGCTCTGCTCTGGTTAAGAAATCCACTATACATTTCTTTTTTACTTGGCTTAAATTCATCCTTTCCTTCCTTTAATTCAACTAAATGCCTATGGGTAAATGCTGATCAGGGAAATACAGGTTTATTGTTCTGGCTTTTTTTTTTTTTTTTAATATGGACTAAATTATGTCTCCAACCACCATAGCTTTGTCAGTAGGTTTAACTGCCCAAGCTCCTCTTTTCTGAGCAGGAACTTTGCACACAAAGCAACACAGGGTAATGTGGTTGTGGGAGAAAGTTAAGTGTTCTCATTGAACACACAGCCACCTGCCAACGGGGCTAGTGGAACTGGTGATGTTCACTTGGACGGGAATAGGCCAATATCCAGTTGTCATGTCGACCTTGGTGAGGCTCTCAGGGCAGTAGTAAACAGACAACTTACGTCAATATGGTGATGGTCTCACTTAAGAATCACTGATTTTTACACATGTAACATCTGAACATCTCACTCGGAGATGATTATTTACGGCCAAATTGAGGGCTTTCTTTAATAAGAAAAAATATCTTTGATATTAGAAATTCTTCCTCACACACATGCCCAGTAGAAAACTGCAAATACTTGAGAATATGGGAAGAATACCAAACAGGGCAGAAGGCAGGTCCTGTTTATTTCAGCCACTTTCCAGCTCATCAGATAAGAGGACCACAGTGTCAGAAAGAAGACAGTGAGACAAAACGGACATAGTTCAGTCATGGTAGACCCTGTTGGTTTGGCCTGCTAAGTGTTGGGAAGACCATCCTCTAAGCTTGGACCAGTGGTTGGCAGAAATAAATGGAAACATTGGTGACGTTCTTGTTTAACTTGTGGGGGGGTTTTAGCAGCATTTATCATTATTCTTTTTAATTGTGGTAAAATACACAGAACATAAAATTCACAACAACCATTTTGAGCGTGCAGCCCGCTGGCATTTCATGTGTTCACGTTGTTGGGGACCCATCACCACCAAGATGGAAACCCACCTTTCCATCTTGCAACACTGAAACTCAACATCCATTAAATAACGACTCCCCATTCCCCTGCACCCATTGCTCTCACAAGTACCTGGGAGTCACCATTCTCCTTCTGTCTCCTTGAATTTGACCACAACAGGTATCTTGTGTACCTGGAGCCAGACAGTATCTGTCTTTTGTGACCGGCGTATTTCATTTAGCAGAAGGTCTTCAAAGTTCATCTATATTTTAGCCTGTGTCCAAATTTCCTTCCTTTCTAAAGCTGAATGATATTCCAAGGATGTAATGTATAAACCACATTTGGTTTATCCATTCCTCTGTAGATAAACAATTGAGCTGTATACCTTTGGGTCATTGTAAATAATGCTGCTACGAACATGGGTTTAGAGTGAACCCTTCAAGACCCTACTTTCATCCCTTTTGACTGTAAACCCAGAGGGTCTTCTTTAATTAGTGATCTTTTAGAATGGCTGAAAAATGAATAAGTCTGAATATGATTTCCTTTCTCACAAGAAACTATGCAATGATCTTTAGTGACATGTGAAGTGTATTCAAATATCATACTGTGGTATACTCCCGTAGACTGAGCAGACATTCCACTAACTGCTACCTCCTAGTCTGAGGAGTTGTCTAAAATTCAATGCAAAGGAAGTTTTCCCTTTTCTAAACATTTTCGAAACTTTGCCTCTTCCCACAGCAAGAAAGGACACAATCAACCAGGGAAGTTAAAATTATAAAATCAATACTGTGTTCACCCTACCCTGGTATCCTCCACAATTTTTTTATTAGGACTTTTTAAAAAACACATAACATAAACTAGTGGTAAGTATATTCACATAGTTGGACCACAGAGCTTCAGAACTTTTCTCATCTTGCAAAACTGCAACTCTGGACCTATTTAAAAACTCACCACTTCCCCCGTCCTCAACACTCCCTGTAACCAACACTCTACTTTCTTTTTCTAGGAGTTTACCTACATTAGATAACTCTTATAAGTGGTACAATTAATTAAACATTAGACAGAACCTCTAGGCAATAAAGGAAAGTATCTATTTATTGACCATTAACCATGGTGTATACACACAAAGAGTGCTTTGGTAAATTTTTTACAAACCTCTCATTTGTTAGGGATTTAAGAATGCTAACTTCCCCTGAAAGAGAATGACTCAATTTTAGCCAAATATTTGATGAGCAATTAAAGGTTTTATGACAGAGCCTATCTACTTCAGCCAATAAAGGGAAAGTTATTTTGAAAAACACCTGCTATCATTTCAGACTTCTTTGGCGGTTGATATGTCTTGGAGAGAGTTGGCCTTTCTGTGGGTCATGTGTGTGAGGAGGCTGGCAGGGCCTGGAACACTCACTCTTGGTCAGAGTTCTCCTCAGTGGCTAAGATTTCTTCAGGATTCTTACAAGGAACTAGTCAACAAGGCAAAAATGAACTTCAGTCTTTTCCGAGTGATATAACAACACTGTCCTGGCCTCACTTCCACTCTTCGACCCGACCACACAGGCGGAGCTCTCCCCAAGGGACCTCTTCTTCCAGCAGCCCTCCTCCCTCACACAGTCCCCCCCCCGCCCATGAGCCACTAGCCCTGCCCTCCCTCCCCCATTCCTGAGATCCTCAAGGATGTTGCCACCTCAGAAGAGCGACTTCCCCAACCTTACTCCTTTTGTCATGGTATGACAGGTACAGAAAATGGTAAAGGGACACTAAATGTCTTTGCCAAATGACCTTCCTTCTCCCTTTGCCATTCTCCCTCTTCCTCCTGGCTCCCTCCCTATCACTTCCACTGCCTGGCCTCTTCTGGCCTCTAGGGATCCCTATTTACCAATAAGCCAGTCAACTACTCACCATCGATACCTACTGACAGCCTGCCAACAGAGGCCCAGGCCCAGGAAATCAAAAGGAAGGAACATGGAGCAGGTTCAGTCATATCACTAGATGAGCTTTGGGACCACCGTTCCTTCCCCCTGGATTAAAGTATTTACAGAAGGCATTCCTGAGGAAGGAGCTCCACCCAGGATTCAAGAAGCTAAATGTCAGGTCTAAGACATGACTTTACCCCACTTACACACTAACAGGTTAGCCTGATTCTACTTCATGGAGGCTGGCAGGAAACAGGAGCTCCTGGGTCAGAAACAAAAGGACTATACTCGTGACACAGCAGGTAACATGAGCATCAACATAATGGCACCAGCTTCTCTTGCCCTCAAGGTCCACAGCAGTGATCCCAGCCCTAATCAGTATTATAGGTAAAGTGGCCCAGGAGCACCAAGCTTGGAGAATCCACTGTTTTCACAGCCAACAGTTAGCAAGTCTGCTTTTTAGGGGCAGAGGGTGGGGAGACATTACCTCATTTCTCAAGTGCATCGGCAGCAAGAACAACTTTAAAGGTGGCCTGGGGGAAAGAGCAATCTTGGCACAGTCCACAAGCACACATTCGGCCTGAGGAGGACTCTCTCTCCCAACACTGGCTCCCAGATTTAGCCCTACCAGTAACTAGTCGTGTGACTTTCAACAAGTAACATTTCTGGCTCAACAACCTTTCTGGCTCCTTGTTCTCCTCATCAATACAAGAGTAATCCATACCCATTTGTCCCACGGAGCCAGAGAATCCATGTGGGAAGTGGGAGGCTGGTGGAATTTTGTGGAAATAAGGAAGGGTCTGGCTTCCTGCTTGGGAAGCCACATGGAATCCCCAAGTCACTCCTGAGTCTCCCTCAAGCCATGCAAAAAGAGCAGTGTTTTGCAAATAGGTTTGAGGCCCAAGTTCCAGAAGGTCAATTTGAGCGTATTATGCTAGAAGGCCCAATTCTCCTCAGCTTCCCTCACTCTTTATGGAGAAAGCCCACCTCTGGCCTGATACTGAACACGAAGTGTTCCAGAAACGTCCACCCTGCCACCCTCTCTACTCTTGCACCCTCCACCCTGCTCTCTACTTCCACTTATTCATCCTACACCTCTCACCTGAGAGCTCCTTTTCTCTCCTAAAAGGTCACATGTCCAGAAGCATCAAAGGTTGACCAGATCTGTGCTCACGTAGACTAGGGAACTGTGGACCACACAGTACAGACGCAGAAGACGTGCTCATCTGAAAACTTCTGCCCATGACATTATGTTCTAAAAAGGCAATCTAACTTACAAATCGTATCCAAGCTAGTAGCAGTCTAAGCTTCATAAGAAGTCGTTCATTTTCTTCAAAAGTTTTAGCAAAAATGGAGCAGAACTAAAGCAAAATAGAAATCTAACATCCCTCAGTCAATAACCCTGGAAATATATAACTTTCTGATGGGATCCTGAGAAACGAACCTGAAGGTGGAAATGTTAGATTTAATGGAGGGAAACACTTAGATGACCCTCAGGTCACTCTAATTATGCCCTGAGGACACCAGCTGAGCTGCCCAGGCCACTGGCCAAAGGCTTCATCCTCACAAGCCACCGTACCCCCAACCTTCTAGACGTCAACACACCAAAACACGTATGTCCTCTGTTCAATAGGCAAAGTGGATATAATTATCCCATTTTAAAGATGACCAAACTGAAACACCTAGAGGATGTGTGACTTAACGAGGATGCGACATTTGGCAGGAGGCCAAGCTGGAATCGGCCCAAGGTCTCCCGCCCCATAGTCAAGCCGCATTGCACATCTGGCTCTGCTTCCTCCAAATTATTTGTAGGAAATGCCTGAATCATTGGGCCAAAGATGGAAAAGAAAAACAACTCAGTTACTTTAAGGAAGTCCAGGCTGATGGAGATATGTACCACATGCATAGCTAGGAAGATAGTTAACGTGTAGATAGGTAGGTAGATGAGTATGCAAATAGGAAAAAAAAAATGTGTGCATACATATCCATAAACATTTGAGGCAACTTAGAAAATGATCCACAGTCTACAACAGAAAAGTAAATAATAAAACCAGAATCGAATTCGGTTGAAAGGAACAAGTGAACGATGCCACCAGTCACCACGGTGTGACAGGCTGTTGTCAGGGCCCAGACTCAGTCCTGAGTCCCCTGACATTGTATGGAATATACTTGTCCCTGTCAATCTTATGTTCACTGAGAGAAATAAAAGCCTTCGAGATTCTTATAAAAAGGACTTTGGGTAACACGATTAAGTCTTCCGCTGCGCTTTTGCAGAATACCCAGGTTCGCTCTTCACAAGAACATTTCTGTGTCAGCTGCCCTCTATAAAAGCTGAAGACACGATATTCAATCTTAATTTGTTGGATGCTTTTCTATGGGAAGCTAAGATAACGAGGTCCAGGAACATAGCTTTCAGATGACCTAACTCAGAGCTAAGGTGTACGTGGTCTCGCGCCCTGTTTTCTGTCTCTTCACATCTAATTCCCCGAGACAGGAAGAGTTCTCGATATGTAGGCATCTGACACCCCATAAACATCCCAGCTGAGAAGTTACAGATGTCCCGGACTCAGATACCCAGGAGTTAGGAAGCCAGGCAGAAGAGAAGAGGTGCAAATAAAGAGAGAAAATCACAAGGACTATAAATGGAGGATTCTAGATAAGATTGCTTTTATGCTGCATGTAAATTAACAGAGACCTGTTCCAAGCGTCAGTCACGTCAGCTTTGATCCCCGCGTCCAGTCCTGATGCAAGCTTCTGATTCTCGAAGGCTTCGATTCCTGCATCCACTTGGAAGTTTCTGCACGAAAGGCGCCATGTAACTACCTTACGTTTGGTGGACTGGTTCGTTGTCCAAAGCCTCTAACTGCCGTCTCATCCCACGGTGACTCTCGTGAGCCTGTTTGCAGGCTCCAGCGGCCACGTGCCTGCTCCCTCTGACACATCTCCGTTCACGGAAATAGATTTTCCTCTCCGATTCCAGCTGCAAGCCAGACCAGCAGGTGTAGTCTCTGAAAGAGTAAATCAAGAAAGAGGATGGGAATGGTACTTGGATAAATACATATCCAGTCCCACAAATACTTACTGAGCTCTTAGTACGGCTGGAACCGGGCTGGGTGTCGCGCTTTCAAAGATATGATGAATAAAGCCTGTCCAACAGTGAGCTCATGATTAACAGGGAAAAATGCGTGGTTGGCACCCAATCCTTCGCAGGAAATCAGGCCCTTGAGCAAACACATTATCACACTCCACACGTTGATTGCTGCGACAAAGGAAGGAATGCAGCGCGGGGACTGGAGAAGCCCTTTCTGATTGAGAGGATGGGAACTTTTCAGACAGCGATTGCCCATTCAACCTCCCTTCCAACCACCCCGGGTCCTTGCCAACAGAACCCGGATTTTGTTCAGGGACCCACCCATAACAGAAGGAACCCACGGGAATAAATCTAGTCCAAGCCAGTCGTGGTAATCCATTCCTCTTGCCAGGGTGGACATGTGGTGAAATTAAGGCCCAGAAAATATGACAGGAAGGAGGCTGGGGGGACTTCCAGGAATGGTTTCTTTGTTCTCAAAAAGAAATGTCCATTTTCCTCGGGACCCTGCTGTCTGACTCTGATGAATGGAAGTGTCGGCCACCTGGGACTGCGGCGTACTTGTCAAGGGGCACCTGGCAGTCGGTTCCCCGGTGTTTATGTGTGTGGCTGTGTAATTGCTCGGGTGTGGATAGAGGCACTTATCTACAAAGCTGGGAGCTTCTTCAGAGCAAGGATGAGGACTTCCATATTCCACACCATTTTCCCTTCCCTCCAGGACCTAGTACATAGATAGCACCACCGAAATGTCTTTGAATAAATCAATACACAGCAAACCTACTCCCGAAATTTATTATAAAATTATTAGTGCGCAATGTACAATTTTACTCAAGGTTTTACAAACGTATGTTTCCAGTTTATGGAATGTTTTTCTTTTTTGTAATTTTTCAAAATACAACCCAAGACCAATCTAGACACATACCGTCCAATATGGCAACCTCTGGACACAAGTGGCTATTTAAACTTAAATTAATTAAAATTCACTAAAAACTCAGTTCCTCAGTCATACCAGGCCTATGGGTCTAGTAACTACCATATTAGACAAGGCAGATAAGAACATTTTTGTCATCATAGAAATTTCTACTGGACAGTTGCTGTTCCAGAGCACGCACTGCTCCCCTCCAAACGGAGCCCAGTGTTTGGCACATGGTAGGCGCTCAGCAAATAATTGTTGAATTAATTAATGCATTCTGCTGATTATTCCAGATATTATTGCAATAGCCAAGATACAAAATAGCAAGCCCTGTCCTATCAATGAAAGCAACAGAACTAAATATTTAGCATATGGCAAAACCAACGCCCACTGGTCTGTAGGGATGCTGAATTATCTAGAAAGCCCTACAAGTCCCCTATCTGGCAGACTGCCCTACATAACACGTGTCCCGCAACCACAAGGTCAAGCCCCAGCTGAGCTGATGAGCCTGAGCTGATCATCCATTACTCCACAGCCCAGGATGGACAGGTCTGTGGTTTATAATATATCCTTCTATTTGTTTCCATGGAGTGACTGTCCTGAAGGCAGCTGAGCCAAGATAATTTTCAGGGCTTGTGCCCAATTTCCCTTCTCTTAAATTTCATCAAGATATTTCACTATGAATTAGAGGTTTGAGATTATTCCCCAAGTCCTAAAAATGCCCCTTCTGGTCCTGGGGCAGAAGATAACGTGCAGACATGAAAACCAGACAGGTCTGAGTCGAAAACCAGCTCAGCCCCTCAGCTATGTGATCGCGGGCACGTTGTTCAACTTCCCTTAGAATTTGTTTTTTCATCTATACAACAGGGAGGTCAAAAGTGCTCCCTGGCAAGATCCTTTCAGAATGTGATGTGTCCGTGCGTGGAAGTGTACTTGCTTCCTTCCCTGAGCACACTGTCCCTTGGACAAATACCCTGGGCACCCAGAGGTACTCTGCCAATGGGGGTGACTTTCCCTTTCCCTTCCTGGCACTGTCTGCCTGAAGTCCCTCTGTATACACTCCAGTTCTGGAGGGGGCTATTATTTTAGCTCATGTCAAGAGATAAGATTGTAGCTACCAATCAGAAGAAGGAAAAACTTTGAGCCTAAGAGAAATTGGCCCCTGAAGGCAACAGATACAGTGGATATCTGGTCCCCAGAGGACCCTCTGAACTCTTCTTCTCGATTTCCACCTCCTTGGGAGCCCCAGCCCCATGCTTGAGGTGAAATCCTGAATGTAACAGAGAGAATGGAAGCTGCTCCCACCCCGTAGAGCTCAGAAGGCAGTGAAAGACACAGGTATGGTCTGGGGGTGGAGGGGAGGGGGTCTGGAGCCAGGCTCCAGTACACAGGCAAGTTCGGACCTTGTCCCTTGAGATTATCCCCACCTGGAGCACAACAGCCCTTTCTCATCCTCTGGACACGCCCTCCCCACCCCGGTGGCTGCTTCATCATCCATCCCCTGGGGGCTGGGTCTGTCCCCCACCACAGACCTGTCACCCTTCTGTCCTTTTCTGGCACCCTCTTTCTTCTGTCCAGCACAAGGTGTCCCTGACAGAATTCCTGAAAATTCTCACTCAGACGGTAACATGAGCTCGTGAAGTTACATGCATCAAATGGGGATGCATTTAATAGGGCCGATGCTCTGGAAACGTGAGTCCCCACTTAATGCTCATGCTCCTCGCCTTCAAGAGGAATTCCGATATAAAATGAGAGCCTGTGCTTATAAAAACGACCAATGATGAGGTTTTTTACCTCCTAAAAATACATTTCAGCCGTGTGTCCCCCTCTGGGGTAATGCATACAGGCGAGTGATTTCATCCACGCTTGCCAAAGCCACGGAGCCATGGAACTGGCAGTCCACCCAAATGCAGTGCTCTGCCATTGCCACGAGATTGAGTGAGGTCACCCAGACGCAACGTAGCACCCCTCATTTAGCCTTCTTCCACGTATTTATCATGATACAGCCCATAAAACCCTGTTCTACTCGGTACATTTAAACATTTTACTATCCCTCCTGAAATTCCCTTCTGGCTGCCAGATTGAGCATTAGCTCAGTCCAAGCTTTTCATGATTCTGTCATGGGGGTAATAACACCCTTTTCCACTTGTGTCCACGCTGGGGAAGTCTTAATTGCTTTATTTGCTTCTCTTTGGGACTTTGCCCATCAAAAAGTCTAAAATGCATCGTAAATATTTTAAGACTCCTTAAATATTTGAAGTCATTGTTAGTATTTTAAAGATGAATCAGGCTTCCAATAGTTTCTTCTTTTTTTTTTTTTTAGGGAACTTGTTTCACCATCGACCACAATCCCTCCCAACGTGAGTGCAGCAAACGTTTCCGTAGCTCATTTTGCATAATGTGGGGTAAGTTTTTGAGAAACAGAAGTATTTCATGTTGCATCGAACGTTCTCAGTTTTTCCTTTCCATTTGTAACCTATCTATCAATGCTTCACTTAATCGAGCCCTAGTGTTTCCCAGGCTTAGACAGGTCTGGCTTTGAGTAATCTCCCAGAACACAACCAGCTCCAAGAGCTTCTGGGATGTTTCAGAGGTGAAGACAGCCAGGCCTTAAATCAGCCACAGGCAAACTTTTACCACAATAAGGCCGAGTGATTTTGACGGCTAAGTTTTGGAACGCGGTATCAGTTTTCTGTAGCTCTTCCCAGAGATGAGAAACCAAAACCCGTACCATGTTCTGCCTCCGCTACTATCATCGCTGAAGGACTTCCCTGTTTCTCTCTCCTGCAGACATTCTTGTCCCACCGACGTGACAACTCATGGCATGGCTCTGCTCCCCTGAGCGAAGCCCTCGCAACCTTCCCGTTTCAGTAACAGTGACCAACAATTTTCTAGCCAATCGGAGTTCACCTTGCCCACTCCTGCATCCACAAACAAGCGGTTAGGGAGGATCTCCTAGGTCCTAAACTCTGCTCTGGACCCTGGTATCTGTACACATGTAGTGAAAACAAGCTCTTGAATAAGACATAAATAAAGGATCACGGTGGCCCATGGCTCGGTGACATCAGGAGGGGTCCAGGGACACACGGGGGACACAGAGGAGAGGGAGGCAGAAGGATGGTGACCTTTGAGAAGGACTTGAAAGATCAATAGTAACTCCGCAGACTGGAAAAGAAGGGATGTGGGGCAATCCAGACAGAAGCTGTCATTCCCTAGCTTAGAGAATAGAGCTGCAGAAACACAGCCCTGTCCTGCTTGGGACACGATCCGTGTGAGATGTTTGCAGGGCCTAGAACTGGGAGCATCTGGCAGTGGGTTTGCAATTGGGAGCCTAGAGCTCCTCAAAGACAGCAAAGCAAGAGTCTTCGATGCACGAGCCCTTGGTTGAAACCAGAGCATGGTGGATCTCGACTGTGAACAGGTGTGATGGAATAAAAAAAAAAAAGACCAGAGACAGCAGGGCACAAAGAAGGAGTGGAGGCAGCTCTGGGTATGAGTACAGAGGCGGAAGCGTTTCTCCCTTTTCTGAAAAAACCCCGTAGGCAAGTGTACAGAGATGTTCAACAGTCTCACCAACAGAGTCAAAAGGCAGACCCCCACCCCCCGAGGGCCGTGCCCCCTGCAGGCAGTGGCTTGGGTGCCCTTCCCTTGGAAGGGAGGCATCACCCAGTCCTGGCTTCCATCTCCTTGATTTCAGCCTCTGTTCTCCGTCCACTCTAACTCTTGCAACTGCTTTTTCCTTTGCACTGTAAGAGCTTTATAAATGGACTTAAAATTATTTGTGGAATAAGAGTTTACAAACAAAAATAAACATCCAAAATATCACTCGACACAGTGGGAACACATGACTCCACATCTTACAGCAGAAAACAGCTATCTTTTTTTTTATTTTTTTTATTTTTTTATATACATATAATTTATTATTAGCCCCAGGGATACAGGTCTGTGAATCACCAGGTTTACACACTTCACAGCACTCACCATAGCACATACCCTCCCCAATGTCCATAACCCCAGCACCCTCTCCCTCCCCCCCCGCCCCCCTCAGTTTGTTTTGTTTTGTTTTGTTTTGTGACATTAAGAGTCTCTTATGATTTGTCTCCTTCCCGATCCCATCTTATTGCATTTATTCTTTTCCTACCCCCCAAACCCCCCAAGTTGCATCTCCACTTTCTCATATCAGGGAGATCTTATGACAGTTGTCTTTCTCCAACTGACTTATTTCTCTAAGCATAATACCCTCTATTTCCAACCATGTCATCACAAATGGCAAGATTTCATTTCTTTTGATGGCTGCATAGTATTCCATTGTATATATATATATATATATATATATATATATATATATATATATATATATACCACATCTTCTTTATCCATTCATCTGATGATGGACATCTAGATTCTTTCTATAGTTTGGTTATTGTGGACATTGCTGCTATAAACATTCAGGTGCACATGAAAACCAACTATCTTTTAATGAATTTATTTGTCGACATCTTTGGCTTTGGGGCATCCTACAGCATAAGCAGCTCAGGAGACCCAGCATCTCTGAGCACAATCCCGGCAAAAGATTCTTCTCTCTGGTGCTGTGGTTGCCCTAGCCCAGGTTCAGGTTGTCTAGGAGGTGGGGGACAGGGCCTGGAGTTTTGCCGCAGAGATGTGAGAGTGGTGCATGGTTGGTTGCCTTTCCCTCCACACACAGCTGGTGTCACCATGACCTGTCACCACAGAGGAAGTGGAACCCTGGGGACACAGTAGAGGATCAAGAGGACCAAGAGGTGACGCATAGCCCTGCAGGATCCTCAGAGAATGAAATGGTTCAGGGGACCATACAGAGCCCAGCAGCCACAGAACTAAGTGAAGCAGAGGGTGGCAGTCTGCAGGACATGTGTCCCTTTGGCTCTATGCTACTCAGATGTCCCTTAATTAAAGTCAAAAAGCAATGGCGCAAGTTCCATCCCACCTACCTGCTTCCAGCAATCCCAGAGAACATGCATGCAGCTCAGAGTCCAGATTTGCTATTGTCAGCCCGCTGAACTGTCACCAGCTGTCCTGTCACTAACACCTCCTCCATAACACAGTGCCTTCCCCAAGCCATGTGGGTCTTCCCATACCTCTGCCCCCAGCCTGGACTCTGCCTCAGTTTCCCCAACACTGAGGCCAGGCTGTAACTTCTATAAAAATGAATTGAGGGATTGGGGTAAGAGGTGAAATTTACAAAACAGAAAAGACAAATCTTAGAAGTGCATGCCAGACACAGGTCCAAGGACCCAAACCCTCCACACACCTTGGCTTGCCTGGGAGGGACAGTGCAGTTTTCACTGGATGGGTCCTCAACTAATAGCTGCGAGCTTCCCACCTGCTCTGTGAGTATCCCAAAGAGAAAGAAGCGCTTCCAGGGCGCCTGGGTGGCTCAGTGGGTTAAGCCGCTGCCTTCGGCTCAGGTCATGATCTCAGGGTCCTAGAATCGAGCCCATAATCAGGCTCCCTGCTCAGCAGGGACCCTGCTTCCCCCCTCTCTTCTCTCTGCCTGCCTCTCCATCTACTAGTGATCTCTCTCTGTCAAATAAATCAATAAAATCTTTAAAAATAATAATAATAATTTAAAAAAAAGAAGAAGAAGAAGAAGCACTTCCAACAACACATCATGGGCGCCCCTCTCCAGAATCCGGGGGCTCTACCTCTCCAAAGATCGGCAAGAGGGAAAAGGTATACCCTGTCCCAAACCAGCTTTGTAGTCAGAGTAACAATGTGCAGAGCATAATTCTGTTAGTTGATGGTATCAGATTAAGTTCAAAAACTTCTTTTTTGTAAGAACTGGGCCAGAAATGCATATTTTCCTCCCTTAATAAGGCTCCAGTAATATCTGATTATCAACAAATCAGAATAACCACTCACCATCCTATGGGCAGTGGCCCAGGCAATTCCCCCAAAGTCCCAAGCCAGGAGCCAAGAGAACCACTCCCACTAGATGGGCTCCTCCGACATGGGAAAAGAAAGAAAGGACTCAGCCAGGCCGTTGGGCCTAGAGCCCAGGCCATTGAGATGTTAGCTGGCAGAGTACCGTGTGATTCCATGACTATTGTCCCCACACTTGGCCAACCCATGGGGACAGGCACCCTTTACCCAGGGTGCATGGGAACCAAAGGTATCTGGGGGTAGGGCAGTAAACTTCACCTGATTCTTGCCCAGATCTGGCATGGCTCGCTCAGCTGGGTCATAGGCAAGAACCATATAGCACACCAGGATAATGTTTTTTCCTTCATATAGCTGTGAGGTGCTCCCTGATGAACTTGAGCACACAACCAAGGGGACCTTTGAAGTCTTTTACCCCCCACCAAACAAAGAGATAACTGCAAAGACTATCCTAACTTCCATCTAGAAAACAGAAACGCAGCTGGCAGCTTAAACATGGACCTCCCCATTGTCTCCAGATTCTAGCCATCAGGGATCTCATAGCACTGAGCCCTCCACACACCCTCCAGCCCTCAGACCTCCATCTGTTGGTCATAGGTCACTCCTGCCGTCCCATTCACCGTACAGGAAAGAGACCTGCTCATTGAGGGACCCACACTCGCTGTGCAGTCATCTGGAAAGCAGCCCCACGCACCTGGAGTGAATTGATTCTGACCCAATCCAGAACCACCAGAATCGGGGAAAGTGGACTTAGTTCTCCAGGCTCTTGATGGATTTATCACGTGACCCTCAGGCCTGTGTCTCCAGTAGCCATCTGCTCTGCCTGCTCCGGGATCTTATAATTTTTTTTTTTAAACAAATTTTTTTTTTAAGATTTTATTTATTTATTTGACAGAGAGAAATCACAAGTAGATGGAGAGGCAGGCAGAGAGAGAGGAAGGGAAGCAGGCTTCCTGCTGAGCAGAGAGCCCGATGCGGAACTCGATCCCAGGACCCTGAGATCATGACCTGAGCCGAAGGCAGCGGCTTAACCCACTGAGCCACCCAGGCGCCCCCGGGATCTTATAATTAAAGAGAGGTCTGGAAGGCCCTCAGTGTTGATCTGTGTTGTTTTCACATTGGCTACTCTGTCCATAGAAAAGCCCACTAACAGAGCTATGCTATAAGGCATCCAGAGCTCAGAAGCCTGTTCACTCGCCTCAGCAAAAGCACGAGTTTGACTTCAAAACATACTTTCAGAATTTAGGTGCTCATCCTGATGGTTTCCGTTATACAGTGTCAAGACAAATTCTAGATGTTGCTCAAAAGGCCACATTTGTCCTTCTAAATCTCCATTGGTATAACTTACAAGGGAGCCCTGGGTGCACATACCCCAGTGGTTTGCTATTTGCACCTGAACTAACAAAGTCAACAGAATTTACCAGCCCAAGGAACCTCACCGGTGAGCGGGGACAGTGTATGGACACTGGGATTGAAGCCTTGTGACAAAGAAAACACACTGAGCACGAATCGGGGAGGAAATAGGCAACCATTACACTGATGGAATGATGGGTGATTCTTCTCAAAGTAGTCTTTCCTGCTTTCATATTGTCTCCATAATAAAATCAGAAGTAGGTTAAATTAAATTGAACTTAATCTGATAGCATCAACTAACAGAATTAGGCTCTGGGTACCAGAAGCTCATCCAACTTGGACGGCTTAAACAGCAACCTGGTTTCCCTTGTGTGGCTCTCTGGCTACATCGCTGAAGTTCTTGGCACTTCTGTTTCTTCATCTGTGAAATGGGGACAGTGGTAGACACTGTTGGTTTTGACCCACGAGCCTCCATAATCCTTCTTTGGTGAGAGCATCTCAGATCCACTTTGGGGATTCACCTTCCTTAGCTTCTGGTCCCAATATACCTGGCCCTGCAGAGTCTTGACCAGTCTTTGTCAGGAAAGGTTCTCCCTACACAGGGTACTGACCATACCTGGGCCCATGACACTCTGTCTCCAGATCTTTGACTCTTTTTTTTTTTTTAGATTTTATTTATTTATTTGACAGAGAGAGAGAGAGAGAGATCACAATCAGGGGCAGTGACAGAGGGAGAGGGAAAAGCAGACTCTCTGCTAAGCAGGAAGCCTGATGGAGGGCTTGATCCCAGAACCCTGGGATCATGATCCGAGGCAAAGGCACACACCCAACTGACTGAGTCACCCAGGCGCCCCCAGATCCTCGACTCTTAACCATAGGGTCCCAAGGAAGGGCACAATGAGCTGATTTGTCTCAGGTTGGCTCTTTAGCTGTTCCTTCAATTATGTGAGTTCCTTATATCCTCCTGATAAATAACACTTTTTGCCGAAGTTAGCCAACCTGGTTTCTGTAGCTTACCACCAAAAAATTCTAATTATCCTGCATTTGGTAATTGCCCCAGCTACCTCACAGATCGTTCTGGGAATCAAATAAACCATGGGTGTGAAAGTATCTTACTCCCCATAAAGGTCTATACAGATATTGGCATTTTGACGCTGTGGGGTAAAACTCTCCGTGCGTACACACCGGGTGGCACAGGTCTGGGATACTGAGAAGTTTCCATCACACTGGCCGAGTGGAATTTGGGGCCAATCATGCCAAGGACTCTCCCCTTGAGATGAGACAGCAGGCACAATCCGCTCCCCCCACCCAATATGCATGATGTTCTCCTCTCAAACCTGAGCATCCAGCCAGGCAAGGTGGCTGGGTGCCCACTCCAAGCGGGCAGGCGGCAGGCCTTGTGAGCTAGATGTATGGTGCGTGGATTCATTGAGATCAATGCTCCCTGCCCTCAGAGACCGACTAAATAAACAAGGGGGGATCAGAATGATGTCAGAGTGAGGTTTACAGCCCAAAGCACCAGCAACAGCCAGAATGATGTGGGAGCTGTAATTATGTCCATTGTGATGCTTTTTTTAAATGCTCAGTGGTTTTTGATGCTGAGACTTGAGCTTGCTGTTTTCTTGGTTTTCCTCTGTGGCTCTTTGCAGCCAGGATCTACGAGCCCAGAGTGCTAGGCTTGTTCTCTATGGTGAAAGTCGGAGGTGGGCTTGGTGTTGCCAAGAGGCTGAAGGACTTCAAAATATCATTTCAGAAGGTAAACCCTTGTCCCAGTGGTTTCTATTGTGTGGCACCAAGAGGAATTTTTAATCTTGAGTGACAGACTGCCTTGACGTGGACAGAAATGCTTAGATAAATGAGTCCCCTGTGTTAAGTGGTCCCTGCAGAGGAGAAGGTTGCTAAAAAAGCATCGCATTCCTCGATTTAGCGTCCTCAGCAATGATGCCCACTTCCTCCCTCACAGTCCCTGCTGACCATGGGGAAAGTCAGCCCCGTGCAGAGATAGCCTTCATCAAAGGTGGAAAAATGAAAAGCACCCACAAGGAAGCTAAGACAAAGTTCTCCTGATATTCTAAAGAGAAAGCTAAGGTAACAAAAGGGTTTGAAAGGGGGTTGCCCCTCTGAGCAAGCCCCTGATGACAGGAGGAATGAGACCCCTCAAGATGGCGGCAGGGGGTTGGGGGCAGGAAACGAGTTCAGCTCAGAGCCAAGTCTAGTTACCAGGGTGTGGCAGCCAAAAACATAAGGCGAGACTTCAAGTGGGGTCACTGGTTGGAAGCCACAGTTAATAAGTGACAAATGGCACACTTCCAACCCAGATCCACGTGGGCACTTCCACAAGCCAGAGAGAAATCACGGATTCTTTGTTTCCGAGAACTTGGCATGTATATGCAATACTATGAAGTCTACAAAGGATGGGACATCTCAGAGGTGGCCTCTGCCAATAGGAGCCCTAGGATCCAGCTGAGGAAGTGTGTGCAAAGCAGACACCCCCCACCCCAGCCTAAGTCTGCTGGCAGGATCTCCAGCACCCCCATCGCTGAGTACCCCTGGGACCCTCCGAAGGATATGTCCCATGCTCCCAAGCCAGACATCCAGCCACACCTGCCATTTCTCCTTTCCCCTCAGACCCTCATGCCGTGCCCATGGCCCCGAGGACTAGGGGAGGGCAACCCACCTTGGCACTGCTTACTGTGCCCATGTGAGCACACAGCTCTCCTCATCCAGGAACTGTCTCCCTAGGCTCTGAGTACTAGTACAGGATCTGACAGAAGTGAGAGCCCTCCATTCCACATCTCACAAAATCTTCCCTGAAAATAGCTGTGTGTGTGTGTGTGTGTATGAGAGAGAGGGAGAGATAGAGAGAGAATAATGCCAAATGTCAAAAGAAATAATTTTAGCAGAGTGCCCTTCAGGGAAAGTAAAAATCTAAGCAAGAATTTAAAGACCAAGAAGGAAAAGGTTCATTTATGCAAGCTTGAATAACTCACAATACTCCCTCTAGCAGAGCATTTCTCACACAAAATTGTACTTGCCTATTTATTTCTCTATATCCTCCAATGAACTTTAAGATCCATGATGGAAGGTCTTGTGTAGTTTTTGTTCTATATTGTAATATGAAGGACTTTGGCAGTGTCCAACCCATAATAGGTGTGTAATCAATACTGGATGGATGGATGGATGGATGGATGGATGGATGGATGGATGGATGGATGAGTGGATGGATGAGTGGATGAATGAGTGGATGGATGGATGGAAGGATGGGTGGATGAATGGATGGATGGATGGATGGTTGGGTGGATGGTTGGGTGGATGGATGGATGGATGGATGGATGATGGATGGATGGAAGGATGGGTGGATGGATGGATGGATGGATGGTTGGGTGGATGGATGGATGGATGGATGGATGGTTGGGTGGATGGATGAATGGATGGATGGATGGATGGATGGATGGATGGTTGGGTGGATGGATGGATGGATGGGTGGGTGGGTGGAGGGATGGATGAGTGGAAGGATGGATGAGTGGATGAGAGGACAGGCATGAGAACTATATGGACAAAAGATGTTCTTTGTATACATCAAGATGGAGCCACTTCCCTTGATACTTATACAAAAACACGCAACTATCTAGCATGCTTTAGAGACTACAGGTGTAACAAACTATAGAAAAATTACAATGACCAGAATTCTTTTTCAGTGAGAGCACCATGTAACAGAGGAATGTGAATGAGAAAGAAGGGACAGATAGTGTAAGGAGCAGGAACTGGAGAACCCATATGCAGAGTGATTACTTAGGCAAAAATGATGAAAAATGCCAAATGGGCCATCCTCAACTTGAAAAGAATTATGGACAGATTTAGTTTAGAATTTCTTGGGCAACAATGTGGCATAGGGAAAATGTCCAGGAATTAGAATCTAAACATTGGGGGTGTAGTGGGTCACTTACTTACTCTAGTATGATGGGCAACCCACTTGGTCTCCCAGTGTTTTAGCTACCCAACCTACAAGAAGGCAAGAATAATAAGACCTACTTGGTCTTCCTGGTGACAAAAAGATTACAAGAAATCATGAAGGTGAAAGTTTTCTATCAACTAGCAGGCCCCTTATAAATGCTGATACTCACGGTTAAACCTTCAACCGACCTGTGGACATAGAAAATTCAAAGAGCATCCTCCTTATCCATTTCCAAATGAAACTGAGATACAGGGCGTCTAAGTAAGTTACCTCGTGGGTTGATGCTAGATAAATCTGTGAAACCCTGCTCATCTCCAGGCCCTGACCATCATCCCACCCGTAGGCCTGCCAGGGCTCCCCATGGCAGGGGATAGCTAGCCAAGATCTTCAAGAAACACCAGGACATCCCAACTCTGGGGGACACAGGTGACCTCATGATGGTGCTTTATAACATGGAAGTTTTGCAGTTTTTCAGTAGATAATGAGGACATGGAACAGCAAAGTTTCTGTATGCAAAAATGGAGGTCTCGAAGTGTGAGATCTGGAGGCCCGACTCTCTCCAATCTTTGCTTTTTCCTTTGTATTATGAGGAATATTGTCATCTATAGCCTGCTAATTATCATTTTTTACATCATCAGCATTACATTTACCTTTGACCCACAAGGGAACACAATGTGTTTCCTTCTGCCCAGGAAACACCCAGTTGAAAGATTGGAGAATGGAAAGAGACCTGAAATTGAATTGAAATCCACACACAATCAATAACCCCCTATAATGCCTCAGAGTTATGCTAGGCAGTTGGCTATACTAAGGTCATAGGAAAGCTGTATGTCTCAAGCTAGATCCTTGCCTTCTAAGTAACATAGTTATCTTGTGTGTTAAGTGTAGTCTATGGAAATTAATACTTACCTTGCGTAGTTTAAAAGGCCAAGAGATGGTAAATATAAAGAACTTGATTCTCAACAACTGGAAGCTGCCAATGTGCAAGCTTGCCCTTGAACCAGACCCTCTACTGTCTGGGATGTTTTCAGTCCCTTTCCCACGTGCCCTTGGGGAAAGAGTCCTGTACACAGGGTGTCCTCGGGCAGCAAAGCTGTGCAGACCTCCTGAAGGACGGTCAGCATCCACACAGGACCAGAATGGAGGAACTGGCTGGCCCTCCTCTGTCCCACGGCTGTGTTGCTGTGGGGGAGGTGGAAATACCCCAGGTGCACCTGGCCCTCTGCACAATGGTACCCTTGAAGGCAAGTCCATGCTCCAGAGCTGAGTGTTAAGCAGTACAAAGTGGACACTCTGTGGCCCACAGACCTGTCATCCTCACTGGGTTTAGTGAATCCATCCTTACTACGTAGCTGAACCTCGTTTCAGTCTCCCTAGTGTTATAATTTCCAGCTAATGAGTCAGGTACAATGATACATCTTAGAATAGCACACAGGCAAGTTTCAGAACCTCTTCCTACTGGACGAGGAAATGTTACTCCCTAATGAATGGTCACTTAGGTAGGAACTCAAGTCAATTTAACGTAGACCCAGGCCCTACCCAGGACAAGAAGTCACAAATGCTGTACTTACAGAAAACTACGTATAATGCAAAATAGCTAAATATCAGGCGAACGTCCTAAGAAAAACACAAAACAAAACTGGGAAAGACTTCACACAGGCAGGGACATTTCATGGGGACGCAGATGATCAGAGCAAGCCCAGCTGTACCAGGATTTGAATTTTTCATTCATTAAATCAGTCACCATTTCCGTGCACTAACATATTGGAGCTGTGCCTATTCTTGCAGACGAGATCAGAGAGAACCTGGGTCTGCACAGGTCAGGCAGACACCCCATTTCTGGAAAAGGATCACCTAAACAAAGAGCTTCTTTGGAGCCTCCAATCCTGGGCTCATGCTCAGATCCCAAATCCTCTTTAATTTCCTCTTTAACCCAGAGTTCAAGGCCATGTGGCCACCACAAAACATTTCTTTCATTTCTGCTCTTTAAGATTCCGTCCTGGAAATACTGGAAGTGAGCGCCGAAGCAGTCTCAGCTCACTGCCATGCTGGGCCCAGGTCCCGGGAGCCCCTCGTGCTGACAAAACCATCAGTTGTGGTTTCCAACCACATTTGTGCAAACCGTCATTTTCCCTTCTCAGATTGCTAGGTTCTGTTCTTACACACATGCCAGGCTTATGAAGCTGTGCAAAGCTCAGGAAGTGAATTCCTCTGTAGGAAAGTGATTTATAACATTACGGCTCTGGGCCCACACACTGTCAGAATAAATCTAGTTCAATGTTTCCCAGGTTCTTCTTCACCATTTATCTCTTCCATGTTTCCTCTCCCTGCCGTGTCCAACCCCCCGCCCAACACACACACACATACACACACATGCCCGAGACCCACCGCCCCTCGGCTTCATTCTCCTGGCGCAGGACCGTGAGAGGAGCCGGTTCTGGGACCCCGACCTCATTTCCGCGGTCCCGCTCCCTGGCTGTCCAAACCCAGGGCCAGCCTGGAGAGTTCCAGCTCAAAGTGTCAGCCCCGAGAGTGACTCCATGATGAAGAGTCTTCAGAGGGATGTGGTCCACGCGATGGCAGCTAGGCCAAGCTAGCTGAAGTTGGCAGGACCTTTCTGGAAGTCTCTGACTATCCAGATGGGATCACTAGTAATCAAGAAAGGCAGCTAAGAAGCAAGCACAATGTGTTGCTTTCAGCTGTCAGAAGCAGGCCCAGGTCTCTCGTAGGCATTCCAACAGCTGCTGAGAGCCACGGTGCGGAACACGGTAAAGTAAGATCTGGTTGTCCCTCCTAGAAGGGGCAGCTGTGCCTTTGACCGTAGGGCAAGTGCTGGCTCAGCGTGAAGAACAGCTATCTGGTTCAATCTTCCATTTTCCCCCCGGTACTGTGCAACTCCTACGTTCTAAACAGGACGGGGAAAGACAAATGGCCATTCCCCTGTCCCTTCTTTTCCTTGTAGCCTTAAGAAAAACCACCTTTGGAGATGTCCTTAAACTGCCACTTATCAAATTTCACTTCAACTTTAAAAAATACAGATTTGTCCATTTGAAAATGATAAAATCTCGTGGTTAGAAAGACTTCTCCTCATGCTCACCAATGGGATGATTATGCAGTATTCCCATTACAGGGTCCTCACCGCTACCCAAAACTCAGTCCCCTTGAAGGTTCTGCTGGTGGGGCCCCACACACGGAGGCAGCATCCCTTGGTGCCCCTGCCCGACCACCTGGGAACGGTTCCCAAACAGTCCCCTGGCCCTTCAACTCTCTTCACAGATTCTTTCCCCCACTCTCGCCTCCCCCATTTCTTGTGCAGCCTGGTTTGGGGTGCCCGCGTGGATCTGGTTCTCCTCCTTTCGGCGAGCCCCCATCTGATACGCCCCCGTCAAGGAGAGGCAAAACCCAGACGTCTGCCACAGGTGGTCCGACTAGGCCAGAACCAGACGATCGCACCTCTCCTTCTAAATCTACACTTTTATGAACATGGTACGGCTTGTGTTCTTGGCAGGCACAACACACCCGTACTGAATATTAACTTTATGCTCCACCAACCTTTAGCCTGTTTTATTCCCTGTTCCCACTAGATCCCATCACCCTAGACTTCTGCAAATCGTTTTCTGGACCTAGGAGCTGGGCCTTTTGTTCGCCGGGTATTTTCATTTAGAAGTAGACAGCTAAACCACAAATCACTGAGGGCACACCCATCCACAGCCTTTTAATGTTTCCTCAGAACCAACAACAAAAAATCCAGCAGGGGAACAAGAACCATCCAGCTGAAATGAAGACCAGATCGCATTTCATTTAGACAATTCCCGGCCTATTAATTTTAGTCAATTATTAATTCAAGCCCCTTGGGGTCCAGGCAGCTTGAAAGAATGAAGGCATCTATCAAAGCAATTTGCTTGGGTGACAATGGCAATGGGGCCACCCTCTCGTTCCGGCTCCAAGGCGCACCAGCGGGGGCTGAGGCACGCACCATTCCAGCCCCCCGGCCTCTGGGTCTCCGTGAGGCTTGTGGAGAGCCCGTAAATCAGCGATCTCCCGCACAGACGCATCTGTCCACAGACTTGCCCGCCAAGAGAAGGCACCATCCCCGGGCTCACCCCCTGCGGGGTCAAGAGCAGGATTCCCCTGCATTCTCTCCCCAATTTCTGGCCTCTAAACTGCACTGGCAGGAAGAGAGGAAGAGGAACAAGGAGGGAGACAAAAAAGGAAGAGAAAAGAAGAGGGAGAGGCTAGTCACCAACAGGAGTCCAGCACCTCTTTGAAAAAAATGGACATAAGTATGCAAGCTCTGACATTTCGTAGGAAAGCAAGCTTGTAAGATAGGTAAAAGGACATCCGCAGACCCCCGACTGGCCTGGGAGAAGAAAAATTCTCCCCTTCCCCCAAAGCACTGACAGAGGACAGCCTAGGACATCCAAGCCACTGGATGGGACATCCAAGCCACCCCCCACCCCACCTCAAACACAGAAGGTCAAACAGGAAGGTCATCCGCAGATGCTCTGACTGATGTGAGCTGGAGAAGCAGCGCTCGCTGGAACGCGTCCTGGATCTCGTTCACCGTCAGGGTGAACCAGAGTTCTCGTCTGCTGACTGGGCTTATAAATTGATCACCAAAGATCATTCTTCCTGATGAGCCTTGTTCCTCCTCCTGGGCTCGTAAATCACTTTTAATTACCAGCCCACAAGTCCTCCTTTGGACTCACTTCTTTTACGTGGCTTTTGGTTAAAAGCAAAGCCGAGCGCACTTCGAAGCACAGTTTGAGTTTTTTTCCCTGAACGTTTCCATGAGTTTGTCGTTGTTATTACTCTGAGGGGAGGGGAAGGGGCCAGAGGCACCAACTCCCCTTACACACAGCTGGCAAATGCAAACAGTATCAGCACATCTCTGTTACACAGCAGGCTTTTAGACGGCGATGTTTCATATTTTACTGCAGTTTCCTTTGGAAATGCTCAAAGCAACGACATCTGTTTCCTTTCATTGGGATTGTTATGTTCTTCCAGCCAAAAAAGGAGAGGATAGAGTTCATTAATTCAGCGTAGTAATAATTACAATGTCCACATGAATTTTGTTGGGTTGGGGGCTTTTAAAGACCGAAGCATCCACAGTCCTCGTCCACTCCCATTTTCCTAGTTAAGAAGTTGAAGAGGACAATAAAACTGGTAAGCCTCAGGGCGAGACGCCAGAGGTCTTGCGACCACAAAGACTCGCCACAGGCTTCCAAGGGGAAGGCGACATTCCCGGCCTGCCCTGGAGCCCGCAAAGACCCTGGGAATGCACAGGGAGGGATTCGCTCTGCGTGCGGTTGGTCCGATCGCCACGGACCGAGGGGGATTTAGCCGGCCCCACATTTTATTCCTTGAAGAAGGTAAAATTCTGCCACAGATAAGCCGGGGCAGGAGATGGGAGTAGAGGGAGTCGGGGCCAAGACATGACAATCCACATACATTAAGAAGTTTGGACTTCTTCCTAAACGCATGGAATCCACTGGAAGTTTTCATCAGAGGGCTGATTTGATGACACGCATTTTTAAAAGAGCACTCCAGCTGCAGTTTTGGAGAACAGACGGAGAAATAGCAATACTTGAAAGAGAGCCACCCAGAAGGCAGACACTGTGACCTGTGTGAGAGCTGAAGGTGGCCCGGATGTGGGGGCCACCGTGGGTGAGGGGAGACAGGCACAAACTCAAGAAGCATTTGGGACATAGAATTCATACAGTGTGGTCATTGATTGGATGGTGGGGAGTCAAGAAAGATGTAGAAGTCAAGGGTGATTCCCAAGGCTCTGGCTTGGGCCATTTGGTGGACAGCAGTCCCCTCACTTGAGACCTGAAGCAGTCAAAGATGCACGGGCTGTGGTTGAAGGATAAAGGGCTCCATTTTGGACATGCTGAGTTTGAATATCCATAAACAGCCATGTGGAAATGAGCCGTGGGATAGATCGTGCACACCTGGAGCTCAGCACAGGCAATAACACTGGACTTGAGATTGGAGTTGCCAGAGGACACTGGTCACATTTCAGACCAGGGGAGGTCAAACAATCAATCCTCAGAGCATGCTGGACGGGAAGAGAGGAGAAACTAGGATATAACCCCCAAAAGCTCAACATAAAGGGGAGAAATGAGGAAGAGAGCTGCCAAAGAGACTGATGAGAAGGAAAGCCAGAAGAGAGCCCCTTGTGTCATAAAAGCTGAGGAAGTGTTTCAGGCAAGGAGGAGATGACCAGCCATGTCATCGGTTCTGGAGCCACGAGATGATCACTGGTGGCCTTGCTGAGAGCGATGTCAGTGGGAACAGAATCTGGGAATGAATGAGAGGTCGGGAGAGCAGGGGAACTCTCAAGAAGTTTGGCCATAAAGAGAAGGAGCCAGCAGTTGCTGAGGGAGGGGTAAGAATATAGGTCGGGAGGTAGTTTTGTTGAACTTATCAAGGAGACCTGAGCAAGCTGGTGGGAAGGAGCCCATAGAAGGAGCTGGAAGACACAGGTGGGGAGGAATAACCAACCGTAAAGAGAAGTCCCTGTGGAGATGAGAGGGGAGGGGAGCCGCCCATCTTCTCCACAGCAGCAACCGTGAGGAGAACAGCTGCGGAAGAAGGGAGGTTATAGATTTGGTAGAAGAAAGTTCTCTCCTGCAGTTTCTGTTTTCTCTGAGAGTGAGAAGGGAGGCAGGAGGGTCAGAAATTTGGGAAGAGTTTAGAGATCTTAACATAACTGAAAGGGGGGAATTCCTACAGCCCCCGGCCAAGTGGATGATAGGCCTCATGGCTTCTGGCCTGCAGGGCTCTGAGGGCCAGACACTGGTTATGCTGCCTTACAGACTTGGCACACTTCATTCATCCCATCATTTACTCTCTAGTCACACATACGTATGAAGGTCCTATGGAGAACCAGGCCCACTCAGAGCCACCAGGCAAGCAGTAATGACTCCGTGAGGCAGGGCAGCCCCCTGGCATGGCTTCCCATCAAACTGCCCCATATTCACTTCAGCTGTCTGTTCGGCTCTCCCCTGAGCATCTCCAAGATTGTCCTTCAGTGAGAAACTCAAAACCTTTTTTTTTTAATATGCTTATTTGGGCTTTGGTTATATATTTCTCCATGTAGATCAGCTAGATGGTTATTCCAGAATTTGAAGAAGCTGAAGGACAATGGGCTGACTGACTTATTTCCTAAGCTTTGAGGAACTTTGAAGAATTCGAGGTCTGTAGATTTAGCAGACCCCAAATGAGGCTGACCCTAGGGTGACCTCCTGCCTCCCTGTCCCTGGAGCTGAGCGAACACTTTAGAATGAATGACCTGTTCGCACGGGTCAAGTCACCTTGCGGGGCAGCCCCCTCCTTGCAATACCCTGCAACGGATTCCATTCAGAAGGAAAGAGGTGACCTTGAAGGGAAATTGAGTCCTGAAATGTAAGTAACCCAGCAAGCTTGGGCAGGCTATGACAGCCGTTTCAGCTCAGGGAAGACGGACGTGGAGGATTTGACAGGAACCTGACTCAGAAGGTCATTACAGAGAGATGTGTAACCACCAGCAATCTCATGCTATCATTAAGGCAAGCTACAAGCCACCCTGTGCCTCAGTTTCCTCATTTGTCAAATCAGGATTAAAAAAAAAAACAATACCTACCACATGGGCTTGTTGTACAGAATAAATGAGTTCATATTTCCCTGACGTGTTTAAGAATACTGCGTGACACTTTGTAAATGCTAAATAAGTAGTATTCTTTTCTTTTGCCATCATAAAAAGAAAGTTGGCCAAAGAAACAGGGGATTGTGACATGGAGGAACCACCCTCCCTTCCCCACTCGGAGGGTGACATATGGGGAATGAAGGAAGTGACCAAACACCTCGTTCACTCACATCAGGAACTCCGTGTCAGGGTCCCCGTGACTGAGGGAGGGCCTGCCTCACCACCTTTCCAAACCCCAACACTGTCCTCCGCCCCGTGCCGACAGCTCAGGGCTCCTCCAGCACTTCAGTGTGAGTTTTTCTGACAGAAAAGCTGAGGTAACAGGAGTGCCCTAGACACTTGGGAAGAGATTACTGAAATCAAGGGGAAGTTGTAGACAAGTGACTTTCCAAACCAAAATGGGGGAAAGATGTGAAAAGACAGCACAGGAAACGTGAAATCAAAGCTACTCCCCAAGTCGAAGGTCTGCAAGCACCCCCCACCCCACCGCCCTGGGAAGAGTCCTAGGTCAGCTGTGCCTCAGTTCTTCTCAGAGAAGAGGCCAAGGCTCAGTCTCTCCCCACAGTTCCTCTGGCTTCAAAAGGCCTGTAAATTAATCCAGCGTGTGACAAAATCACAAACTCCCGTTTAAAAGCCACGTTGAAGAAATACAGAGAATCCTCACGATGAGTGCACAGACACGGGAAGGCCCCGGACTGACTGCCAGGGATCATTTCTCCCCATTTCGCCCTCCCTGCCTCCAACCCTGACTGCAATTTGTTTCCAAATTGCCTGGGGACGGTGGTGAGTTGGATTGCGTTTCCTTGACCGGCCTACCAAGGATCATTGGCTACAGTATTTTGATTGATATTTTGAACCTTCAAAGAGGAAAAGACACTCTGTGGTGTTCGCGTTCTCGGAGCACAAGGTTTAGAAATCTGTCCTGCGTTTCCGGCGCGTCAAAGCCTGACTCTTGCCCTGAGATTCAATAGCAAGAGACCCATAAACGAAGCCATTTTAGGTTACCACACATATCTGGGGTGAGGGCAAAAGCAGGCAAATCAGGCTCTCATCAAATTAAACAGCACCAGAATCTGGGGCAGGCAGGAAGCCAGTGTTGTTGACAGAACAAGCACTCTGTAGGCCATGAGCATGGGGGTCTGAGTAGGCTGGGTCCCTACCCTCACTGCCTTCTCTCTGGGCCTGCAGGCTCCAGACTGCTTTTCTTCTTGCTTCCTGCCAGTGAGGAGGACAAGAAAGTTCCTAAGAAGAAATTTCTTCAGAGTTGTGATGAGCTTTCTCCTGGACGATTCTCAACAACTTCGATGCAGAAAAAAACCACATTGATGGGGACGCGCTGTGGGGATGCGGTTTCTTATCGTGGCTGAGTGGGCTCTGAGACCACACACTTCAAAGCAGCTCTGTCCCTGGGGAATAGGTCCCAGTGTCACCTCCCCTGGGTGTTCTGAGGCCCCTCCAGGGCCAAGCCCGGGCATGAGGAGGGGAAAGCAGGATGGCCACGGGAGGAGGCCAAATCACACCTGGCAAGAGGTGGTGAGGAAAGGAGCCAGCAGGCTTGTCATGTCACCGAGGTGGCAGGTCAGGGATGGGTGAAGCTGACCCTCCAGAGAAACAGTGCAGGGCTGGAACTGTGTCCATGCAGACAAGAGGCCTGGGTTTGCACTCCAGGGTTTAACATGTTTGCTCAGGGACAGAGCCCAAGTGGCCCCTGACCATGGGTCTGTCTGCACTCCTGTAGCTCTGTGTACCCCACACACTTAGAAACAGGGGGCACCTGGTTTGCAAAGATCGTGAACGAGGGAAGTGGGGGCGGTAAAGGCCAGCGGTTGGGGGGGGGGGTCCTCCCTGAGTTTAATAAGCTGTAGGGTATCTAAAAAGTGGCAGAAATAACGCAACACAGGTAAGCTTGATGTCATTAACTAAGTCGACAAAATGACAGTGGCAGTCATCTGGACGATTCTAGACGGAACATTGCCTTGTTGGCATTCTGATATAAACCACACTTGTCCAAGACCACGAGCCAGCCCTGTGCAGTGGAGGGTGCCCGCATCAGGCTCCTGGGTGGGCTGGCTCGTCCCTGCGGCCACACTATGCACGCCTGGCCCTCAGCACATTGCCCACTGCAGCCCAGCGCTGGTTAAGAGCAAACCCCCAGGAGATAAATCCTATCAAAGAAATGGGGCCATGAGTCTGTAGTTAGAGACCGAGGTGATGAAGATCTACTGAAATCCTGCTGGGCCCCCAAGGGGCAAGGGGTCCTGGTTGGGCCTCGGGCTGCTCTTAACCAAGTGGGAGTGATGGTGAGAGGAGGCAGCTCTGCTCCTGTGGCCCTGGCCACAGCTGAGATGACATGAGGGAAATGCACAGACCCCCAAAACCGGAGCACGCCACACGGAAGGAGTTCCTTTTTCTTATCCGCCTGCGGACAAGTGCTCATCCGTGTGCTCTGCCCAAGTACAGGTTTAGTAAGAAAAAGGAACCAGAGATAAGCAATGAGTTTTGGAATCATTATAAGTGTATTTTATAATTTCTATAAATAAATATAGATTTAAATATCATTACTATTTATATGTGATATATCAATATACATATAATTTTATAAACAAAATCAATAAATAAAAATGCATTATAAATTATGAAATAGTTTCTAAAACAAAATTTACAATGCATATAGTCATACAAATGTAAATAATGTCATAATCATATATTACATATAATATATAGATTATATATTACAATAAATATATTTTATACATTTGTAAATATATACCCATGTTATAATTTATAACCTATTACATAAAGTCACGGTTATAATATATAACTTATTATATAATTTAATTATGTGATTATAATTTAATTCTATGTATTTATATATTTAATATCTCTTTGATTATATATACATTATATTGATTATATAATTTGATGATATTATGATATGAATAGATAAGCGTATTATAAAAACAAATGGACATAGTTAACATATTTCATACACACACACACTGCACAAATGCTTGTGTCAGGCAGGCAATATGCTAAGCCACTTATACTCCCAAAGATGTATCATTATCCCCAATGCACAGATGAGAAAACAGAGGCAGGAGGTTCAGAAACTTGTCCCGAATCACCCCGACACTCTGCTGAGCGGCTTGCAGTGAGAACACAGAGAAAAGCCTTGGTGGCAGCCCTTGCTTGTCCCAGCTCCTGAGCTGCCCACGACAGGTCTGAATGGGAGAAGGAGTGATCCTCCACTAGACCCATGACAAGGTCCCAGGACACTCCCACAGCCTCTCCCCTGGTCCTCCAACTCCATGACGGGCGGGATCATTGTCCTCTGTTGACAGGACAGAGAGGAGTCGGTCTTGCACACTCACCACAGTATGTCCTCTGATGGACCCCAAATCCCCACCGTGAACAGCTTATACCAACCTGTATCCCACCTCCTTGCACTTTCCCATGCTAACCACCCCACCGCCGCTGCCCTCACACCATCCTTCCACCTACCTACTGCTCCCTTCAGGCCAGGCTCAACCTCCCTTCTTCAGTGAAGCTTTAGGAAGTGGGAAGGGCACCCACAGACCTCCCTTCCAGAACCCCTGCTGTCCTCAGCCCAGCCCTGCACAGCTTGGTTTCCTCCTGCCCCGCCCCCCAAACTATGTCCTCCCTGAAGATTCAGTTCCCTGCTCTCAGTCTGCTCCTTGAAGGCAGTGACTGGGTCATATATAATTACTATGGTCTCAGATTCTCAATCTGGTGTAGACAAAACTCACGAGATTATGATGACTTGATTTAATTGATTGACGGGCTTTAATGAAGCCTCAGTATCTCTGGAAAAACTGGCATTTTGATGATGACACCAGGAAGCCTGGTTATTTGGGACCTCAGACGTTTCATAAACTTTCAACATAGTCTACTTTTGTAGGAAAAACCTAATTCGTTTCCTCGTAAAAGCATCTGGGTGTGCATTGCTGGGGCTACTCAGGGGAGCAGTGGCAGGCCTAAGAAGAGGTGGGCTCGTGTACCACCATCATTAGCAAGCAACAGCAGTGGACGGATCCTCTGGGACAAGAGCAGGTGCACTGCCCTGACGTCCCACCACCCACGCTCCCTCTGCAGTCCCAGCAGCGTGGAGAAGCACGCTTACGTATTTGTGCTCTGATTGCCTACAACAGTCTTGGTGCTCCTAAGGCCATGCAGCCAGTCATAGCCTAGAAAGCCATGCCACAGAGGACAGCTTGAGCTTTCGATTTCCTTGCTCTCCCAATAATGAATTAAACAGAGTCCTCTGTGCTAGAGCAACAAAAGCAAAAAGAAACACAGCAAAGGAAACCATCAAGAAAATGAAAGGGCACGCTACAGAATGGGAGAAAACATTTGCAAATCACATATGTGATAAGGGGCTAGCTAATACCGAAAATCTAAAATTTAGGGGGACCTGGGTGGCTCAGTCAGTTAACATCTCCCTTCCGCTCATGTCATGATCCCAGGGTCCTGGAATAGAGCCCTTCGTCGGGCTCCCTGCTCCGCAAGGAGCCTCCTTCTCCCTCCCCCTCTGCTGCTCCCCCTGCTTGTGCGCCCTCGCTGTCAAATAAATAAATAAAATTTTTTAAAAAAAGAAAGAAAACTTATAATCTATAATCTAAAATATGTAAGGAGGAGCACCTGGGTGGGCTCAGTAGGTTGAGAGTCCAAGTTTATGTTTGAGCTCAAGTGTGGTCTCACGGTGGAGGGATGAGTCCCACATGGAGGGATGAGTCCCAAGCTCAGTACGGAGTCTGCTTCAGATTCTGTCTGCCCCTCCTCCCACTCGTGCTCTCTCTCTCTCTCTCTCTCTAAAATAGATAAATAGATAAAATCTTAAAAAATAAGATCTATAAGGAACTCCTACAACTCAAGAGAAAAAAAAAAATCAATGAAAAATAGTTTCCCAAAGAAGACATACAAGACATACAAATGGCCAACAGACACATGAAAAGGTGCTCAACATCACTAATCATCAGGGGAATGCAAATCAACATCACAATGACATATCATCTCACACCTGGAAGGATGCTGGTGTCTCCAGTCATGGCTCTGACCAGCTGTGTGAACCCAGGCAATGCATTCAGCTGCTTCAAATCATCTGACCACTAGGAAACCAGAGCGCCTAACTCACAGATGGCTGCAAGGATTAAATGTGAAAATCCATGTCAAGGCCTTAGATAAATTCCAGATAAAGACCCAGATGTGCACAAAATCTTTAGGAAAAAAATAGAATAATATTTTTTATGACTTCAAAATAATGAGAAGATTTCTTAAACAAAACTCACAAGGAAAAAAGTGATAAATTTGACGTCATCAAACTTTAAAATGTTTGTCAAAAGACAAAGTCCAGTCTGAGGGGAAAAGAATTGGCAGCACTTAGTAAGAGAAGAAGTATTTGTATGTATTGAAAACATAGAGAGACCCAGTCAAGAAGAAGGAAAACATCAGCTCAGTAGAAAAATTCCTTATGTATACAAAAAGTTCTCAACCTCATAATAATCAGAATTATGCAAATGAAAACAATGAGCTACTATTTAACACCCTCAGATGGACAAAAACCTAAGTCTGCCCCACATCGCAGCTCCAAGGACCCACAATGACCCTCCTCAAGCTCATCAGAGAAAAGTCCATGAGCTCAGCAGACACTAAGCCCTCACCTTAGGGTGCCCAGAGCCCTACCCTACCCAAAGAAGTCTGCTTCTAGGACCTGCACAGGGCTCTTCCCTGAACTGTCCTCCTGTGAGGGGACCACACATCCCTAGGCCTCATGTACCCTAAGGGTGTGGGCAGGCATGCAAGGCCTCCGGCAGTGCAGGATATAGCTGGGAGTTGGAGAATAGGTTAGGAAAAGGTCAAGGACACCATCAGTCCCCAAGGCTGTCACATCATAACACAGAACTCCAAGAAGTTTGAGAATTCTAAGTTCAAATCTCATTCTCTAAGTCAATATGAAGCCATAGCCACCAGAGGAAGAATAGATGTTCAAGTTCTACTTAGATATTTAATATCTTAACTCCTAACTTTTAAATGGGAAGATCTTCAGTATATGGGGATGTGTATCCTTGCCCTGGGCAGGCCTGATCTGAGAGTAGCAGGCACTGGCAAGGTAGAGAAATGGAACTTAGTTATACCGCTGTCAGGCATGGATGTTCTTGGAGAATAATCCAGCAATACCTAGTTTTTACCCTAATAACACCAGAACACAGTTTATATTTCCTAGAAAATCTCTTGCAAAGATGATGCATTGGAAGTCACCTAGAATTACCGTGTGTGTGAAGTGTCAGGCTCTCAGTTAAGTGCTTTATAAACCACAGGTTTAATCTTTCTAACAACCCGATGAAGTAATTATTGATGGAGCCTCATTTGACAGGTGAGAAAACCAAGGTTTACAGAGGCTGAGTACGTTGTCTGGTTCACACAGAATGTGCTAGATTTGAACCCAACCCCACTGACCGCAAGACTTTGCCTTCACCCGCTTTGCTATCTACCAGAATGGAAGAATCACTATGGAAAGATACAGGAAGGAAGAAACATCTAAGAATGGAAGAAAACCAAGACTGACTCACAGAGTAAATTTCCATCGAAGAATAAAATTGTGCAGCGAGTGGTTACATGACCACAGAGAGCTTTTGAAAGCAGACAGAGGAGCTGGAATTTAATATCATAGAAAGAATGAGTGAGAAGTTTCATGAAGGGAGTGACACACGGAAACGGAAATTTTAAAATAATAATTTTTCAACTAAAGCTTACTGAATTGAATTCTGTGCCAAGAGCTGAATTCAACATGCTTTGCCCATGGGGGGCAAAACTGGACAACGTTAAATCTCTAACATTCTAACATTTTGAATTTGAAAAATTTGAACTTGCCATGAAAAAGAAGTGAGAGGAGAGTGAGAGTTTCTGTCTTCTAGTTTGGGAGAACTGGCCGCCACTACACGCCCACCCACCATCATTGCCCACACCACCTCCAGCGATCCTCATCCACTTCTCTCTGCAAGGTGCCCCTGCCCTCAGCAACACTTCCGGGGGTTGGGGTGAGAGGTCAACCGTTTTCCCCCTGGAAGACATACCAGGGCTGGGTCTTGAACTCCCCACTTTTTACAAAGATTTAGCAATTCTATGGCCCTGGGGAATTCAAATACCAGCATCTCTTGCACTACGAACCTTCCCCGGCATCCTAGACTAAAGCCTGTTCTTAGAGCTGCTCCAATTTCTTATGTTGTTTCACTACCAAAGTCGCCTAGTCCAGAAGGGTGGAGAACGCTATGACTGGCTGGTGAGTAGTGCTTGCACTATGAGGGCTTCGTAGAAAAGCCCAGTGATTTCTGCCATCCGTGTGTGAAGCTGTAAATGTGGCGTCTTTATGATTTCTTTTGTTGTTTTGGTGAGGTCTTCTTGTTTATAGTTTTAAAATCTTCTATTGTTTCTGATTAGTGAACAACCCATCATCAATACATTAATAACACCTAAAACTATGAGGAAAAGAGAAAAATTCACTTAGTACTCCACTATCCTGAGATAAACATCATTAACGATTTGGCAACCATTTCTTCATACAAACCCATATGCATACATGTACATACACCTATAGCCACACACATGTAACGTCACCTAATTGGATTATAGCTTACATAAGAGTCTATGAAGGAAAACCTTTTTATATATCTCTGGATTTTGTTCGCTTGTTGAGTTTTTTGTGTGTGTGTTTTGTTTTGCTTTGTTTGTGTTGTTTTTGTTTCTTTTTCCCTCCTCCCTCTTTCCCATGCCCAACACCCTAACTTTTATTTTGTTGATTTATAATGCATTCTAATATAGGACCATAATAAAAAACTGACATGATATTAAATCTTTCAATCATGGATGCCTTTCCATTTGTTCAGATTCTGTTATTCTTCATATATATACTATATCTTTCTTGTTCAATTTACTCCTAATCATTTTATTATGTAATTTTTACTGTTATTATGAATACCACCCATTGCATTGTGATGTAAGCATTTTGCTATTGGGGATGGAGATATATATAAATCTCCTCACGCATACATGTATATATATATGCATATATGACATACGAGATATATAAGATAGATATGATAAAGTAATTGACTTTTCTATATTATCTTATTCATTCATCTTACCAAATTGTCTTATAAATCCCAATCATTTTTACTAGAGTTCCTTAGATTTTCTGGGTTTATTATTACATGATCAGCAAAAAAAAATTCTTATCTTCCAATATGTACATCAATTATTTTAATTTCACATCATATTGTATTAACTATACCCTCTAAAGTAGTATTATTAAATGTCACTGGTGGCCAATCCTGCTTGTTCCTATTTGTAATTGAAATGGTTTAGGATTTTATCATTTAGAATTATATTTTTAAGCCATAAGAGGTGAAAGTATTAGTCAAGAGCAGAGATCAGCAAACTATGATCCATAGGCCAAATTTGCTACCCATTTTTGTAAAGTTTTATTGAAACACAGCCATGCTTTTTCATTTGTGTATTACCTATGGTTGCTTTTTGTTCAACATAAGTGTGGAATAGTTGTGACAAAAACCATATCACCTGTATTATCTAAAATATTTACTATCTGGTCCTTTGCAGGAAAAGTTTTCCAACAACCTTGGTCAAGAGAGGTTATGCTGTGGTAACAAAAACTCCAAAGTCCCAGTAGATTAACACATTTATTTCTCATTCCCATAAAGCCAGTTGTGGGTCTGGACAACCTCCAGGCATTCTGTTCTCCATGAACTGGCAATAAGTTGGCTGTTTCTGTCCTATTGTTCACCATTATAATGGAAAGCCTCTTGGATCACCATAGTAGAGGAAAGAGCACGGTGTTCTCACACCCACCCTCCCATGATATAGCGTAGTCCATAAACCAAGAGTAATCACATGACTCCACTGAGTGAGTTGCAAGGGGACTGAGAACTGAAACTTCTATATGTCTGGAAGGAGACAGAAACCAGATATTGGTATGTATTATTAATATCTACTAAATAGACTTTATTACATCTTGGTAATTTCTTTCCATTTCCATTAAAAAGTTTTTATGTGGTTATTAAAATTTCAACATCTATTGATATGTTCTGTGAGTTTTCTCTATAGGAAACATAATGTAATAAAGTCTGCTCATAAACTTCCTGTGAGAGAATCATTCATGTGTTGTTGCAATGAAGTCTGTTTAGTCAGAGTTCATTATTTTTTGAGAAAGTTGAATTTTACATGTTAATATTTTTGCAGCTATGTTCACAAGTGAGATTAAGTGCTTAATCTTTTATTTTCCCCTTTTGTACTACCTTTATAATATTTTATGTGAGGGCAGATCCCAATCCTGGTACTCATTAAAATATTCAGGGAGCAGTTGCAAAATATTGATCCAAACCCAACTCCAGACCAATGGAATCATAATCTTTGAGAATGGAGTCCAAACAGCAATACTTTTTAAAACTCTCTGGTGATTGCAACTATGCAGAATGCACTAAGGTTACATTGAATTGTATCCTCTTTGTAAGATGATAAAATCATTCTAGGGTTCAAATATTTAACCTTTTTTCATGTATAATGTCTAGCATTAGACTTAAAATAACCAAGCATCCCAGAAAACAAGAAAACCAAAAAAAAAAAAAAAAGGAAATTTACCCTTTTGATTCCAGACAATTGAGGCATAAAGCATAGAATTTAAAATAGTTATCTTTAATATGTTATAGAAGATAAAAGAAAAAAATTTGAATTTTGTCTAAGAACTAGAAATTGTTTTAAAAAGGAAATATTAGGACTGAAAAATGCAGGCATCAAAATTAAGAACTCAGTATATAGGTTCAACCACAGACTGACATAGATGAAAAGAGAAATGGTAAAGTAGAAGGCAGATCAGAGGAAAATATCCAGGAATAAATCACAGGAAGACAAAATAAGTAAAACACTGAAGAGAGGGTAAAATATATAGAATGTACAATAAGAAGTTTCACATATAAATAACTGGAAACTTATTAGGGGAGAAGGAAGAATTTGGGTGGAAGCATATTTAAAGGGATAATTTCAAATCTTCCAAAACAGATTAAAAAATATGAAGTCACAAAGTCAAGAAGTCTTTCAAACCCCAAATTGAATAAACAAACAACAGCAAAATCAAAAACACCCATCCCTCACAGCATCATAAAACTGCTAAAAGCCAAAGACAATGAGAAGACCTTAAAAAAAGTCTGAGATATGGATAAACACATAAATTCCTTTCAAGAGGCAAGCTTATTTAAGCTGATGGCTGATTTCTCCCTAGAGAAAGAATAGAAACTAAATACAATGAAATGATATTTTTAAAGAACTGAAAGAAAATCACTGCACATTTAGTAGTGTATACTGGGCGAAAATATCCTTCAAGAACACAAATGAAACAATGACATTTTCAGATAATTTTTTTTAAAAAGGGCCAGGGGCACCTGGGTGGCTCAGTGGGTTAAGCCTCTGCCTTCAACTCAGGTCATGATCCCAGAGTCCTGGGATCGAGCCCCGCATCGGGCTCTCTGCTCAACAAGCCTGCCTCCACCTCTCTCTCTGCCTACTTGTGATCTCTGTCTGTCAAATAAATAAATAAATCTTTTTTTAAAAAAAGGGGGCGGGGCTATAGCAAAAACAGGTAAGAAGCATCAGACCGATGAGGAACACTTTTCAACAACAACGTCATGAGATGAGCAACAGACTCTGCTGGTGGCAATTGGGTTTTCCAGTTTCTGTCACCTGCTTTTAGCCCGGAAGCAGAATGGATATCCTTGGCCAGTTGTGAAGGTTGGGGAGGATGAGCCTGGACTTCCTGAAAATATGGGCACATAGCAATGGAAGAGTTTGAATAAGAAAAATAAAAGAAGTATATTTATACTAGTGGAATGGCATATACAAATCAGAAATACAGAAAATTTGGCCACAAGTCAGTTAAATAAACTAGGGTTATTTTTCTCATGTATTTGAAATCCAGCAGTAGGCCAATTGGCATTAGTTCAGCAGCTCAAATATGTTAGGGCTGACAGTCCTGTGATCCTCTCAGTCTTTGTGTCATGGTCTCAAGATGGCTCCTAGAGGTAAAGCCAACAAAACTCGTGTTTTATTCTGGAAGAAAGGGAAAATAATACAAGGAAAAAGTAGTGGAAGCCAAAATAAGAAAGTTAAACATCCCAGAAATTTCCAGCAGTCTTCTGCTTACTTCTGATTGTTCAGAACGGTATCACATGGCTCTCCACCAACTATGAAGGAGGCCAAGAAGTGTCATTTTTTAGCAGGGTTCTGTCGGTGAAAGAGAAAAAGAGAGGATGGATATTGAGTAGGCAAGTGGTAATGTGGCCACACCAGAAAGACTAGTTACACATGAAATCCATTATCTTAATTTTGTAAAAATTAACTGTAATGTCTCTTGGATTTCCAAAATACCTTTATTCTGATCAGTAAACATCTTAAAAGTTACATTTTATTCTCTAAAAGTCTGTATGGTGTTTTTTCTTTTTTTTTTTTTTTTTTTTTTTTTTGGTTTGTTTGATTTGCACAGATGCTTCCAGGCTGAATTTGTGACACATGGTTTGGACACCACAGATTGTTTTATTCTTTATGGTCCATAAAGAATGTTCTTTTAGAAGTCAAAGAACATCATTAGAAATGGTATGCTAAAGAGTAAACATAAAACTATTCTCCAAAAGTTAAAATCAGATTTTTTGAATTGAAAATGACCTGAGGCTTCATTCCTTTCCATTGAGGTAGGTCAAGGAAATGCATTTATTCATTCTTAGGATAATCTATCTAATGATGCTAATGAACTCTACCTAGCCCCTCTCTCCCCCACGCAACCTAATGAGAAGCAGACATCCCCAATGGCACCTCAGTTCCTGGCCTTGCTTTCCCTTCTAATGTACACAGCCTTCAGCAGAATCAACCACTTCTAGAGAATGCTGGGGATTTCCTTCTTCCCAGTAAACCATTGCAGGATAAGGGAAAGAGGCCACTATAATTACAGGAGGGAGACACTATCCTCTCTCAGATGTTGGCCATAGGATCAGCTTTCCTTACCCAGAGACTTCCCAGCCTCTGTTCACCTTCCCAGGCATTACAGGGTGTGAGAAGCCTTCTCCAATCCCAATTCAGCCTCTGCGTAGGCTAAGCACCTGACAATTAACTTTGGATTATTAAGGCACCCACTTCAAAGATATCCATCTCAAATAAACACATCCCCAGCTACACAATCCCAGATAAAGGCCCAAGCTGTCCCACCCATGAAGTTCCCCTTTCAGGAAGCCCTGGGAAACCTAGAAGACTGACTGGTCACTTGAGTGACCCTGCTTTTCCCTTCCAGGGCTTAAATTCCTGCTCTTCTTACATTTTAAATTTGCCAGTAAGAAGTAAACCCAAGTAACCTTAGGCATCCCTTCCCTGACCTCAGTAAAGCCAGAACCTCAGCTTTACACTCTCTCCTTCTCTCCATAAGCCACAACCATACTGTGTGGCCCCAGGTGCGCCATGTACCTTCCAGAACTTGTGATAATAAACTTTATTTTATCAAAGTCCCCTGATGGTTGTTGCTTAGGTGTGCCTTGCAATCATAATTACAACCACAGAGCCGGTCCGGCCATAATACTGGGGAAATGTCTGTAGGATTGCCCCACAAGTAGTACTGGCCCAAGTGAGGGCCCTGGGCATTCCTAGCCAATTGCATTCCTATGGATAAGCTGAGACCAACACAAAACACCATGCCATAGAGGTATTTATAGCAGTTCTCAAAGCCTGCATGTAAACAGCCTCCTTTAAAGTGTGTTCCTCTGTAGGTTCCAGATTTATTGCCCTGGACCAAGAAAAGGCAAGTACTTGGCTCATTAGCAGGACAAAAGGCCTGGAAAACAGGCCTACCTACTGGGAAGTATATTACAATTTTCTTTGGTTTGTAAAGGATTAAAGTTGGAGAATTCAAATCAAGTCTATGCCCTACTCATCACTTTAACTAGACTAGGAGTTGGGAGATGGGAGAGAGGAGGCGAGTTCCCACTACACCTCAGAGCACAGAGGAGGGGTGGGCAGTGAGGGAACAGAAGGCCAGTGGGCTCTGAAACCCTCTGAAAGCTACTTGCGAAACCCAAGACAGCTTGGGATAGCCCAGCAGACAGCAAGGCCTTCCCAGATCATGGGTGCTGTGGTTCGGGCTGAAGCAGCATCTGCAGATGGTGGACAGATTCTCTAGAGGAAGAAGTGTGCAGACCTGGGGAGAAGCCTAGTGAGCGGGTTCTCTATGAAAGTGCAGACTGGGCCTACCTCCAGGTAACCAACATAAAGCAGCAGAGCCACCAAGGCCCCACCAATCAAGACCCTGAAGTTCCCCAGGAACCAGGAACCCCTTACCCCAGTGCCACCAAATCACTACACACACACACACACACACACGTGCGCGCGTGCACGCCTGCACTCTGGCACTCACGCTCTCTCTCTCTCTCTCTCTCTCTCTCAGAATAGAGCAGGTGACCAAAGAAGAAATAAAAAGTGAACAATTACTAAAAACAAAAACAAAGCATTATAGAGACTTCCACAAGATGGTGGTTTAGAAAGATCTTGAACTCATCTCCTCCCATCAACACACCAAATCTATAGTTACATATGGATGATTTCCCTCTGAAAATTAGATGAACTGCTTCCTCACAACAGGATATCCATCACAGGATAAAAAGATCATATCAAGATGGCTCTTGGCACACCTTCAACAAGGGGGTCATATCAAGAATCAAGCAGGCAATTTAGACAATCACAACGGCTCAAGAAATAACCAAGAACTAGGGCTAGGTTGAACAAGAACTTTCACCTCCTACGTAAGACCACTCCTTCAAGACTGAGACAGGTAGCTGTTTTGCCCAATAAACACAAACTCGAAGAGTCAAGCAAAATGAGGAAACCAAGAAATACACTCCAGATGAAAGGAAAAAATAAGAAAAAAACCTCAGAGAAAGACTTTAATGATATGAAAACAAGTAACCAACCTGTTTAAGAATTCGAAGTAAGGATAAAGATCCTTACCAAACTTGGGAGAAGCAGCTAGAAAACAGTTAACAAGATGGCAATGCACACATACCTATCAATAATTAGTTAGCTTTTTTTATACAGTTTCATATATTTTTAAAGATTTTATTTATTTTTTTGACAGAAAGAGATCACAAGTAGGCAGAGAGGCAGGCAGAGAGAGAGTGGGGCGGGCAGGGAGCCCAATGTGGGGCTCGATCCCAGGACCCTGGGATCATGACCCAAGCTGAAGGCAGAGGCTTTAACCCACTGAGTCACCCAGGCACCCCACCTATCAATAATTGGCTTAAATGTAAATGTAAACTCTCCAATCAAAAGATACAATGAATAGATTTTAAAAAGAAGACATATCTATATAATGCCCACAGGACTTCAGAAGTAAGGATACACAGACTGAAAATGAAGGGATGGAATAAGATATTCCATGCAAATGGAAACCCAAAGAAAACTTGGGTAGCTATACTGATATCAGACAACATAGACTTTAAAACAGAAGTTATAATAAAATCAAGCAAGAAGATAGGACATTTATAAATATGTATATATATATATATATATACACCCAATAGAGGTGCAGCAAAATATATAAAGCAGACCTAAAGGGAGAAATTGATAGCAATACAATAATAGTAGAGAATTTATGCCCAACTTACATCAGTGAATGGGTCATCCAGACTGACTGAGTTTCCTTATTGATTAATAAGAAACATCCTTAAACAATACATTAGACCAGATGGATTAAAAGATATATACAGAACATTCCATCCAAAAGCAGCAGAATTTACATTCTTTTCAAGTGCACAAGGAATATTCCCCAGGACGGATCACATGTGAGGCCAAATTTAAGGAGATCGAAATTCTGTCAGGCATCTTTTCTGACCAGTGGTATGACACTATCAGTCAATTACAAGGAAAACACTGGAAAAGACCACAAATACTTGGAGAGTGAACAACATATTACTGGACAAACACGGAAAAATAGTAATAATGCCTAGACATTTAAAAAAAAACAGAAATATAATATACCAAAATCTGTGGGATGCAGCAAAAGTGGTTCTAGAAGACACTCATAGCAGTACAGACCTACTGCAAGAAACAAGAGAAATCTCAAAAGCAATAAACCTTTACACCTAAAGGAACTAGAAGAAGAGGACTAAATGAAGCTCCAAGTGGGTAGAAGAAAGGATATAATAAAGACCAGAGCAGAAATAAATGAAATAGGAGTGCCAAGGTGGCTCAGTCAGTTAAGCATCCAACTTCTGATTTCAGCTCAGGTCATAATTTCAGTGTCATGAATTCCAGTCCTGTGTTGGGCTCTACCTTGGGCATGGAGCCTGCTTAAGATTCTCCCTCTCAGGGCGCCTGGATGGCTCAGTGGGTTAAAGCCTCTGCCTTCAGCTCAGGGTCCTGGGATCTAGCCCCACATCGGGCTTTCTGCTCAGCGGGGAACCTGCTTTGCTTCCTGTCTCCCTTTCTGCATGCCTCTCTGCCTACTTGTGATCTCTGTCTATCAAATAAATAAATAAAATCTAAAAAAAAGAAAAAGATTCTCCCTCTTTCTCTCTCTGCCCCTTTGCCCACCTCCACCCCTCCCCCTCAAGGATAGGTGATAGATAGGTAGATAGGTAGGTAGAAAGGTAGATAGATAAAGGGACAAAAAGGCAATAGGACAGATCAATGAAGCTAAGAGCTGCTTCTCTGGAAAAGTAAGCAAAATAAACAAACCTTGAGCCAGACTCATCAAGAAAAAGAGAGGGCACAAGTAAATAAAATCAGAAATGAAAGAGAAGTTACAACAGATACCACATAAATACAAAGAATCCCAAGAGGGATCCCAAAGAATCCCAACCTAGAAAAAAATGGACAAAATTCCTAGAAATTTAAAATCTCCCAAGACTGAAGCATGAAGAGATAAAAAAGCACAATAGACTGATTACTAGTAAGGAGATCAAATCAGTAATCAAATACATTCCAACAAATAAAAGTTCAGAACCAGAAGCTTCACTGGTGAATTCTATCAAGCATTCAAAGATCAAATACCCATCCTTCTCAACCTCTTCCAAAAGAATTGAAGAGGAGGGAATGCCTCCAAACTTACTTTCAAGCAAGCGTTACTGTGATACCAAAACCAGACAAAGTAATCTGCAGAATCAGTGCAATCCCCATCAAAATGCCAATGGTATTTTTCACAGAACTAGAACAAATAATTCTAAAATGTATATGGAACCACAAAAGACTCCTAATAGCCAAAACAATGTTGGGAAAAAACAGTCAAGTATCATACTTCATGACTTCAAGCTATACTGCAAAACTATAGCAATCAAAACCATATGGCATAAAAAATGGATACAAAGATCCATTGGAAGCAAATAGAGCAAAATCTATTGGAAGCAAATAGAGAGCCCTGAAATAAACCCACACCTGTATGGTCAACTAATCTATGACAAAGGAGGCAAGAAAATGCAATGGGGAAAGGACAGTCTCTTCAACAAATGGTATAGGGGAAACTGGACGGCTACACGCAAAGAATGAAAGTGAACCACTTATCTCACATCATACACAAAAATAAACTCAACATGGACTAAAGACTTGAATCTAAGACCTGAAACTATAAAATTGCTGGAAGAAAGTATATGTGGTAAGCTCCCTGGCATCAGTTTTAGCAATGTTTCTGGGCTCCAACTCCAAACAGATGGGAAAACAAAAGCAGAAATAAACAAATGGGCATATATCAAGCTAAAAAGCCCTGCTCAGTAAAGGAAACCATCAACAAAATGAGAAAGCAACCCACTGAATGGAAGATTTTTGTAAATGTTATATATTAGCTAAGTGGTTAATATACAAAATATTTAAAGAACTCATACAAATCAATAACCAAAAAAAATCAGATTTAAAAGTGGGCAGATGATCTGAATGGATCAGTTTCTCAAAGAAGACATCCAGATGGACAAAAGGCAAATGTAAAGACGCTCAACATCACAACATCACTAACCATCAGCAAGATGCAAGCCAAAACCACAATGAGACCTCCCATCTATCAGAATGGCTATTATCAAAAAGACAAGGAATTACAGGGGTTGGCAAGGATGTGGAGAAAAAGGACCCCTCGTGCACTGTTGCTGGATATATAAATTGATGCAGCCACTCTGTAAACAATACGGAAGTTCCTCAAAAGGTTTAAAAATAGAAATACCATTTGATCCAGCAATTCTAGTACTGGGTATCTATACAAAGAAAAAAAACACTAATTAGAAAAGATATATGCGCCCCCGTGTTCAATGCACTATTATTTACAATAGCCAAGATACGGAAACAACTTAAGTGTCCGTAGACGGATGACTGGATAAAGAAGATGGGGTACATACACTTGCAATGGAATATTGCTCAGCCATAAAAAAGAATGAAATCTTGCCATTTGTTACAACATGAAAGGACCTTGAGGGTATTTTTCTATGAGTGACAAGACAAAGACAAACACAGCACGATTTCAATCATATGTGGAATCTAAAAATCAAAACAAACAAAACAAAACTCAGGCTCATGAATACAGAGAACAGACTGGTGGTTGCCAATGGGGAAGGAGGGTTGGGAGGGTTGGGGGAGGCTAGTGGGTAAAGGGAATCAAGAGGTATGAACTTCCAGTTATAGAATAAATAAGACACAGGCATGTAATACAGAGCATAGAGAATGTAGCTGATAATATTGTACTAACTTGTATGGTGACAGACGGAGACTATACTTATCATGGTGAGTAATGAATGGAGTTTGAATCACTGTTTTACACCTGAAATGAATATAATATTGTATGTCAACTATAACTCAATTAAAAAAAAAAAAAAAAGACTTCCCTGAAAGGATTTTTTTTAGTTGTTGGATTAAGACTAAATTTCAAATAGAACAGATCTAAAGGTGAAAGCCCCTCCTCTTTTACCTAGCAAGTAGGGGACAGTGAGGACTGTCACTTTATCCATAAAACGAAGATACTACCTTTCTCGGTCCTCTGAGCCGTGATGTCACTGGAATCACCTACACTGCATGTGTAAGCTGTACTTACTATATAACTACACATTACTGTATACTATATGGTTTCCTGTGGTCGCTGCAACAATTCACCACAAGGCAACTCACCGTTATTGTCTGACCAGTCTGGAGGTCAGAAATCCAAAATGGGGCTCATTGGATTACAATCAAGCTGTCAGCAGGATCGTATCCCTTCTGGAGGCTCTAGAGAAGAACCTGCTTTTTTGCCTTTTCTAGATTCCAGATGCCTCTTCGTTCCCTGGATTGCAGCCTCCTTGTCCGCCTTCAGGTCAACAGCCTTGGGCAGAGGCCTTCACGTGCTACCATTTCCCTAGTTCACCCTCCCCCAGTGGTGAGGATTATCATGGGCCCACCAAGAAGCTGGATGATGTATTTTAAAGTCAGCTGCTTAGCAACCTTATTCCATTTGCTACCTTAACCCCTTTGCCATGTACTGGGATCCACACAGTTTCCCGGGATCAGGACATAAACACCTTTAGGCGCCATTATTCTGCCTACCACATCTGGTAAACCCATTTTCTCCTCTGTGAAAGGGGAAGGATATTGGTTGGTTAGAAGGGTTGTTAGAGGGATTGCATGAGCTGATGTGCATAAATGGATAGCCACAGATCCACCCTCGATTCCCCTACTTCATTGCAAACCTGGGCACTCAGGCCTTCCCCTGCCTCCATGGGCTAGCACCTAGACTGGACGGCCTTTTCCAGGATGCAGTTCAGGCACTCAAAGATGAGGACTCTCATCAAAGCTGTCTTCTTCATCCTTTGCTCTTAGCTAGGGTAGTACATTGGAGCACGGGCACCAGGTGTATTCATTAAGATCTATTCCAAACAGGTGTGCACAAAACCAGATGCATATACGGCGCTGCTTGGGAACAGAGAAAAGCTAAAGCTAATTTGGGTTTTGAAGGTAATAAACTAAATGAGATCACTCTCATTAGAGTTCCAAAATAGTAAATTCAAAGACAATTATATATTATATATTAACTTTCTTACAATAAAAAAATTTAGGAGTTTTTTTCTTTTTAAGTGACTATTATTTTTAAGCCCTTATTGAAGCTTTGCTCTCCCCTTGGCCAGAGTTTCCATTTGACAATTGGCAGAGAGGACAGCCATTTACATGTTAACCTGGGGAGGGAGGGAAGATATATACAGAAGCCAGAACTTAATAACTTCAAGATTAATAAATCAAGAAGGTATTCAACATCTGAGTGCAGGACCAGATAAAAATAAACAAGTAACACCTTATGCAATTATAAGGAATTATAAAAAATTAATACCTGCCACCAAATAAGTCATACAAATAAAAGTTAATAATGAAATTAAAGATATTATTCTATAGTATCTTTTAATCAAAGATTAAAGGGTTCACCCACATTATTACTATAATTATCCTATTATTTTATAATGGAAAAACAAACTTTGTATCAACTATCTGATATGTTCCAAGGAGGGGCAAGAAGTTTTATATTTATCCTTAGAATCAAGACAAACACCTCCTTCAGTTGGTAATTAAAATTTTAATTAAAAAGTAATAGTTTGATTTAGTTTAAGATGTGGTTTTTAAAAGGAATTCACCCATCAGTACAGAAGGGATAAACCAACTTGGCTTTTCCAAGGTGCAGGAAACCTCAAGACACAAGACCACATTGCCACCTGGTGGCAAGATCAGGTTTTGCAACAATTCATTTTGAGAGATCCCTAGCCTTTGATTTATTATTTAAAAAGTGAATTTCAGGCAGTTATTGTTTAACTTCAAGAAAAATGAAAGAGCTTGAGGGACAAGGTGTTAAAGGTGCCAGATTAAAACAAAATGTACTTCAAATGCCAAATCTTCTTGAAAACGCCATTAGTCCATCCCCAATGACAATCTAGAACCCCATATGAGCTCACCTCAGTTGCCCACGGTGTGGAGAGACACATCAGAACTTTCAAGAACCCTCCTTTGTTTATCTTGAAATTCAGTAGTGCCATTTGACCAAAATAAAATCAGTAAGGCTTTGGAGTTGTAGTTACCTAGTTGTAAAGAGCATAGGAGAAGCTCCAAGCATACCTGGATGCAATAAGTGCTTGTGATTCCCTTTCCAAACACATCACAACAGTTACAATATTGGGGTTGAAATATTAAGGAGAATTCTAAAAGAAAAGGGGATATAGCACAATAGACAACGTCTCACGGATGGAGAACGCCAAGCTACTCATTCCATGTGATGGTGGAAGAGATGAGAGCCTTCCCTGAAGCATCTGGAAGGTCTACCATGAGGTCATTGTGGGGGGTTTGCCGGTGACTTCTCTTCCTCAGGAAGCTTTATGATCAGTCCCAAAAGAACTCAATAAGATGACTCCTATTTGAAACCAATACCACTTATAGATAACTCTAATTATCGTATAAATTGGACCCAGATATCAAATTAAGGACACACATATCTTCCTAACAGGATGGAGTCCAGCACCAAGCACCACGTGGCTTTCCTGGGGGCTTCCCCCGTCAGTAAGTATAAGGACACTAAGAGGTGATTTCTCCAGTTCCCAGTCCCCCTCAGCTTCATCGGTTGCCACCTCCCGGCATAGCAAGACATATATAGAACCCTCCAGCTCTTCCCAGAAAGCCAACCCCTGCTTGCTGGTCTCAGCACCTCAGCTCAGCTCGGCAACCCTGCCCTTCCCAAGCAGCCTGAGATTTACCAGCAACTCTTCACAGGACAAAGGAAACCTTGATGCTTTCTCTTGGGAAAACTCCCAGCTTTTCAGAATCTACTCTTTAAATTCACACCCTAGCGGCAATTTTATCCCATGAACTCTGGGGAGTTGAAAGGTTTTTCACCTGAGCCACACGCCCCTTGGACAGGGAAGGGGCCCTGATCTCCTCATGTTCCCCCCATTGTTTGAGAGTGAGGCCAGGACGCACACATCCCCTTAGGCTGGAAAGACACCCCCCACAAAGGGGCCTGCCCCGCCAGCATATCTCCCTGGTGGGAAGAAACCAAGTTCCACAAGACCACAGGCTGATTCCCCACCACCCAAGCTGCCATTGCCTCTCCAAGGACTGGACAGCAAAGGAAGTGCCTCCTTCCCCAAGGCCCAAGGCTCACCTCCTTTCCAAATAACCACCTCCCAGAATGTCTACTAATGGTCACTCCAATACCTTTCCAGAAGAGTCTCAACCCATTTCCTGGGGTCCCAACAATCATTAGGAGGTCAGCATGGGTTCACTTCCTAGAGAAAAGGATGTTTGGTTTTATACCCACATAGTCATCTTGAATGCAGTACTGGAAGGGCCCTAAATTAAAATGAAGGGGATGCCCGAGCCACCTCAAAGCCTCTGTATTTTCTAGAAGCTTCCCTGGTGCTAGATGGTTCCCTATGAACCCAGAGAGCGTTGGTGTTTGCTAGATAGGGACAGTGAGCAATACAGTTAACAGTATTGTCTCAGCCTGATTTTAATCATGGACAGTGGAACCAAATCTGAATGAGGAAGCCAGAAGGAAAGGAAAAAAATAAAAACAAACTATTCTTCATGAAGGATAACGGCCATAGAGGGTATTTCTGCAACTAAGATGAAAAGGAGAGAAACCCAGAGTTGCAAAATGGTGTATCTGCGGTCAAGATCACTGATCTGTCTTCGTGGTGACAGCCTCTAGGAAGACTGGAGAGTGGGATGCAGAGGAGTGGGGAGGGTAGAGCCACTGGGGGGATGGGTCAGAAACGAGAACCCCACTCAGCAAAGTCACTGGAAGTGACAAGAGCAGGGTGGAGAAGAGGGTCAGGAGCCAGAAGCCACCATGTTATAAGAATGGGAAGCCACAAGGCCATAAGCAGAAAACAGCCCAGCAAGGAGACAAGAGGGCACAGATGGAGTTCATTAGAAATGGTAGCCACTTTTGCAAGAGGAATTCAGAACAAGTGTGAAAATGAGGAAGGAACCCTGCCCTTCCTCCTGGCTCGGAAGCTTCTTCTGCATTTGCTACCAAGGCTTCTGTAAGAGCATGGTGGCAACAGCCATCCCTAGAGGAAGTTCATTGATCACCCATGGTGAATTCTGAAGCTCTGTGCACATTAGAAGGGTGAGGGATGGGGTCAGACTGGGGCAGGGTGGGTTTTAACTAAATCCCATAGTAAGAATGAATTTACATTGTTAACCTGTGTACATGCATGATGGCACCCTCCCTCTGCCTCCCTGCCATCCTTCCACCAACAAAGATTTACTGAGCACCTACTATATGCCAGTCAGTTCTAGGCACTGGGACACAGCAGTGAACAAAACACATCAACTCCCTGATCTTACAGAATTTTCATTCTGCTGGAGGAACAGACAATAAACAGATCAAGTACATAGTATATTCAATGAGAGTGAGGGACACCTGGGAACAGAGCATGGAAAGAGGCAGAGTTTCAGCTGGAGAGGCTTAAGAAGGTCTCAGGAGTGAAAGCCTGAGAGAAATGAAGGTTAGCTATGAGACACAGAGAAGCATTCATGCAGACACAAGAAGGTCAGTCTCCAATCCTGGAATATGCTGGAATATTCTACAAATACCCAAAGACCAGTGAGACAGAGTGAAGGAGGGAGCAGGAAGTAAGTCTAGGGAGGCAAGCAGGGGTGGGGGAGACCGCAGTCTTGTAGCACACCGCAAGGTCAGTATGAAACACGAAGGGGCAGAATGTTGCTGTGACCCACCAGCAGCACTGGTCTAAATCCAAACCCAAGTCTTTGAGATGACAATGGCATTGGTCCTGACTTGAACCTTGAGTTGAATATGAGAAAGACTGAACTAGTCTGAAAGGGACTGACTGAACCAGAAGAAAGTGAGATCCATTTAAGGGGTGCAGTTGTTTTATCCCACTGTCTGTGTCACACTTATCTCTAAACCAGTGGGAAATGCCAGTTGGCTTAGACCAAGATCTTCTACCTCCCCTCTGCTGGAGGTGGGGTCCAACCCAGAGAACTCGGACTGAGAGTGGGGAAATGATGGTCCCTCTGGTCAGCAGAATAGTGGCCCCAAAGATGCCAGCATCCTAATCCCCAGCACATGTGGACACGTCACCTTACACAAAGGGACTTTGCAGATAGATGGTCTTGAGATGAGATTATCCTGGATTAGGTGGGCACTGTCATCACAGGGTCTGTAAGAGGGAGGTAGGAGGGTTGTAACAAGAGAAGAGGTATGATATGGAAGCACAGGTCAGCATGATGTGGTTGCTGGCTGGAGGGCCACCAGCCTGGGCATGCAGGTGGCCTCTAGATGCTGGAAAAGGCAAGACACCAGTCCTCCCTTGGAGATTGATATGGATGATGATGCCTAGCACCTATGGTGTTCATTACAAGCCAGCCACTTCCTTCGGCACTCTACTATTAACTCAGTAAATTCAAACAACAAACTTGTAAGATGGGTATCAATGCACTTTTTTTAAAAAATGCCCATTTTACGGATGAGGAAACTGAGACACAACCATGTTGAAAGCTGCCCAGGGTGATAGGGCAAAGCCAGCATTCAAACCCAAGCAGTTTGATTCCAGAGCCCTGAGCCCAGAGGGTGTGCGTCCTTTTTCTGTGTCTTCTGGGTGTACCTTTTTCACAATGAGAGGCAGAACCCCGTGGACCTCTGGGCATGATGCCCTGAGGACATAAAACCACTTCTGTAGTGATCCAGCTAAGACTGCAATCTGAACCTAATCGGGGAAAAATGTCCAAGAAAACCCAATGACAAATATTTGATTTTAAAAGGTGAAAGCAAGGGATGACTGCATTCTTCAGAAACATTAATGTAATAAAAGACCAAGACTAAGAACTGTTTCAGATTAGGGGCGCCTGGGTGACTCAGTGGGTTAGGCCTCTGCCTTCAGCTCAGGTCATGATCTCAGGTCCTGGAATCAAGCCCCGCATTGGGCTCTCTGGTCAGCGGGAAGCCTGCTTCCCTCCCTCTCTGCCTGCCTCTCTGCCTACTTGTGGTCTCTCTCTGTCAAATAAATAAATAAAATCTTAAAAAAAAAAAAAAAAAAAACCAGATTAAATCCCAGAGACATGATAACTAAAATGCAACACGTGACCCCAGCCTGGATTTAGTCCCAGAGCGGGAAGGCTGTAAATGACACTGGATGCATGTGGACGATGGATTTAGGAAAAGTATTGTATCAGCGTTCAACATACTCAGGTTGACAGCTGTCTTATGGCTACACAAGAGAAGAGCCTTCCCCTTAGGGATACACACTGAAAGGGTTAGGGGTAATATACGCCTGCCATACCCCCCCTGCAACTTAGTCTTGGCTTCAGGAGAAAGTAAAACATGGGAATACAGGCACATTTGTGAATGCACATGTATGTGTATACACATACATTATACCTCAGAAGTGCATAGTGCGTGCACATAGAAAATGTGTATGTACTCATGTGTGGAGAGAGCAAATATTGAAGGAAATGGGGCAAAATGCCAACTAACTGATGAATGTGCCTGAAGGGTGTATTGGGGGGTTTTTGTATTATGCAACAATTTCAAAAATTGTTTCCAGATAAGAAATTGAATTAATTGCTCACTGGTTTACAAAAGCATACATGTTTTGATATTATTAATATATATTTACATGAAATATAACATCATATATTTAATACTCGCTGAGACACTTGAAAAGCTATTAGTAAGTTGTCTCTGGGGAATGGGATCCTGATGTTTTTTTCTACTATATTATTTTTCTTAGACTTTCCAAGCTTCCTTAATCAATTAATGTTACCTCCATATTCAGAAAAAAGAAACCAAAAAAGTAAATGCACATCACACTTAATGCCCATAGGCGGCTTACCTGCAAGAATGCTTCCTTCTTTACATTAAATGGTTTTGCGTTTTCTAACTCAAGATCACCCATGACCATCAAACAGCTATTAAAATTTGCAAATTTTTGCCACATATTTTTTTGAAATAGGATTAAAGGACAGAGCAAAAATGCATTTTCAATGTTTATTATGTACCAAAAACACTAGGTTCTTTAAAATGTCTTACAGTACCCCCCCACAACCCCACAAGGTTATAAGAGGAATCTGCAAATCGGACGACATCACGGGCAACAAGGCTGCACTCTGGAGAAGTTCCATCATTGTGCTCAAGAGCACACATCAGGTCAAGGGCAGGGCGGAGATCCAAATCCAAGTCTGTCTATCCTCGGAAACCCACGCTGTTTCTCCTGCTGCCTCCTTACAGGTGCTCGGTAAAAGGCTGGTGCACACATACGGCCAGATAACGCCTCCAACTGCAGGACTGGTTAATAAACTTCAAAAATAAAATTCCAAGCCAAATATGCACTATCTTGTTTCAGTTTTAATCCAAATAATCAGACAACCGCCCAATCTCCCACCTCGTGTGTATAGAGACAGTAACAGCTGACATTTGCTGAGCCTGGTGTCACACCGCTCCAGGAGCTGCACCTCTCCAATCCCCTTCGCACCCAGCAACGCAAGCATGGCGAGGATCCTCAGAGACAGCTGAGGCGCACAGAAATAAAATGCTCACGGTCATAACTAGGAAAGTGACCAAACCAAAATTACAACCTATGCAGCATCACTCCAGACCCCATGCTCCTAACAACTTTGATAGGCTTCCTTCCCAAGTTACTCATGCTTAATATTCCAAACAAGAATGCTATAAATACCATTTACAAAGCTATCAATCTAGATTAACTGGTTGAAAGGCCTGCAATAAAGAGTCTGAATTCCGAAATACCTTAATTTCCGAAACCTTATGCAGCCACACCCCACCCTCTAACCATTAGTGCAGTGTATAATGAGCTGTAGGTATATTATTTGTCAAGATTTTCAAAAGCAGAAGCCATTTTTTATTTTATACTTCCAAAAGAGTGACCGAGACCAAAGGAAGCTGTCTCTGTCTTGTAATTGAATGAATACCATTAAGTCAGTTTCACAGTATCATTCCCCTTTTCCAAAGGCAGTAGGGCACAGTAAGGGGCCCAAGCTCGGGAAATAGACTCCTTTCAACCACAAAATGCACAAGTTCATTTCTCCAAGTTCTTCTTTGTTACAAAGTTTAAAAGCTTATTCCAAAGAGTCAAGATAGGGTAGGTAAATAAAGTACCTGACATACACTAGGTACTCAGTAAAAATAGTTTTTAGTGTTCCTCAAACTTTATGCCTATATTTCAATTGACCATATTTGGGGCATTCTGGGCCCAATCCCCTTTTGACCAGGCACGGGTGCCAAAGCATTCTTTTGTCCCCTGACAATAGGATCCCACCCCAACTCCCACCAGTGTGCAGGACGGGGGAAGTACTCCGTATTATGTGATATCTTAACTAAGAGTCCCATATTCTGATGAATACAGATCACGGAGGTCACTAGTAAGTGAAACAGTATGAAACAGGTAGTGATGGGAACTGGAGGTAAACCTGCCACTTGGTTCCAGCAAATTATTGCCCACAAAAATCAAAGATTTGGAGCATAGGACTTGCCTTATGCAAGTCCTATGCTCCAAATCTCAAGTCCTATGCTCCAAATCTTTGATTTTTGAAAAGTGGGAATTGCAGATGTTTATGGGACATTTTTCTAGTTGAAGAATGTGTCCAAGAAACACCTCCATAGCGACACTCACAGGCACATATGTGGTCTGCAAGCACACAGGGAATGCACGAATTGCAAAGATGCAGTCACGTGATCCCACGTGGGTACGTGAGCACCTTCTATCTTCCCTCAGACAGGGAATTTCTACTAAAATTGTGTGTGCAAATGGGCATACATACAGTCACGCACAGCAGGTGGCCATTAAGGCTCCATTTGTCTGACCAACAGTCCTTGGGCCAGCCTTCAGACCTCAGTCCTACAATCACCACCATCAAAGAAATGGCTTCAGGGACTGTGGC